>NC_056732.1:1732058437-1732311139 GCF_019279795.1 Protopterus annectens
TTATCCGGGGTTACTCCTCCCTCATTAGGCTTATAATTGAGTACAATGCCCCGTTTAGTATGTACCTCTCCAAACACCTGCACCAACTGGAAATGCCACAGAAATACCTTACAAAGAGTATCCATGGCCTCCAACACCTGTCCTATGTGGACAGGCTCAAATCACCATCACTCTATTTGGTATCATACAGCTTGCTCAGAGGTAATCTGTGTCTCATCTACAAGGCAATATCGGACCCTGCCCTACTAGAGATGTTCCATATCTGTAAGTCTAACTCCTCATGCATTACCCACTTGATAGGCCTAAATCTAATATGCGACATCAACAAAACCTGCTGGAGAGACAGGTTTGTCTCCCTAAGGCTGTCCCGTCTCTGGAATAGACTTCTCATACATGTCAAACAGAGTACCTCGCTGACCCTCTGCAGGTGCAACCTTGATGGGTGGATGGAAAACCACAAACTTGTCCCAGAGGTTCTACCTTTGCCCTTCATTGACAGGGGTGAGAGATGCTGACTGAGGTTTCTTTTTTGGGGATAAACTCTTGGCTAGGCTTGTAAGGGCCCCAGGGTCATTAGCCTAATATGATCCTATGTCCTCATCATTCCTCTATAACACTGACATGGTCTGGGCAGTGCTGACCATTAGATAATCATAGACCTTTTCACCACCTTCCAGTGCAGTTTTTCCATCAAATACATTTAGTCTTTTCCAGTGTCCATCAGTGTTGGTCAGTACAGAGATGTTAATTAACAACACATAGACCTTTGATGTGGCACACTCTGATGGTTATCACAGAGCTGTTTATTAGGAGCAAAGATCATTACCATGACACACACAGATGGCAAGAAGCTATGCGAGACCTTTCCTATGCACCCACAGACGGTCAGTACAGACCCTAATAATTAGTTATATATAGACCTTTCCCATTGCATGCAAACTTGGTAATTAGCTGCACACAGGTATTTCCCATGACACACACAGCCTGAGTAAAAAAGATTTTTGTGACAAATAAAGGAAACAGAAAACAACTCACAAGAAGGGCTGTCATTTTCGACCACTATAATTACTTCTGGATCCTGTGCCTGTAAGCCACCTATAGTCACAAATAAAAAAGAATGATTTTATGTTTCAGAAAAACACATATGAATTAAATAATGCAACAAGTATTTGAAATATATTCTACAAATTAAGAATATATATTTTCCTGCAAGACTAAATTAACAATTTCTCTAAAAAAGCATAATATTTCTGTTGAAATATTAACCAACAAAAGAAGAGCGCTTGCCTGTAGTATGCATATGGATTTTTATAATTTTTGTACATGTTGCCTCAGGCACCAGTAAGATAAAAGATGATAGATCACATTTTTGCAACAGCTATAATTTTCCTCTGTTCCTAACCAGGCTACAGAAAACCACTAAGTCAGAAATGAAAAACAGGGATAAAGCCTGGGAGCACTGGCGCAAAACCAAAACCGCCTCAACTAGACAGAAATTCCTAGAACTACGCAATAGAGTAAAAAAGCTAATAAAACAGGACAAATTCCAATACTACCAGTCTGCCCTAGACTCCTCCCAACTCAGCCCCAAACAATTCTGGTCCTCCATAAACTCCATCCTCCACCCAGGTAAAGTCAGTACCCCTCCTCCTAACATCGCTCACTCCTCAGAAAATATTGCTACCTCATTCAACACACACTTCACACAAACCATACTATCACTAGCTAAACAACACAACCCCCCTCCCCTCCAACCCACACCTTCAACTAGTAATCTCCCCACTGCCTTCTCTTTTTCTCCTGTACCTACCTCCAACATAAAAAACTCTTAACTAAACTTAAGCCCACCAAATTAGCAGCAGACAACCTCCCAAGTGAATACCTACAAATTGCAGCTGATGCTCTGGCCTACCCAGTATCCATCTTGATTAACCGATCTCTGTCAGAAAGTTATGTTCCCACACTGTGGAAAGTATCACATATAATTCCCCTCCACAAAGGCGGACCCTCCACAGAACTAACCAGTTACCATCCCATAGCTATTCTCTCGCCACTCTCAGGTCTCAGACTACCTCCTCACTAACAACCTCCTTTCCAATACTCAGCATGGTTTCCAACCAAACCATAGCACCACCACTGCCTTACTCTCCTTTACTAACACTATCCTTCAGCATAAAAACAATGGCTATCTCTCCTCTGCTACTTTCCTAGACCTATCTAAAGCATTTGACATGGTCCCACACAAACAACTTATCTCTGTCCTCAATAACCTATCCTTCTCACAATCGGTCACCAACTGGTTTCAGAGTTACCTGTCTGACCGCCAACAATCCATTGTATGGCAGAATGACATATCTCCCCAACTACCTGTCTCCATAGGGGTTCCCCAAGGATCCATCCTTGGACCCCTACTCTTCTCTGTTTTCACCAATAATCTAACCTCTGCCACCAAACATGGCACACTCATACAATATGCAGATGACTCAACCATCATTTGCTCAGCCCAGTCCCTACCCAAACTGCAAAATGTCACACAGGAAGCCTTTTCCTCTCTTGAAACTTGGTTATCCGATGCCCAATTAATACTCAACCCAAACAAAACTAAACTACTCATCTTCCAACCCACCAAACATACTCAAAACAACTCTCACTTTAACATCACAGCAAAAGATAACACCACTATATACCCAATTGAATACACCAAATTGCTAGGAGTGGAAATAGACAATAAACTAAAATATTGACATTCACATATCCATGACCATAAAAAAAGTCCACAAAAAACTAGGAGCATTATACAGAAATAAGCAACTTCTCACCAAAGCAACAAAGATTTCAATAGCAAATTCCCACCTTATCTCCACCCTACTTTATGCCTCTCCAATATATACCAACCTAAGGCAATGCGATCTAAACAAGCTAGAGACCTGCTACAACAAAATCGCCAAATTCGCCACAGGGGCATCCTACAGTAGTCACCACTGTCTCTCACTTGCTGAACTGGGCTGGCTTGAACTCCCTCACCTCCTTCAATGGTATCAACTCTCACTCGCCCACAAACTAGTAAACCATCCACTAAATGTCCCATCCCTCCTGAATCTACTCCAACCCTATTGCACCACCAGACCACTAAGATCCAGCAACAAAAATCACTTGCAGATCACTAAAGCCAGTAACTCTGCTGGTGAAGCACTATTCTCTTGCACCATAGCCAAATTATGGAACTCCCTCCCACCCACAATTACCTCCATACCATCATGCACCCACTTCAATACTTTACTAAAAGCACACCTAAAAACATGCTGGCTATGCCCTTGCAACTCCCACTCTAATATCACCCACCCCATCCAACCACTACCTTTCTTTCCACTCCACTAACTACCTTGATTATAGCAAGCTCAGATGCTCATAAGCCTAGTACTTATTATACAGCAGGAACTTCTTATTGTAACATTTGTTAATGTCTGTTATGTACTTCACAGATAGATTCTAGTTGTCTACTGATGTACTATGTTCTTCATCTGTAAATATGTTGTAAGTAATCACTATGCAAATTGTTAATCGCTATGTAATCCAGTGTAACTACTGTCTGTTTGTTTTAACTGTGGAGCTTTTCTCCACGGGCCTCCGCTGAAAATGGACCTACATCCAGTCGGACACTCCTGGTCAACAAATATAAATAAATAAATAAATAAAATAAATAAATAGAAGGATACTTACTCTGTGTTGCTTATTTATTTATTTCAATTATTTTTCTTTACTTGTCTCACTAACTGACTGGTCTGCAGACCATTTTCAACTATGACCTGCCCAAAACACAGTTGCAGCATGAATCAAAGTTATAGAAATACGATACAGTACATGAAGGTACATTTACATCATTGTAAATCCATCAAGTATTAGAAAATAACAAACATCATAATTACAGTACAGAACAATCTACATACATCAACATTAACATAGAAATAGCACATTTTCACTTAAGCACAATAGACTGTGGCAATTAACCATGCGATTCAGATAAAATAAATGGCCGATGAAAGATGGTGGAGGTGACCAAAAACAGTTGTAAGAACAATGCAAGACTGAGTGCTCCATGTTGGGGTCATAAAATGACCACTTGAATCTGGCAGCATGAGAAATAACAGGTACAAAGTCTATATTTTTAGTAGGCCAGGAGGGAACTGATAGCCCAAAACACACCCCTTATCATCATCAAGTTAGACAAGGAGATAACAGAAAGAAACAATGAACAAGCACTAATGTGTCATATATGTGAGGGGCTGTACTCCTAACATTCAGTACTAATGTATCATATATGTGAGGGGCTGTACTCCTAACATTCAGTACTAATGTATCATATATGTGAGGGGCTGTACTCCTAACATTCAGTACTAATATATCATATATGTGAGGCTGTACTCCTAACATTCAGTACTAATGTATCATATATGTGAGGGGCTGTACTCCTAACATTCAGTACTAATGTATCATATATGTGAGGGGCTGTACTCCTAACATTCAGTACTAATGTATCATATATGTGAGGGGCTGTACTCCTAACATTCAGTACTAATGTATCATATATGTGAGGCTGTACTCCTAACATTCAGTACTAATGTATCATATATGTGAGGGGCTGTACTCCTAACATTCAGTACTAATGTATCATATATGTGAGGGGCTGTACTCCTAACATTCAGTACTAATGTATCATATATGTGAGGGGCTGTACTCCTAACATTCAGTACTAATGTATCATATATGTGAGGGGCTGTACTCCTAACATTCAGTACTAATGTATCATATATGTGAGGCTGTACTCCTAACATTCAGTACTAATGTATCATATATGTGAGGGGCTGTACTCCTAACATTCAGTACTAATGTATCATATATGTGAGGGGCTGTACTCCTAACATTCAGTACTAATGTATCATATATGTGAGGGGCTGTACTCCTAACATTCAGTACTAATGTATCATATATGTGAGGCTGTACTCCTAACATTCAGTACTAATGTATCATATATGTGAGGGGCTGTACTCCTAACATTCAGTACTAATGTATCATATATGTGAGGGGCTGTACTCCTAACATTCAGTACTAATGTATCATATATGTGAGGTGCTGTACTCTAACATTCAGTACTAATGTATCATATATGTGAGGGCTGTACTCCTAACATTCAGTACTTTGAATAAGACATTAAACAAAGCTCACATTTGTCTGATTTTGTCTGATCTGCAGGTTATTAAGATGGATGTTTTGAACTATATGAATTACTTTCATATAAGAGTATAATCATATCATTCAGTTTCAATCTTGCACTAAATTTGCTTTGGTTTTTGAGCAGCAGCAGATTTTAGATGTCAAGATATTTCTTTTACCAAATATGTTATATTTGGTTTCAGTGTTATCTGCTCCTCCCTTAAAATTCTAATTCAGTGGTGGGGGAGAAATATTTTGCAATATGAATAGTGGCCACATTAGCGTACCTTGGTTATAAAAGTTCATCTATGGCTAATGGGCACTGATTGCTTGGATCTCCTGCACCTGCGCCCATTTTTGTTAGCAGTTAATCTGAGTGTCAGGGTAGGTTGGTAAGTCAGAAATGTCAACTGACTTGGAAGAATATTTAAGCTTGCTCCAGATGGCTCTGCTGAGTTGTTAACATAGGCTTAATAATGAGAAAAGAGTCTCCAGGAATTAGTGGATGGCTATTTAATGGCACCTATTGGAGGTACCGCAACATGTTAGGGCTCTAAGGTTGTCTGCCTACTTTTAGGCTGCATTAGAATATTTAGAAAATCTTCTTTGAGGGTCTAACCAAATTTGCATAATAGCCTGGGGATTGAGTTATGAAGATACTGTTATTCTGACATCAAGTCTGTGATATGAAAAACATAGATGTGTCTGCTCACCCACAAAGGGAATCATAGTTGAACAAAGAAGAAACATAGCTTTATTTTGCATTTTAGGGGAGGAAAAATCTCCCAGCTTCTTCTCAAAATTTACCCTACTTATCAGGTCTGCTCTCTCCATTCTAAGTCTCACAGTCAGCAAGAAAGTGGTACATAATAAACTGTCAGTGGTGAGGATGTTGATGATGTTAAAGAAGGTAAAAATCATTCCCAACCTGCAAATAGCCATCTTTAATGTTACATATCAGGAGTTTCTGGTGTTCTTGGAAGTTGCAAAGATTGTTTTTTGTCAGCAGTGGCTATTTGCTGTGTGTCATAAGCCAAATTAGACAGGTAAATTAATGGGATTTAGCGGGTTGTTTTTGATTTTGAAAGATTTTTAGAGAAATACTGTTTTGTAGGGCTTGAAGCCTATGCTTCTACCTTCTGAAGGACTGGCTGGAGTTGGCATCCCTGTCTTCCCTTGATATATTAAAACAGGACATCAGAATGGAATTTCTGTTGTTCTTTTTTATTGTCCTCAGCTGTGTAACTCATTGATAGAAAACTTTTACTTTTACAGTGTCATAACTGGTAAAAGAATGTTTTTTTTTGTTGTATAACAGGGAGTAAATGTGGTCTTAACAATGGGATCATTGAGCCAATTTTATATGCACTAACCTAAAGATAGGTTAGCCATGGGACGTTTTAAGGAGTGATGGATTTTTTTCCCTAAGCTTGCCATAACCTTCAAAGGGAGAGTGTGTTTGCTGCTGAGTACACTGTAGTCATGGAATAAACTTGCTGTCTTGTAGCACATGTTAACATGTATTTTGCATGACATACAATACCAGGCATGTGGAACTGAATAGACTAAAAGTTGTGGGACACACCGCAGGGTGTTTTAGCAGGAGAGTATGTGCTGGGGTAGCCTCATTTCCTTTTTTGGGAAGTGGGGAGAAGTGATGAATTCTTTGAGAGTTGGCATATTGAGGGACTGTTTCTAATAGGTAATGAAGGTTTTATTTTCTTAAAATAAGCAAAGAATCAGAAAAGATTTCTTAACTCTTGTAAAGCTCAGATGATACTATGCGTGATAAACATCCAGTTATAGACTTATTTCTTGGAGCTTTAACTATAAGTCAGGTAATATTGCTCAATAATATAATTTATTCAGGGTAAGATAGTAAAGTGGTCATCACCTTTCAAAGATTTGGAGTCAAAGACGTGACAACAAATTGTGATTAAGATCACCTTTGGTGCCATAAAATCTTTATTGTGAACTTTTTAATGTGAATAATGATCTGTAAAGGAAAGTTAACTCATATATTACAGCATTTCAGAATGCCTTTAGAGCTAGAAAGAGACTTTGCCTGTAATACCAAAATAAGCATGTGTTAAGTAGGAAAATCTGAAGAAAGATGAAGTCCATTGGTAGTGTATATAATGAAACCAAAATAAGCACATGTTAAGTAGGGAAATCGGAGGAAAGATGAAGACCATTAGTAATGTATATAACAAAAGAGCAACATATTAACTAACGAGTTTCTTCAGCACCCCTTATCATTTATTACTGCATATCTTAACTTAAAATTTAATTCAGTTTTACTAAAGATTTGGGATAAGGATTGTTAAAATTTAATTCAGTTTTACTACAGATTTGGGACAGGGATTGTTGGTGTTCAAACAGACATGTGCAGGCTTGACTTTTTCTTGTGAAGGTGGCAGATTCTTAGTAGAGCAAACCCCTCACATCTGCCCTGTCATCACAAACATGGGTGTGTCAGCACCATTCACTTACTCATCACTGCTAAGGGTCTCCTACTAGCCTTGTGACTACCCCCTGCATGTGGTTCTTAATATGTCATGAAGGCAGTATAAACCTGGGCAGTGTTTGGATATAAGAGGTTTAGTGCACTATTATTTATTACACATAGATAAGTGTTCTCTGATCAAGTATTTTACATAACAAAATAAAGAAAAGAAAAACAACATAAAAAATATTATCTGGAAAAGTGACTAAAGTTGACCACAGTAGACCTTGTTTCATTATGGATTACTGCACTGCTGATCTAGTGTCTCTGCAGCACAGCATGGATACTGAGCAGTGATGACTATTACATCATGGCAGGTCATGTGATTGTTTTACAGTGTTGGATTCTTTGTGATGTATGCTCATCATGAGTTCAATTGGCATAATAAATAAGGTTTTCACCTCCCATGCAGAAGGTACAAGATTCAAACTTGATCTCTAACCAATGCCTATTAGGAGTTGCATGTTCTCAACATGTGTCTGTGGGGGTCCTCTCACCTCTGAAAAACATGCTGAGTTTTTCCCTCTCAAAATCACCACCATCGTCCAGGAACAAAGAGGTCATAATCCCTCTCTACTCATCCCTCATTAGACCTATTATAGAATACAACGCCCCATTTGGTATGTACCTCACTAGACACCTACAACAACTGTAAATGCCACAAAAATCCCTCACTAAGTGGATCTTAGGCCTTAGACACATGCCCTATATGGACAGAGTCAAAAAACTCCAGCTATACTCTGTCTCTTACCACCTACTTAGAGGCGATCTCTGCTTGACCTACAAAGCCATGTCTGACCTAGAGCTGCTAGATATGCTACACCTAAAGAAATCCCTCCATGGCACATGCTCCAGGGACCTTACCCTCATTACCACAATAAACAGAACATGCTGGAGGGGCAGGTTCCTAACCCAGAGACTTCCCATACTCTGGAACAAACTTCCCATTCACGTCAAGCAGAGCACTCTGCTGGCCCTCTTTAAGAGAAATCTTGACGAGTGGCTGGGCAATAGGAAGTTCACCCGGGGATCACTTCAGTGGCCTTGCTTGACAGGGGCACTGGGAAATAACTTTGGGCGGCATGATGCAAGGAATCTTCTTGGGCTAGGCTTATATAGGCTCCAGGGCTGTTAGCCTAGTACACACCTATGAACCTATGAACCCATCACATACAAGAGTAGCCAAAATGAACTCAAGTAGACTTCCTCCTAATAAAGAAAGTGCACTGGGGTAGAATCAGTGATTGAGAAGTCATCTCCAGAAAAACAGTCATTCCAAAGCAAAAACCATTGTTTGGCATATAAGGTCAACAGAGAGCCCAAAGACCTGAAAGTAGACTGGAGAGAAAGCACAGCATTTCAAGGAATTACTCAGGGATCTAGAACTTCAAGAAGAGGAGGAAATAGATGGAGGTGAAGAAGAATGGCAGCACCTCAAAATAGTATGTGTGAGGACTCAGAACAAACATGTGGCCAAGCAAGGCATGGAAATAAGGTACATAAGGAAGGAAAGTGATGGACTGCAAAAGTCCAGGAAGTCATCAAAAGAAAGAAGGAGTGCAGGAAGAAGTGTAAGATAGAAAAGACAGACCAGGCTAGGAAGGAATGCTGGTTAGCTAACAAAGAGGTTAAGAGAGGAGTTGCAATAGCAAATAAGGCATCAGAGGTATTCTAGCAACTTCTGGAAAGTAACTCAGTAGATGGCCCAAAGAAACTATATCAGCTTGCAAGGGAAAGACAGAAAGATACTAAAATGAGATACTAGAAACTAAATACAATGCTATTTCATGAGCTCTGGCTTATTGTTTTTTTTATTACAGATAAGATAATGCATGGGAAAGATTCAGTTTTGAATTCCACCTAATATTCTATTACTATAAGAGCTACTTGTCAATGTGAAAGAACAAATCAGAGATTTACAAATGCAGTTATCTTAGTGTGTTATAAAATGTTCATAAACTTATCAATACATTGTGCAGCTTAAGAATGTCTCATTAACTGTCTGCCTGTTTAATGTGAATGGACGAAGTCTGACTCTCACCAACTGAATGTTTCAGTGTCAGTCTTATGACTAGTATAAAAATAGATAAAATTGTCTGTGTATTGCAATGTATGGTATGTGACTATAAGACTAATCTAGAAATATGTGCTCTTTTTTGGTAAATCATTTACCTGTTAGTCTTTATCGGTGTTATTACATATGCTTATGGAATTTTAGTTTCAGAAGTTCATAGATACTTACTAGGCTATTGATCTTTGAGGATCTTCATCAGCCTAGCCATGAACTCCCTCTGTGTTTCTAGCCTTAGTAGCTTAGTCTTAAGGAAGCTATATTTTGTGTAACTCTTGCATAGCCCCAGATGAGATAATTCGTACTATTGTGTGAAAACCCATGTGTGTCCACTTTGATAATCATAACTGTGGAGTATTTTATTTAGATGATTCTCTGTAACACTAGGGCAAGCGTGACAAATAGAGATTAAGGATATCATTTCTAATCCATTCATCTATATATGTAAAAATTAAGTGAAATGCTTGTCTTCACCTAGAGAAGAAATTGTTCTAGGGAAGCAGAACTCTGTACGAGACATATGTACCCCTCCTTTAGTTCCCATTTAACATGCAGTAGAGATTGTGGTCTCTAAAGTGGGTACTTCTACCACTGTTTAACTTGTGGATATTTAGAAGGTTTGAAAGGATGGGATCACAATGTAAATGAGGTGGAGACCTCCCCATAGCAGCCATTAGGACACTGTGAAAAAGGACTGGGATTTGAGGCAATCTCAGCATCTCTTATAATTTAATTCCTTGATTTTCATCTTTAGAAAATGCAATGGTCAGGCAGTCTGAGTCAGATGATTAGGACAGGTACATGCCTATAGAGCATTATATTCATAGACTGGACTGAGTGCATTGTAAAGGACATATGATTACTTCCCTGGATTTGCATTCTATATTGTCGAAAATAAGCACTTTCTCACAGCAGTCAATGTATGTTGAAAAATTGAACAATTTTTGGCTCCTCAGAATTGGGTTAATATTCACAAACGTTTTGTTAAAGTAAAAGTTGCAAGGGAAATTTTGCTTTGCAAAGCATACATTCATGCTGTTTTATTTTTAAACCGTGGTTTTGACATCAGCTATTTATTTGTGCCAGTCTTTGCTGAATGGTTTTTATGTCTTCTGGAGAGTTCATAATGGCTCAGGATTTACAGTCATTACCAAACTTCATCAGGCAGAAGCCTTCATAATTTGCCGTAACATCTGAGATGTATATGAAAAAAGGAGCATAGTGAGGAACAAGCCCTGGTGTTCTGCAGTAGTGACAGGCTTCTTGGGTGAGAGGGATGCATCCACCTTAATAACTTGTGTTTTATTTGTGAGACTATTTGTCGTTCAAGATGTTCAAAAAGGATTTTCATTTAGCTAAATGAGATTATTAACTATGACTGAAAAGTCTCAGAATGTGATATCTTTGAATATTAGCTCTGCAGAATGGGGACATTGTTTCTGTCATAGGTTCATAGGTTCATAGGTTGGCATTAGGCTCTCAGCCCTAGGGCCTATACAAGCCTAGCCATAACAATTCCCTGGCTATTTCTTCCCACACTATTTACTTCCCTGGACCCCTGTCTAGCAGGGCAAGTGACATGATCCCCGGGGTGAATTTCCTTTCTCCCATCCAGTCGTCAAGGTTCCTTTTGAAGAGGGCCAAAGAGGCACTCTGCTTGACATGTATAGGCAATCTGTTCCAGAGTCTGGGGAGTCTCTGGGTCAGGAACCTATCCCTCCAGCATGTTTTGTTTATTGTGATGACAAGGTTTAGATCCCTGGAGCGTGTTGCTCTGAGAGATTGGGATTTCTTTAAGTGTAGCATGTCCAACAGCACTGGGTTTGACATGGCCTTGTATGTTAAGCAGATATCGCCTCTGAGTAGACGATATGCGACAGAGTATAGCTGGAGTTTTTTAAGGCGGTCAGTGTAGGGCATCTGCTTTGGGCCTGTGATTCTTTTAGTAAGGTATTTCTGTGGCCTTTCCAGTTGTTGCAGATGTCTTGAGAGGTACGTGCCAAACGGGCGTTGTATTCTATAATGGGTCTAATGAGGGATGAGTACAGTGGGACAATGACCTCCTTTTTTCTGGATGAAAAGCCCTTAGTGATGAGGTGTGCCACATAGAAGATTTTCTGACGGTTGTGGCGATGTGGTTATCGAAGGTGAGACCACTGTCCACCTGTGTCCCTAAGTCTCTTATCACACTTTCAGTGTTTAGTGTACTGCCACCTATATGGTAATTCATGGATACATTTTTTTCCCAAAGGGGATAACTATACATTTCTTGGCATTGAGCTTGAGCCCATGGCTCTGGCACCAAGCATCTGTTTCTGTAAGTCCCTTTTGTAGAGTATCCACATAATTTGGGGATTCAGTAATGGCTCCCAGTTTGCAGTCATCTGCGAACTTTGTTAGCCAGAGTCCCTTAGTGTTGGCCTGTACTTCAGAGAAGTAGATGCCAAACAGGAGTGGTCCCAGGACTGAACCCTGAAGTACTCCACTTGTCACTTGTCTGGAGCTGGATTTGGAGTTGGCTACTTTTACAGTGTGGGTTCTATCAGTAAGCCAGTTAGCAACCCATTGGGTGATGTAGGGATTAATGCCCAGCTTAGTAAGTTTATCTATGATTCCAGAGTGAGGGATGATGTCAAAGGCCTTGGCAAGGTCTAGATAGGCTGTGTGGACCACCTTACCCTTGTCCATGGCTCTGGACACTGATTTGAAGAAGTCAATCAGGTTCAGGAGATAAGATCTGCCCTTCACGAACCCAAACTGGGTGGGGTCCAGTGTTTGAAGGTTGCCAATGTCTTTGTTTATAAGTTCCATGATAATACGCTCCATGGCCTTGCAGATAAGGCTTGTCAGACTGATGGGATGGTAGTTTCCGGGATCCAAGGTGGATCACCCCTTGTGGAGTGGAATAACTGTAGCTCTGAGCCACTCAGTGGGCACGAAACCTGAGGTGAGGCTATGATTAAACATGACACTTAGGTGAGGTGCCAGTTCATATTGTAGTTCATGTAGTACACAGCCCAGGATGTCATCTGGTCCCATGGATGCTGTATTCTTAGCTTTGGAGAGTGCGTTTTTTACCTGTGTGGCCATTATTACCAGAATTTGGCAATCTTCCGGTATTGAGATGGGCCATTTAGGTGGTGACATGGGGGTGAAGTTGGCACTGAATCGATCTGCCAGGATATTGGCAATATCCTTGGGATCAGTATAATTAATGCCATTCTGTTTTAGCTCAGAGCAGATCTGAGCATTGCCATTTAGATTCTTGACATAGTTATAGAATGCCTTGTGGTTGTCTTTGGAATCTTTGGCAATTTTATTTTCGTAACTAGCTTTGGAGGATTTTATGAGGGATCTCAGTTTCTTACTGAGGCTGGTGAGGGAGTTTTTTGCATCCTGGGATCTTCCTCTTTTCTGCAACAGTTTCTTCCTTTTGTTGTAAAGTTTGTTTATGGCAGGGGACCACCAGATTGGCTTCCTTTTTTTGGGTGAGAGCATCTTGGTTCTATTTGGGATGGCACGATTCATGCATGAGTGGATGTGCTCATACAGTGCCTTAGTGTAGGATTCAGCAGTTGAACTTTCAGTTCCCATCTGCATGGGTGTCATGAAGTTTGTCACTTCTGACTTGAGTAGCACGAAGTTGGCTTTGGAGAAGTTTTTTATGGAGGTTTCCTTACTGAGGGGTGGGGGTGGGATGTGGATGCTAAGGGTGATTAGCTTATGGTCAGACCTGACTAACGAGGGGGTGACCATAGGTGTGGAGCATCGATTTCCCATGTTGGTAATGACCAGGTCTAGGATATTAGAACCCCTGGTGGGACTATGGATTAATTGATCCAGGGCATTGGAATTTATGAATTCCAAGAACCATTGGGCAAAGGTGTTGGTACATGAGTAGTTTTCCCAGTTAATGGCAGGGTAGTTAAAATCACCCAGTATTAGGGTGTTTGGTTCTATCTTAATATTTTCCAGTATGTTTAGAAAGGTGTAGTGAGAATCCTGGGGTATGGTGGGGGATCAGTAGCAAGCTACAATTTGGATTGCAGTCTTACCTAGTGTTAGTTGCACCTGGAGCATTTCAGATGCATTGTGTTGGGTAACTAGCCTGCTGGTGTGAATATCCTTGGTGAATATTGACACTCCTCCACCTTTAGTTTTTCGGTCCTGGTTTGGTGGCCGAAAAGTGTGGTAAGAGTTGTAGCCTGATATTGCAGGGGTGCTCCCTGGAGTCTTGAACCAGGTCTCAGTTACTGCACAGTTATCTATGTTCTCCCTATTTTAGGAGTGCATCGAGAGAGTGCATTTTGCGGATTAGACTTCTAGCATTGAGTAGCATTACCTTCCGATTTTGCATGCTTGTACCTGTTACGGTGGTGGTTTTGTCCTTTGAACTTTGCCTGTCATTTTAATATTATAAAATACGACTGTGTTTCTGCTGCACAACCGTATTAGAGTATCTGATCAATTTTTGAAGTTCTTCCTAATTTCTATGTAAAGTAAACATTTCGGTCTGTCAGAATAATGTGAGTCTGGGAGTCGATGAGAAATAATGCAGAGGATTTAGATAGGATATACAATAATCCATATATAGGGTGGCTGGGAACAGCGCATATTTCAGTCTTTCCATGAGCTTCTCATCTCTAGTTTGTGCATCCACTGCAGATTACTGAATGTTGATTAGAAGTTCCATTTTATATTCCTTTTCTGTCTTTTTTAATTTGTGACCATGTGTCCATAGATTGGGCTATAGTTGTGTGAATCAATATAATCTCTTGATGAGAAAATGGAATAAATAGACAATTTCATGGCAAGGAAATAAAACACAAGAAAAATACTCACTGATAACATTAAAGGCTGCAGCAGTTTCAGCCCTGCTGGCTTCTCCAGCACCTGTAATGAGAAAATAGAAGGAATTTTTCATTTAAATGGAAAACAAGAATAAATAATACTACCTGTGTATTGCATATTCTTGGTAATATATAACATAACAGTTTATAGTCCTAAAATGAAGAATGAGATAATCTGGATGAAAACAGCACAATAACTTATGACTGCAGGAAATTTCCTGTAATGTATACTGTGTCACATGAAATTTGTGTAAGATAAGACTCATTCCCACAAGTTAGTCTATATGGAGATGATATCCCACATCTGTATTAATTTCAGAACTTTTTGTAACCCATTGATTAGGGCAAAAAGTGCTTGTTCTAAGCAATTAGACAAGATTATGAGCATTCTAATTCTGAAAGAGCTACTTGTCAATGTGAAAAAGTAATCACAGATTTACTAAGGCAGTGGTTTTAGTGTGTTACAAAATGGTCATAAACTTATCATCAGTACATAGTACAGCCTAAGAATGTCTCCTTAGCTGTCTGTCTGTTTAATATGAATGGATAACGTTTGACTCCCACAAACTGAATACTTCAGTGTTAGTCTTTTATCTATATAAATAGATAAAAAAATCTGTTAACTGAATTTTTAAATCTCTGTGTATTGCAATGTATGGTAAAGGACTTTAAGACTAACCTAGAAATATGTGCTCTTTTTTGGTAAATCATTTACTTTTTACTCTTTATCTGTGTTATCACATATGCTTATGGAATTTTAGCTAAAGAGGTTCAAAGATACTTACTAGGCTATTGTTCTTTGAGGATCTTCATCAGCCTAGCCATGAACTCCCCCTGTGTTTCTAGCCTTAGTAGCTTAGTCTTAAGGGACTTATATATTGTGGAGCTCTAACATAGCCTCAGGTGAGATAATCCTTTAGTATTGTTTGAAAACCTAGTATGTCCACTTTGACTATTTGTAACTGTGGAGTATTTTATTCAGATGATCCTCTATGTACATTAAGGGCAAGGGTGATACATTAAGATTAGGGGTACAGTTTGTAATCCATTCATTGAGGTTATACAGGTACTAATCATGTGACATGATTAACTTCACCTACAGAAGAAGATGTTCTAGGGAAGTGGAAGTCTGTATGAGATATACGTACCCCTCCTTTATTTTTCATTTAACTTTTAGTACAGAGTGTGGTCTGTAATGTGGGTACTTCTACCACTGTTTAACTTGTGGATATTTAGAAGGTTTGAAAGGATGGGGTCACCATGTAAATGCGGTGGAGACCTCCCCTTAGCAGCCCTTAGGACACTGAGAAGAAGGACTGGGATTGGAGGTAGTCACAGCAGCTCTTATGATGTCATCCCTTGATTTCCTTCTTTAGAAAATGCCATAGTCAGTCTGAGTCACATGTTTTGTACAGGTACATGCCTATGGAGCATTATATTCAATGACATGCCTGAGTGCATTGTAAAGGACCGTGATTACTTCCATGGATTTGCATTCTATATTGTTGCAAATAAGCACTTTCTCACAGCAGTCAATGTATGTTGTACAACTGACCACTCTTTAGCTCCTCAGAATTGGATTGATATTCACGACAATTTTATTAAGGTAAAAGTTGCAAGGGAAATTTTGCTTTGCAAAGCACACATTTATGCTGTTTTATTTTTAAACCATGGTTTTGACACCAGCTATTTCTTTGTGCCAGTCTTTGCTGAATGTTTTTTATGTCTTCTGGAGAGTCATGATGGCACAGGGTTTACAGTCATTAGCAAACTTCATCAGGCAGAAGCCTTCATAATTTGCCTTAACATCTGAAATGTATATGAAAAAAGGAGTATAGAGAGAAACTAGCCCTGGTGTTCTGCAGTAGTTACAGGCTTCTTGGTTAAGAGGGATGTGTCCACCTTAATTATTTGTGTTTTATTTGTGAGACTATTTGTCGTTCAACATGTGCAAAAAA
Source organism: Protopterus annectens (assembly GCF_019279795.1). Lineage (NCBI taxonomy): Eukaryota > Metazoa > Chordata > Ceratodontiformes > Protopteridae > Protopterus > Protopterus annectens. Next base: position 1,732,075,034 of record NC_056732.1, read on the forward strand.
GATTTTCATTTAGGTGAATGAGATTATTAACTATGACTGAAAAGTCACAGAATGTGATAGCTTTGAATATTAGCTCTGTGCAATGGGGAACATTGTTTCTGTCATTTTAATATTATAAAATAAGACTGTGTGTTTCTGGTGCACAACTGCATTGGAGTATCTGATCAATTTTTGAAGTTCTTCCTAATTTCTATGTAAAGTAAACATTTTGGTCTGTCAGAATAATGTGAGTCTGGGAGTCGATTAGAAAAAAGGCAGAGGATTTAGATAGGATATACAATAATCCATATATAGGGTGGCTGGGAACGGCACATATATCAGTCTTTCCATGACCTTCTCATCTCTAGTTTCTGCATCCACTGCAGATTACTGAAAGTTGACTAGAAGTTTCATTTTATATTCTTTCTCTGTCTTTTGTAAACTTTGCATCCATGTGTCCCTAAATTAGGCTATAATTTTCCGAATCAATATAATCTCTTGATGAGTAGATGGACAAAATAAACACTTTCATGGAAAGGAAATGAAACACAAGAAAAAATACTCAATGGCAAAATTAAAGGCTGCAGCAGTTTGAGCTTTGCTTTCTTTTCCAGCACCTGTAATGAGAAAATTGAAAGATTTTATGGTTTAGAATTTGTTTGTGTCTTTCGGCTTTTTCCCGGTTAGGGGTCACCACAGCGGAACTACGGTCAGCTAATGATTGGCAGTAGACTTTTACGTGCTGGCTTGCTGGGCCTAATGCACAACCTTCAATGAAGGAACACCCATTCACGCATGTCGCCACACAGAAGACACTCTAACTGAGAATCGAACGGGCAACGTCTAACTGTGAAGCGACAATGCTACCGCAGCACCACCACCGCAGTATTTTATGGTTTAGAATTAAAAACATGAATAAATAATACCACCTGTGTATTGCATAATTGTGGTAATATATAACATAACTGTTTATAGTTGTAAAATGAAGAATGAGATAATCTGGATGAAAACTGCACATTAACTTATGACTGCAGGAAATTTCATGCAATGTATACTGTGTCACATGAATTTTGCATAAGATAAGATTGATTCCCACAAGTTAGTCTAGATGGAGATGACATTCCACATCTATATCAATTTCAGAAATTATTGTAAGGCATTGATTACGACAAAAAATGCTTGTTCCAAGCTATTAGACAAGACTGTGTACTTTCTAATGCTGAAAGAGCTACTTGTCAATGTGAAAAAGTAAACCAGAGATCTATAAATGCCGTTGTTTTAGTGGGTTACAAAATGGTCATAAATTTACCATCCGTTCATAGTACAGCCTACAAATGTCTCCTTAACTCTCTGTCACTTTAATATTAATGAATAAAGTTTGAATCCCACAAACAATGCTTCACTGTTAGTCTTTTATCTATAAAAATAGGTAAAAAAATCTGTTAACTGTATTTTTAAATGTCTGTGTATTGCAATGTATGGTAGGTGAGTATAAGACTAATCTACAAATATGTGTTCTTTTTTGTTAAATAATTTACCCTTTATCTGTGTCATTACATATGCTTATGGAATTACCATTTAAGATGTTCACAGATACTTTCTAGGCTATTGATCTTTGAGGATTTTCATTGGCCTAGCCATGAACTCCCCCTATGTTTCTAGCCTTAGTGTCTTAGTCTTAAGGCACCTATATTTTGTGGAACTCTTACAGAGCCCCAGGAGCGATAATCCTCTACTATTGTTTGAAAACCCTTGTACATCCACTTTGAATAACTGTATCTGTGGAGTATTTTATTCAGATGATTCTCTATGTCCATTAGGGACAAGCGTGATACATTAAGATTAAGGGCACAGTTTGTAATCCATTCATTGAGGTTATACAGGTACTAATTATGTGACATGATAAACATCACCTAGAGAAGTTGTTCTACGGAAGTGGAATTCTGCATGAGACATATCTCACCCGCCTTTATTTTCCATTTAACTTGGAGAGAGAGTGTGGTCTCTAAAGTGGTTACTTCTGCCACTGTTTAACTTGTGGATATTTAGAAGGTATGAATGCATTGTGTCACCGTGTATAAGAGGTGGACATGTCCCTTAGCAGCCTTTATGACACTGAGAAGAAAGACTGGAATTTCAGGCGGTCGCAGCATCCCTTACAATTTTATCCTTTGATTTTCCTCTTCAGAAAATGCCACGGTCAGTCAGGCTGTGTCCGATTTAATGGACAGGTATATGCATATAGAGCATTATATTCAATGACTGGCCTGAGTGCATTGTAAAAGACATACGATTACTTCCCTGGATTTGCATTCTATACTGTTACAAATAAGCACTTCCTCACAGCAGTCGATGTATGTTGTAAAATTGAGCAGTCTTTCATCTGGCATAAAGACGTTTTTTGAGTCTGATATTAAATAATTTCTGTAAGGGATCAGACAACTCATGCTTTGTCTGACCGGCCAGCTTACTGGTTTGTTATCTAGCCCCAAAGATTTATTGCTCTTCATCTGAGGTAGTGCCATGAGACTTGTAACTGGGTGACGTGAGTGGGTTGTATTTGTATGCATGTGATCTCAGAATAGAGGAACGTGTGGGGCTGATGTTGGAGTAAAACTTCTCTGCTAGTTGATTAGCTATGATCCCTCAGTCTCAAAATGTGATATCATTGTATATTAGCTCTGTACAATGGCGACATTGTTTCTGACATGTTAATATTAAGAAACAGAGACCTCCAAAAAAAACATCCAAGCAACCTCCACCCCCCAACACAAACCATGAAACACATACTTCACAAAACCAGTGTACCATGCAATCACAGCCCTTAAGGCAAAATAACATACCCAACATACTAGTAATAGGTGACTCAATAGTCAGGCACACTGACGTCCCACTCACTAGGTTGAATAAGGAGAAGGTTACTGTTAGCTGCCTGTCGGGCGCCAGGATCCACCACTAACACAAGCACTCAGGTCACTACAGAACAAGTACAAATATGACTCTGTCATTGTCCATGTTGGTGTGAATGACCTGAGCAGTACCTCTCTGGACTACATGAAAAGAGACATGATCACGTAGCCCAGGCCGGTATGACCCTGACCCTGAGTAGCATCCTGACCTCACCAAGAATGATACCATGGTATGAAGAAAAAATTCTCAATTTCAACAATTGGCTAAGTTTCTGGTGTCATTCAAAGGGGATCCAGTGTCTGTCTGCCTGGGATGACATTCTCGACAAGCCACGCTGCTTCACTAGAGACGGCTTGCACCTGTCACCCTTAGGCTTTCGAATACTGGCCAAGGCTCTTGCCACCCCCATAGTGCCTTTTTTAGGCAAGGCTCAAAAGACAAACCCACCACCATAAATAGCACAAGTAACAAAATCTGAGGGTAATGCTACTCAACGCCAGAAGTCTGAACCTCAAAATGCACCCACTCAAGGCACTCCTCAGTATGGAGAAAATCGATATATGTGCAGTAACAGAAACCTGGTTTAAGGCTCCAGAGGGCACCCAGCACTACCAGGCTACAACTCATACCATACATTTTGACCACAGAACCCAAACTGAAATACAAAAGGCAGGGGTGTATCCATATTCATCAAGGATACCCCCACCTCCAGGTTAGTGGCACAGCACAATGCTTCAGAGATCATCCACATGCAACTAACAATGGGCAAAACTGCAATTCAAATTGTAGCTTGCTACAGATCACCCACCATGTCCCTGGACCCCCATTCCGCATTTCTGGAAACACTGGGAAACTTAAAGGTCCTACCAAACACCCTAATATTGGGTGCTTTCAATTACCCAAACATTAACTGGGAGAACTACTCAAGTACTAACTCCCTTGCCCAACATTTCCTAGAATTTATAAACTCAGATGCCCTGGTTCAACTGGTCAACACTCCCACCAGAGGTGACAACATATTGGACCTGGTCATCACCAACATGGGCGACCGGTGATCCACACTGGAAGTCAACCCCTCGCTAGTTAGATCTGACCATAAACAAATCACTTTGGATATCCACATTCTGCCCCCACCCCCGGACAAGAAAACCACCATGAAAACTTTTCAAAAGCAAACTTCACGTTACTTAAGACTGAGGTGGAAAGTTTAAAAGCCCCCATGCTGAAGGATAATGCTGTCCAACCTGCAAAATCCTTTACTAATGCATTCTACAGGCACTTACAAGAATGCATGGATCATGCCATCCCAAGCAAAACCAAGACTCACTCCTCCAAGAAAATAAGCTATACAATAGAAGGAGGAAACTAGTACAGAAAAGAGTAAAATCCCAAGAAGGGAAGACATCCCTGATCAGTATCAGCAAGAAACTACGATCCCTCATAAAATCATCCAAGGCGAGCTTTGAAATAAAAATTGCCAAGGACTCCAAAGGTAACCACAAGGCATTCTTTAGCTATGTCAAGAATCTAAGTGGCAATGCTCAGATCTGCTCGGAGTTAGTGCAGAATGGCACAAAATACACTGAACCGACTGATATCACCAACATCCAGGCAGACAGGCTCAGCACAAACTTCACACCCCTCTCACCCCCATACCCATACCAGAAGAATGTAGAGTCCCTGAAATCACAGACACTCAGGTTAAAAACAGCACTCTCCAAAGCCAAAAACACAGCATCAATGGGACAGGACAGTGTCCCAGGCTGCATGCTACATGAGCTCAAAGACGAACTAACCCCTCACCTAAACACACTGTTCAAACTCAGCCTCTCCACAAGCTACATACCCATAGAGTGGTGCACAGCAGTGGTTATTCCGCTCCACAAAGGTGGAGCCAAAACAGACCCCAGGAACTATCGCCCTATAAGCCTGACTAACTTGGTCTGCAAGGCTATGGAGCGCATCATCATGGAACTCATTAACAGAGACATTGGGAACCTCCAAACACTGGACCCTACCTAGTTCGGTTTATTAAGGGTAGATCATGCCTCCTAAACCTGGTGGACTTCTTTGAGACAGTTACCAAGGCTATAGATGAGGGAAAGGTGGTACACACAGCCTACCTAGAACTCACAAAGGCCTTCGACGCCTTTCCCCATTCTGGTAATATAGACAAGCTCACCAGCCTGAACATAAACCCCTACGTCACAAGATGGGTTGCCAACTGGCTCATGGACAAAACCCACATGGTGAGAGTTGTGGGAGCTAGGTCCGACTCTAAATTGGTTACAAGTGGAGTTCCCCAGGGCTCAGTCCTAGACCCCTCCTGTTCGGCATATACTTCTCAGAGGTACAGGCAAGCATAGGAGGACTATGGCTGACCAGGTTCGTAGACGACTGCAAACAAGGGGCTATAATTGTCTCTCCTCCTGACACAGACATCCTCCAAAAGGGTCTCACTGAGACGGATACCTGGTGTCAAAATCATGGCCTCAAGCTAAATGCCAAAAAGTGCATAGTCATCCCCTTTGGAAAAAACATAGTACCCACAAACTACCACATAGGTGGTAGTCCCCTAAATATGGAAGATGTAATAAGGGATCTGGGGACCCAAGTAGATAGTAATCTCACCTTTGATAATCACATTGCCAAAGTGGTTAGAAAATTCTTCTACGTGGCCCACCTAATCACAAAAGGGTTCGCATCCAGATCAAAAGAGGTCATTGTGCCCCTCTACTCATCACTCATCAGACCCATCATAGAGTACAACGCCCCATTTGGGATGTACCTTACAAGACACCTGCAACAGCTGGAAAGACCACAGAAGTATCTCACCAAGAGGATTACTAGCCTCAAACAGATGCCCTACACTGACCGTCTCACAAAACTCCAGCTTTACTCCGTAGCATATCACCTACTCCGAGGTGATCTCTGCCTAACATATAAAGCTATGTTAAACCCAGAGCTGTTGGACATGCTACACCTAAAGAAATCCCAATCCCTTTGAGCTGCATGCTCTAGGGACCTAAACCTTGTCACCACAATAAACAGGATATGCTGGAGGGATATATTCCTGTCCCAGAGAATTCCCATACTCTGGAACAAGCTACCCATCTATGTCAAGCAAAGTTCCCCATTAGCATTCTTCAAGAAAAATCTTGATAAGTGGATGAGAAATAGGAAATACATCCTGGGGATCACTTCTGTGGCTCTGCTCAACTGGGGCACAGGAAAATAACTTTCTTGGGTGGCATAAGCCAGGGAACCTCGTTGGCTAGGCTTACTTAGGCCTTTGAGCCGATAGCCTAGTACCTACCTATGAACCTATGAAATCTTTAGATCTGATAGTAACCCTGCCATTCAGGATTGCCAGTCTCCCTGCTGGAAAAAGTGTGTGTCCTTGGGAGATCTTGTTTAAGATGATAAGCTGTTATAAATGCTCACAGTTTGGTTATCTTTTCTGTGGTTATGGACCTACCTCTTTCTGTGAGGTGATGTTATTTTTAAAGGCCACTTGGCACCATCTTGGTAAAACCCTATCACTAGGGTGACAATATCTTCCTAACTTTCCTCACTTCCAATCCCACTTCGATTGGTACAACCAGTTTGTCCCTTACCCCATAACTGTTAATTGTCATGCACTGCTATGTACTTTTTGTATTTGGCCTCAAAATTACTTGGTACCACACTATGATGGCAAATTATGCCCTACCCATATTTCCCCATGCCAGCAACTGTTTCATCTTGCTGAGGGAGTTATCTCCCCTGCATCGCCACCCCTGCATTCACTGGCACATGTGAGGGCTACTCCCATCTGTGAACCATGCCTCCCCTAAAAGAGAATTTCAAAAAACAATCTTACCCCTGGATGGGCATGCCCATCCATCCTTGTCAGATCCTCAAGCACCTGAGCTGTTAATTTTATTCTTGTTTCACTATACAAAAATAAACGGAAATTATTATCAACGCAGCGCAAACGTGTAAATCAGAAGAAACGATAATAATGAAAAGGCCCAACGGGACAACCACGGCTGCAGCTCCAGTTTAATAAAAATAAAGTGCAGTTAAGACAAACAAGCACTTTCACGTAGAAAACTACACTTCATCAGATCCTTAAACCACAATGAAATGCACAAAACATAAATACTTATTCTCAGCCTAACAAGATCGAGCTAAAAACAATTAAACAATTAAGACAATTGACAAATCACATTAAAAAACATGAAAATCATCTCATTTTCTTAAGGCACTGTGCATCCAATACTGGCTTGATACAAATATTATTATTAAGACCTGGATGAACATGTGCTTGCATCCTTAAAATCCACTTGAACTCTATTTGCTCCAAGTAATTATTATTGTCACCCCCGCTTGTGTTTTTAAAACTTGTTTCAATACTCCAAAACTAAATGTTGGAAAATCTACAGTATGCTTGGCTAAGGCATTATGTATGTTCTTGTTCTTCATATCATAAAGGTGTTTGTATATCCTATCCTGCAAACGTTTCAACATCTTACCGATATAGAAACAGTCACAGCCATTACAAGTAGCCAAGTATACTAAATTACTTGTATTGCAAGAGGCATGGAATCTGGGTTTAAAATCAGAATTCATAGCGGGATGTGCATAACCTTGTATCCTACTTATCACTCTGCACATCCTTCAATTCATACATGTAAACATGCCTAGTCTATGCCAGTGTTCATGCTTCGGCTGTCTATCATTATATAATAGTTGTTTCAAATTTTGATTGTTCCTATAGGTATCACCTCTAATTTTAGCAGTCACTCTACCTGCTGTCAAAAGATGACAATTCTTCCTTATTATATTGCACATAACATTACTATCATCGGCATATTTAGTAATAAAGGGAAAAACCCCATCTTGGTGTTTCTTAACAGCTTTATATGAAGACGGAGTAGTTCGAGACCTTGAATCACTGGCATCTGTGCTTCCAAAGACCTCATCCCTTATTTTGCCAATATTAGATTTATTGTATCCCCTATCTATAAACAAGTGTTCAAGATTATTCACTTCATTTTACAAATCTTGTTTATCCACAGAAATCCTCTTAATCCTACTCACCTGACCTCTTATTATATTAGGGAACACATATCTGGGGTGCATATTGCTATAATCAAGCAGGAATTTATGCCAGCATGGTTTTCAAAATAGAGTAGTGGTAACATTCCCTGTTTCATCCTTATAAATGGATACATCCAGGAAATCTACTTTAGTGGGTGTTGTTGTTACAGTAAATCTCAAAAAATCCGAGGTGGACTCCAAATATGCTACAAAATCAAATAGGGTAGAATTCTCCCCTTCCCAAAGCATACAAATGTCATCCAAAAATGTCTATACAACTTTATGTGTGCACTATAGATGTTATTAATCCATCTTCCTCCCCAGGCTTCTCCATGTGAGTTGTGGCTGTAGTGTATCTTAAGGGGATCCCAGGTCACTACCAGGAACTGCTTGCTGAGTGGGGAGTTATGCGCTACCCATATTTCCCCATGCCAGCATCTGTTTCATCTTGCTGGGGGAGTTATCTGCCTTGCATACCCACTCCTGCATTCACTGGCACATGTGAGTGCTACTCCCATCTGTGGATCATGCCTCACCTGAAAGAGAACTTCCAAAAAAATCTTACCCCCTGGATGGGCATGCCCATCCATCCTTGCCAGATCCTCAAGCACCTGAGCCATTAATTTTATTCTTGTTTCACTGTACAAAAATAGGGCAATCAGTGGCAACCTGTTGCCTTATTTATATATTTATTTATTTATTTATTCTCATTCAAAGGACCTCTTCTCAATACTTAAGATGTTTGGTTAAATGTTAAGCTACTCAACTAACTTGGAAGGATATTGAAGGAGTCATTAACATGCTGAGTGTTATCACCTCAAACCCACCAAAAAAAACAAAGAAAAGAATGGAGCTGCAGCATCAGCACAGACATTACATGGTGCCTTACAGGGGGAGAGTTGTACAAACAAACAGCTTTGGGCATCTACTGTGGTGTGTAGTCTCCTCATGATATAAAAACATGGATCACAGACTGCACACTGTGGCAGGACTAGCTAGCTGACAGTGTAAAATACAGCTCTAGGTGGTTCAGTCATGTTAAATAATGTCACCAAATTGGCATGGGTATTTGCCGATAAAAAGTTGGTTGAGGACCTAGCCTACTCTAATCTATGCCAGACATCCATACTAACAGTGGGAGGGATGTATGTGTCCCAATTGGCAATTGTGTGCCTGCCATAAAGCTCAGCAGCCCTGAGTCGATAAGCTACTGACCGGTCAGGGTCCAGATGCCCAGCTTGGGTTACCTAGCATAGCTCTGTTGATTGAAAGCTGGATGGAAAACCAATCAGCCTGCTAAAAATGAACTAAGAATTGCTACACTCAGTGTAGGTTCACTGATGGGATGTCGTTTGGAAGTGGACAGCATGATAGTAATGATGAGGCTGGGCATCCTATGTATCCAGGATCCAAAGTGGAAGGGCAGTGCAGCAAAGTCACTTGGCTTGGGATCCAGAGTCTACTACTTAGGAAGAGGACAGGCTAGAAATGGTGTGGGAAATGTAGTCACTGAGAAAATTCAGAAGACAGTGATGAATGTCAACAGAATTACTGACAGATTCATGGCAATCAGACTCCAGCTTAATGATGGGGCAGTATTCATAATCTCAGTCTACAGTAGTTGCAGAACCTACTAGATAACGCAGAACAACATTAATTGGTACTAATAGTGGGTGTCTTGAATGCACATATTGGGACAGACAGAACAGGATATGAGTACTGCCAAAGTCCACATGGGTGAGGCAACAGGAATAAAGAAGGAAAGGCCATTCTAGACTTCTGCCTGGCAAATGGCTTTACAGTAGCTGACACATGCTTCAGAAAAAGGGACGATCACAAGATCATACACAAATGTGGCCATCATGCAACTCAGGCCGACGTCTTCCTAGTAAGGAAAGGGAACTGGGCTAGAATCAGTGATTGTAAAGTCATCTCCAGTGCTAGAATCAGTGATTGTAAAGTCATCTCCAGTGCTAGAATCAGTGATTGTAAAGTCATCTCCAGTGCTAGAATCAGTGATTGTAAAGTCATCTCCAGTGAAACAGTCAGACCACAGTATAAACCATTGGTTCCCACAATCAACTACAAGCAGTGGCCAGCAAAGGCTATAAGGTCAACAGAGATGAGGCTGAAGACCTGGAAGTTTCCTGGACAGAAAGCACAACAGTTCAAGGAATTACTTTAGGCTGTAGCACATCAAGAAGAGGAGGAAATAGGAGGAGTTGAAAAAGACTGGCAGCACCTTAAAATAACATGTATGATGGCTACAGAACATAAATGTGGCTGAGCCAGGTATGGAAATAAGGTACAGAACAAAAGCTAGTGGTGGAATGCAGAAGTCCAGGAAGTCACTGAAAGAAAGGAGTGCTGGAAAAAGAGGGAGATAGAAAAGACAGACCAGGAAAAGGAAGGGAGGATTTGCAACAGCAAAGAACAAGGCAACAGCAGCACTTATTCTACCAGCTTCTGGAAAGTAACTCATTAGATGGCACAAAGAGAATATGTCAAGTTGCAAGGCAAAGACAGAAAGCTAAAGAAGATAGTCATAGGTTCATAGGTTCATAGGTTGGTACTAGGCTATCAGCCCTAGGGCCTATACAAGCCTAGCCATAACAATTCCCTGGCTATTTCTTCCCACACTATTTAATTCCCTGGACCCCTGTCTAACAGGGCAACTGACTTGATCCCAGGGGTGAATTTCCTTTCTCCCATCCAATCATCAAGGTTCCTTTTGAAGAGGGCCAAAGAGGCACTCTGCTTGACATGTATGGGCAATCTATTCCAGAGTCTGGGGAGTCTCTGCATCAGGAACCTATCTGTCCAGCATGTTTTGTTTATTGTGATGACAAGGTTTAGATCCCTGGAGTGTGTGGCTCTGAGGGATTTGGATTTCTTTAAGTGTAGCATGTCCAACAGTTCTGGGTTTGACATGGCCTTGTATGTTAAGCAGAGATCATCTCTGAGTAGACGGTATGTGACAGACTATAGCTGGAGTTTTTTAAGGCGGTCAGTGTAGGGCATCTGCTTTAGGCCTGTGATTCTTTTAGTGAGGTTTTTCTGCGGCCTTTCCATTGTTGCAGATGTCTTGAGAGGTACATACCAAATGGGGCGTTGTATTCTATAATGGGTCTAATGAGGGATGAGTACAGTGGGACAATGACCTCCTTTTTTATGGATGAAAAGCCCTTAGTGATGAGGTGTGCCACATAAAATGATTTCCTGACTGTTGTGGCGATGTGGTTATCGATGGTGAGACCACTGTCCACCTGTGTCCCTAAGTCTCTTATCACACTTTCGGTGTTTAGTGTACTGCCACCTATATGGTAATTCATGGATACATGTTTTTCCCAAAGGGGATAACTATACATTTCTTGGTATTGAGCTTGAGCCCATGGCTCTGGCACCAAGCATCTGTTTCTGTTTGGCCCGTTTGTAGAGTATCCACATCATTTGGGGATTCAATCATGGCTCCCAGTTTGCAGTCATCTGCAAACTTTGTTAGCCAGAGTCCCTTAGTCTTGGCCTGTACTTCAGAGAAGTATATGCCAAACAAGAGCAGTCCCAGGACTGAACCCTGAGGTACTCCACTTGTCACTTGTCTGGAGCTGGATTTGGAGCCGGCTGCTTTTACAGTGTGGGTTCTATCAGTAAGCCAGTTAGCAACCCATTGGGTGACATAGGGATTAATGCCCAGCTTAGTAAGTTTATCTATGATTCCATAGTGGGGGATGGTGTCAAAGACCTTGGCAAGGTCTAGATAGGCTGCGTGGACCACCTTACCCTTGTCCATGGCTCTGGAGACTGATTCAAAGAAGTCAATCAGGTTCAGGAGACAAGATTGGCCCGTCACGAACCCAAACTGGGTGGGGTCCAGTGTTTGAAGGTTGCCAATGTCTTTGTTTATAAGTTCCATGATAATACGCTCCATGGCCTTGCAGATAAGGCTTATCAGACTGATGGGACGGTAGTTTCTGTGATCCAAGATGGATACCCCCTTGTGGATTGGGATAACTGTAGCTCTGCGCCACTCAGTGGGCACAAAACCTGAGGTGAGGCTATGATTAAACATGACACTTAGGTGAGGTGCCAGTTCATATCGTAGTTCATGTAGTACACAGCCTGGGATGTCATCTGGTCCCATGGATGCTGTATTCTTAGCTTTGGAGAGTGCGTTTTTTTACCTGTGTGGCCATTATTACTGGAATTTGGCAATCTTCTGGTATTGAGATGGGCCATTTAGGGGGTGAGAGGGGGGTGAAGTTGGCATTGAATCAATCTGCCAGGATATTGGCAATATCCTTGAGGATATTGGCAATATCCTTGGAATCAGTATATTTAATGCCATTTTGTTTTAGCTCAGAGCAGATCTGAGCATTGCCATTTAGATTCTTGACATAGTTATAGAAAGCCTTGTGGTTGTCTTTGGAATCTTTGGCAATTTTATTTTCATAACTAGCTTTGGAGGATTTTATGAGGGATCTCAGTTTCTTACTGGGGCTGGTAAGGGAGTTTTTTGCATCCTGGGATTTTCCTCTTTTCTGCAACAGTTTCTTCCTTTAGTTGTAAAGTTTGTTTATGGCAGGGGACCACCAGATTGGCTTCCTTTTTTTGGATGAGAGCATCTTGGTTCTATTTGGGATGGCATGATTCATGCATGAGTGGATGTGCTCATACAGTGCCTTAGTGTAGGATTCAGCAGTTGACTTTCAGTTCCCATCTGCATGGGTGTCATGAAGTTTGTCACTTCTGACTTGAGTAGCATGAAGTTGGCTTTGGAGAAGTTTTTATGGAGATTTCCTTACTGGAGGGAGGGGGTGAGATGTGGATGTTAAGGGTGATTAGTTTATGGTCAGACCTGACTAACGAGGGGGTGACCATAGGTGTGGAGCATTGATTTCCCATGTTGGTAATGACCAGGTCTAGGATATTGGAGCCCCTGGTGGGAATATGGATTAGTTGATCCAAGGTATTGGAATTTATGAATTCCAAGAACCGTTGGGCAAAGGTGTTGGTACATGAGTAGTTTTCCCAGTTAATGGCAGGGTAGTTAAAATCACCCAGTATTAGGGTGTTTGGTTCTATCTTAATATTTTACAGTATGTTTAGAAAGGTGTAGTGAGAATCTTGGGGTATGGTGGGGGATCTGTAGCAAGCTACAATTTGGATTGCAGTCTTACCTAGTGTTAGTTGCACCTGGAGAATTTCAGATGCATTGTGTTGGGCAACTAGCCTGGTGGTGTGAATATCCTTGGTGAATATTGACACTCCTCCACCTTTAGTGTTTCAGTCCTGGTTTGGTGGCCGAAAAGTGTGGTAAGAGTTGTAGCCTGGTATTGCAGGGGTGCTCTCTGGAGCCTTGAACCAGGTCTCAGTTACTGCACAGATATCGACGTTCTCCATTTTTAGGAGTGCCTCGAAGAGTGCATTTTGAGGTTTAGACTTCTAGCATTGAGTAGCATTACCTTCAGATTTTGCACGCTTCTACCTGTTACAGTGGTGGTTTTGTCCTTTGAACTTTGCCTAAAAAAGGCACTAAAGGGGTGGCAAGAGCCTTAGCCAGTAACCTGAATCCCAGGGGTGACAGGTGCAGACAATCTCTGGCAAAGCATCGTGGTCTGTCAATCATGTCGTCCCAGGCAGACAGATACTGGATCCCCTTTGAATGACACCAGAAGCTTAGCCAATTGTTGAAGTCAATCATTTTGTCCTTATATTGTGGTATCATTCTGGGCGAAGGCAGGATGCTACTCAGGGCTAGGGTCATACCTGCCTGGGCCACATGATCCAAGAGCTCTTCCATGTCTCTTTTCATGTAGTCCAGGGAGGTACGTCTCATGTCATTCACTCCAACATGGACAATGACAGAATTATCAGATGCCCTTCATAAGAAATGCCAGTAACAATCTGCTCATCAGTCCACAGGACATCAAAGGCAGATGGAAAGAGCACTTCCAACAGCTTCTGAATGAAGAAAACCCCACAGAAGCTGTACTGCCCTGACACAGCCTATTATAAGAGAAGAGGAGGAGCCCACCATAGAAGAAGTGAGAGCAGCACTAAGGAAAATGAAGTCAGAGAAATCAGACCCAGTTGAGATCACAGTAGATATGATACAGATGCTGGGGAAGACAGGGGGAGGAATGCCTCCTGAAAGTTCTCAAAACGATGTGGAGAGAAATGTGTATTGTATTAGTACCGGTCACAACTGTGGGCTGTACAGAGGTATCAAACTCCTGTCACATTGTATGAAAGTTCTGGAGAGGGCGATAGATAAATGAATAAGAAAAGTATTAGAAAGTAACATAGCAGATGAGCAGCTCAGATTCAGATCAGGATGCAGCACAACTAACCCGATGTCTGCGGTGACAGAGATAGCTGAGAAGAAGCTAGAGATGAGGAACAAGTCCAACTAGGCATTCCAAGACTTGGAGAAAGCATATTACAGTGTCCCAAGAGAGATAAAGTGTGCAGTCCTGCAGTAGTTTCAGGTTCCAGAAGCAATGGTAGTATTATTACAAGCTATTTTTAAGGACCAAAGGATGCAGGAACAAACAGGGATCAGTCTCACAGCTGAGTTCCCAGTGCAAGTGGGGGTGCACCTGGGTTCAGCCATGAGTGCAGAGCTGTTCATTCTGTTGGTGGATTAGATTTGCACACACATTGGAGAAGACAGATCATCAAAGTTGCTATATGGAGATGATATGGAATTGCAGGCAGACTTTGAGCAAGATCTTCAGCAAAGGATAGAGGGATGGAATGCAAAACTGAAGGTGCATGGGATGAAACTGAATACAGATAAGATTGTTCCAATGGCAGCAAATGATGGAGTTCAAGAAAAGCTGAGAGCTAACATAGAAGAGGAAGTAGTAGAACAGATTAGCAGCTTCAAGTATCTGGATGATATGGTTGAGAAGAATGGAAGTCTGAATGAGGAGGCCAAAGCTGGAATCAGAGGGGCTGCAGCCAACTGGCACAGAGTGCCTGGTGTAGCATGTGACAGAAGAATCTCAAAGAAGCTGAAAGGTAAGGTGTACAAAACGGTGGTTGACCAGTATTGTATGGTACAGAAACCTGGGCAGTGAAGGCAGAACAGCTAAGGAAGCTAGAGGTGATGGAAATAAAGTGCCTGAGATGGGTGCTAGGACGCACACTCTGGGCAGATGAAGAAATGAGGACATAAGAGCAGAAGCCAACATAGCTCCAGTTGCAGACAAGATCAAAGAGAACAGATTATGGTGGTTCGGACACATGTGCAGAAAAACAGAAGGTAATCTATTGAAAAGATTTGGGACAGATTGGAAGAAGGCAAAAAGAAGCAAGGGCATCCAGCAAAGAGGTCAATGGATTGTGTGAGAGAAAACCTGCCGCAGTCAGGCATGAATGTCGAAGAAGACAGGAGAGTGGCACTGAATAGAGAGAAGTGGCGGTAGTTGACACAACACCCCAACCCCATGTATAAAATGGGAAAAAGGTGAATGATGATCATGATGGTCATGATGAATTTAACAGGATGAACAGTACAGGATTTATAACTTCTGTCAGGTTTTAGACTAATGTTACACCTTATTTGACAACAAACAAATTATGATAGTGAGATATACGACTAGTGGTGGAAGACTGAACAATGTGTGTGACATCATCTTCTTCTTACAACAAACTATGACAAGTTATTGACAATGGATTTTTTCACATAAAATAAAATATTAGATCTAAATTTATCTTTTTGTCATTGTTGCAAGTTTAGTCTTGATACCAAATGATTTGTAAGAAATTAGTTTGAAAATACCCAAGTTGGCTGTATGATGTAGATTTATTGTACCTGACTGTGTTCAAGATACCTCTGGATCAGTTAACACCCCATGTTCCTGAGGAGTCATGTGAGGCGGAATGAACTGAGTGATTACCAATCCTTGGAACATAGTATTGAAAGAATTTCTGCAATATGGAACTCATGGAGTGTGACCTCACCAATGAGTGCACATGCATACTAGGTGCAAGTCACAGGTGTGAAATATGAGCCTGTATATGTACTGAATCCTGCACTGCATGTATTCCTTGGAACGGCTAGCCAACATGGAAATGACAGATACTGTACATACCAAAAAACCTATGAAGCAATGTCGTGATACCTCACTCTCAACTTCATCTGACAGTATGCTGGTATGTGCAGGGGTAAGGAGGAATCTGTGGGTGCAAAGGAGATTTATTTTTGATGGCTACAGGATGGGGAAATGTTGCAAAAAATTTCAAAGAAGAAAAATATTAAAATAGCAAACTGTCCTAGTTTGGCTGTTAGCTGGCATGTCATTTGCATGGACTTCACATGTGTTCTCTTTCTCTCCCTCTATGGGTGGGTTTTCAACATATGTCATGTTTTTTTCCCTCATCTCAAAGCCTTGCTTTAGGCTATTTGTCATTCACAAATTGTCTGCAGATGCATGTAGTGTGAGTGTGTGTGTGTGTGTGTGTGTGTGTGTGTGTGTGTGTGTGTGTGTGTGTGTGTGTGTGTGTGTGTGTGTGTGTGTGTGTGTGCTTTTGTTAGTGGGTGTGGGCATGCTACAGTGGATTGGCACCCCTTCTGGATGAGCTTCTGTGCCTTGTACCCACTGTGTGACAGAAGAAGTTTTGACTTCTGTGAAAGTCTACATTGGATTACAGAGATATTTGAAGAATGAATACATCTGTGAGTGAATGAGTAAGTCAGAGGATTTGTAAATGCAGGGTAATGGGCAGACACCAGAGGCAAACGGTGTTATGGGGGCATGGTCAAATGATGCTGATTGGATGGCACTGCAGTACCCGCATTTGAAAGTGACTAAAAGCAAAAAGCCACTTGCTGTAATCAGAGATTTATTCCTTCCAGTCTCAGTACAACAAGTGGCTTTTTGCTTTTATTTGTATTTGATTTGCCACTTATTTGCCTTTCATCTTACTTAGTGTTATTTAGAAGTGAATGTTGATATTTTATTTGGGGGTCATTGGTCATGCATCTCAGGTGTTCATCTGCGGTACGTAGCTGTATGAAGCAGCTTATATACATTTGTAGCAAGTGGATTGCTACTTCTGCTCTATGAAGGTCTTTTTTGAAGACATAAACCAGATTAAGTACTCAGTGCCTGCCCTAGAGAAATCTCAGCTGGGTTGGATCAATGATCTCTAGGTTAGCTATGTACTCATATATTATGTCCAATGATCCTTTGCAAAGCCTAATAGATGAGACGCATCAGACTTACAGGATTACAACTATCAGGGACCATTCAAGCTCCTCCTTTATGTAAGGGTATGACTGTTGCTGTTATTCATTAATCTAGAATGAAGCCTGTTTTAAGGCTGATATTGAATAACTTTTGTAGGGGATCAAACAATTCATTCTCAGGCTGACCAGCTGGCAGACTGGTATTTTATCTGACCCCAAAGATGTACCCCTTTTCTGTCTTTTGTAAAACTGTTGTCCAGATTTCCCCTAGATTGAGGTCCAGCTGTGGGAATCAATATGATCTCTTGGTGAGTATATAGAATGAATACACACTTCTATGGCAAAAAAATGAAACACAAGATAAAACTACTCACTGGCACCATTAAAGGCGGCAGCACTTTGACCTCTGCTGACCTTTGCAGCACCTGCAATCAGAAAAAAAATATTTTATGGATTAAAAAGTAAAACATGAATAAATACTACCATCTCTTTGTTATATATTCTTGGTAATATATAACATAGATGTTTATAATCCAAAAATCAAGAAAGAGATAATCTGAACATAAACAGCACATTAACATGGCTTCAGGAAGTTTCCTGTAATGTATACTTTTTCTCTAAACCTTTGTGTAAGATAATAATCATCCCCACAAGATAGTCTATATGATGGTGCCAACCCATATTTGTATCAATTTCAGAAAGTTCTATAACAGCCTGATTAGGACAAAGGGATGCCTGTTCAAAGCTATTACACAAGACTATATGTATTCTAATACTCATCATATAATGACACTGACTCAGGTCATGATAGCATGCTGAGCTATAACTGGGGAGGGAATCGTAATGCAGTAGGCCCAAACACCATGTTCAGTGGCATTCAATGCTCATTAGTATCTGTAAGAATGAATAGAAGTAAACATCAGAAATGGATCTCCTTATGAAAGAGAAAGGGGCCGAGGGGACAAAGGTATATAAAGTGTACAGAACTGAAAATATAAAGAAAGATAAAGAGATTTATTAAGATTAACATCAAGATAGCAGCATGCTGTAGGAGAAGCACTCACCACATAAATTCACCCTCGTCTATATCTCTATTCCCTAAACCTATACACTTAAAAGCCTACACATCTCAAAATAACTTCTACACCTACAGACTGAACATAATGCTTCATTCTACATTTCAGCTTCTACTTTTTCAAATACAACTTCAGTACTTCCTATCATAATGACATTCTCAATCTCTATCCTTTTCAACACACTGTTTCTTGCAATTCAGAAAGATATCTCTCCTACAGTTCCTCATTTCTCCTACTTTCTTAACATCCTATCAACATCCATACCCTCACAGTTCCTCCAAAGCTTTTTCATTGTGGCCTCCAAGGAAAATACTTCAGAATTGCATCTCCTAATCATACCCTATCTATATCAGCACTCACATTTCCTACTATTCAAATTCAACTATCCAAAGCAACAGAGATTTACTCTCAAATGGGCATTAAACATAAAAACAATCAAAAATGCCTCTACCTGTATCTTCATACATCCATAAACAGAAAACTTAGTGGAGTCTTCCACCAGCCAAGGCCCAACTCAGCATACTAAGGAACCACATAACAAATCCATCGGCTTTTTCAATGCTACAACCTCACCCACCTGGTTTTCCTATATACCATGCCAACTTATGAAGAATTTATAACAAACTCCCTGAAGTGCATCCATGAATGCATAGCACTACACACACCAGGTATCTTAATTGACACAGAACATTGGTTCTACTAGGAACAAAAAGTGTAAAAATTGTCTAGCCAGAAAATAATATCAGAATAGACAGAGGCGACAAAAAAGTTCATCTTGGCAACATTTCCTAACACAACATCACATATCTCCCTTATCTGCCACACCCTGCCTACACTCACAAAACAATCACAATCATAGCTTTTATATACCCTCCAGGTTATAACTAAAATACTGGAAGAAGTTCTCTGCTGGCCACCTCAAAAGTATCTCAGGAAATCATAATATTGTGTGATGTTAATACAGACTGACAAATCATGCAGTCTGAAGTCTGAACCAATGATATACATTTGTACAAATTCACCCAACTTATAGCCACACTCACTAGATGCAACAAAGACACAGTCAGTCAATCAACCTCAACTGGACCCTAACTTCCCTCAAAATAAAATATCATACTATGAACGTGTTAGACAGTCTAAGAGTCACTTACATATATCCATCAGAAGGTACCAAATGACACCCCCAAAACAGACTTGTAATAAAACATACTACTCTCCTGAGAAAGACACTTTTATTAATGCACTCCACTTCTTTAAAGGGGAGACACTTAAAGACTTTCCCCATACAAGAAGTCATGAGAATACAGGAGGAGTGAGGGTTTGAAGTTTGAGCTATAATTCTCTGCTAGTTGATTGGCTATGATCTCTCAGTCTGAGAATGTGACATCATTTACTATTAGCGCTGCACAATGGTGGACATTGTTTCTGATATTTTAATATTATAAAATAAGACTGTGTAGATGTCCTTTACCTAGCTGTCAGTTTTCTTTCATATCTGGCTTTGGAGTGTTTGACCAGTGTTTGAAGTTCTTCCTAGTTTTTATGAAAGCAAGGAATTTTGTTTTGTCAGAGTAATGTCAGTCTGGAAGTTGATCACAACAAAATGCAGAGGATATAGACAGGATAGATGGTACTCTCTATCACTTCACTGAAAGCTCATTTGGTCGAATTTCATTTATTCAAAAATGAAATATAGCCCCTGCCCCACTGCAGTGCAACCCCGGAGTGAGAATATTAAGTAAGGGGGGTGTGGGGGGTACAGCCCCCCACAATGGGGAGGGTGGGTGGGGGTGTAGCCCCACATTTTGCAAATGTTTATATGTATATATATATATATATATATATATATATATATATATATATATATATAAAATGTATATATCTCAATATTTATTTAATAGATACACCTTCATATAGCAGTGAATACACTAAAATGATGTGGGGGGCTATGCCCCCCACACCCTCCCTTACTTAATATTCTCACTCCAGGGTTGCACTGCAGTGGGGCAGGGGCTATATTTCATTTTTGACTAAAGGAAATTCGACCAAATGAGCTTTCAGTGAAGTTTGCTGCCTGAAATAATTTTCGACCAAATGAAATTCGATCAAATGAGGTAGACCAATGTATATATATATATATATATATATATATATATATATATATATATATATATATATATATATATATATATATATATATATATATATATATATATATATATATATATATATATATATATATATATATACATGGTGACTGGGAAGAGTACTTGTTTCATACAAGAGTCTTTCCATGATAGTTTTATCTAAATTCTGTTCCATTCACTGGAGATATTTCAATGTTAGTTAGAAGTTCCATTTTATATTCATTTTCTGCTGTTTTTTTTTTTTACTTGTCCGTATTTCCCTAGATTGGTGTCTAGTTTTGTAAATCCATATAATCTCTCTGTGTGTGTGAATAAATAAACACTTCTATGTCAAAGAAATGAAACAGAAGAAACAATTACTTACTGGGAGCATTAAAGGCTGCAACACTTTGAGCTTTGCTGACCTTTGCAGCACCTGTAATCAGAAAAAAAGGATTTTATCGCTTAAAAAGTAAATAATAAACTCATGACCTCTTTGTGCTGTATATTCAGGTCTATATTACATGATCAAATGTTTAGGTGCTTGAACACCTAAACGTCGAAACGTAAAACCCGAAGACTGACAATCTTGAATGGCCATTTATGCAAATTTTTTCCCTGGGAAAAAATTTGCTTGGTGGTCCTTGGTAACATGCCCTTTTCCCCAATATAGTGAGATCTCAGAGTTGGTATATTTAGTTATGGGGGTGTGGGGGGCACAGCCTCCCCATGTCTGGGAGTGTGGGGGGGTGAAGTCCCTGACTTAATAAGTGTTTAAAGGTTTATTTTGTTCCCGACGGCCAAGCAAATTTTTTCAAAGGGGAAAAAACACGTAAATGGCTGTTTGAGATTGTCAGTCTTTGAGATTTATGTGTCGATGTTTAGGTGTTCGAGCACCTAAACATTTGATCACATAGTATAGATCCTTATATTCTTGGTAATATGACAGTTTATACTCCTAAACTGAGGAATGATGTATTCTGGACCTGAACAGCACATTAATTTATGCCTGCAGGAAGTTTCTTGTAACTTAACATTTGTGTAAGATAAGAATCATTCACATAAGATAGTCTATATGATAATGACAACCCAAATTTCTATCAATTTCAGTACCTTCTGTAGATGCTTGATTAGGACAAAAGGATGCCTGTTCAAAGGTTTACACAAGACTGTCATTATTCAAATTCTCATCATATAATGGCATTGACTCATATCACGAGAGCATGGTGAGCAAAAACTGGGGAGGGATTCACAATGCAGCAGACTCAATGACCATGTTTGAGATTATTAAATGCTCATTACTTTCTGCAACACTGAAGAAAAGTAAACATCAGAAAATAATCTGCTTCTTATAAAATTAAAAAGGGCTGAGGAAGATAAAGCTACATTAGATAGTGATTGCAGAATGCCATACAACAAGCATTCTCCTGGCACACAAGCACGTGAAGGCAAATCACTTGTATAATGCTTAGCCTATGCATTCTCAAAATGTACTTTCACATTGCTTACAGCCCCTACCCTAAACATTTCTGCAGTTTTCATGATTAAATCAACGTTTTTCACCGTACTTCACTTCCTTACCAACATCTGGGCTACACTTTTAAGAGTCCAACCATATAAATTTATCCTCATTAAAATGTCTATTCCCTACACATATACAGTTCAAGACCTACACATCATAAAATCACCTGTAAGCTCAAAAATTAACACAAAACCTGATTCAGCATTTCTTCTACTTTTTCAGACACATCTTCATTACATCCCATCTTAATGACTTCCTCAATCTCTATCCTCTCCTACCCACTATTTCTTACATTTCAGAAAGATGTTTCTCCTACAGTCCCTCATAGTAGCACCATTTCTCCTACATGCACTCATAACACCCTACCAACATCAGGTACCCACACAATTCCTGCAAAGCTGTTACATTGTGTCCTCCAAGCAATGTTACATTGTGTCCTCCAAGCAAAGTACTTGTGAACCTCCTCTCCCAGTCATATCCTTTGTATATCAGCCCTCACATTTACTATCAAATTGGGTATTAAACATAAATTAAATCCGTAACACTAATACTTAGTGCCATCTTCCTCCCAAACCAAGGCCCAACTCAGCATTATTAGGAACCAGACAACAAACCCATCAGTTTCTTTATTGTTACTTCCTCACCCACCTGGTCTTCCTACACACCATGCCAACTTACAAAGAATATGTAAAAAGCTCCCTAAACAGCAAGCATGCATGGATAGCAGTACACCCCAGAAATCTTAGGTGACAGAGAAACATGGCTCTGTCAGGAAACAAAAAATGAAGAAACTCTGCAGGCAGACAAGAATATCAGAGTAGACAGAGCCAACAAGTCACTGGTGGTGACGTTATTTCCTTAAAACTTGTTATGTCCTAGACAAACTCACCAACCTGAACAATAACCCCTACGTCATGAGATGGGTTGCAAATTGGCTCACGGACAGAGCCCACATGGTGAGAGTTGCAGACTCTAGGTCCGACTCTAAACCGGTTACAAGTGGTGTCCCCCAGGGCTCAGTCCTAGGACACCTCCTATTCGGTATATACTTCTCAGAGGTACAGGCAAGCACAGGAGGACTTTGGCTGACCAAGTTCGCAGACGACTGCAAACTAGGGGCCATAATTGATTCTCCAGCTGATACAGGCACCCTCCAGAAGGGTCTCACTGAGACGGATACCTGGTGTCAAAATCACTGCCTCAAGCTGAATGCCAAAAAGTGCATAGTCATCCCCTTTGGAAAAAACAATGTACCCACAAACTACCACATAGGTGGTAGTCCCCTAAATACAGAAAAAGTAACAAGGGATCTGGGGACCCAAGTAGATAGCAATCTCTCCTTTGATTATCATATTGCCAAGGTGGTTAGAAAATCCTTCTATGTGGCCCACCTAATCTCAACAGGGTTCACATTCAGAACAAAGGCGGTTATTGTGCCTCTCTACTCATCACTTATTAGACCCATTACAGAATACAATGTCCCATTTGAGATGTACCTTACAAGACACCTGCAACAGCTAGAAAGACCACAAAAGTACCTCACCAAGTGGATTACTGTCCTCAAACAGATGACCTATGCAGCCCGACTAAAGAAACTCCAGCTGTACTCTGTTGCATACCGCTTACTCAGAGGTGATATCTGCTTGACACACAAGGCCATGTCCAACCCAGAATTGATGGATATGCTCCACCTAAAAAAAAAAAAATCCCTGAGAGCCATATGCTCTAGGGATATAAACCTTACCATAAAGATAAATAGGACGTGCTGGAGGGATAGATTCCTGACCCAGAGACTGCCTATGCTTTGGAACAGGATTCCAATATACATCAGGCAGAGCCCCTCTCTAGCACTTTTCAAGAGAAACCTTGACGGGTGGATGGAAAACAGAAAATTTACTCCAGGGATCACTGCAGTGGCTCTGCTGGACAGAGGTGCAGGGAACTAATGGCTCTGCTGGTCAGAAGCACAGGGAACTAATCTAAGGGGGTAGCGAATGCAACACACTCTGGCTGGGCTTATAAATGCCCTTGGGCAGATAGCCTAGTTCTTACCTATGAACCTATGAACCTAAAAAAAGCAAACCAGATATCTTAATTTTCTCAAATACACAGCCAACTCTCTTTAACTCAGAAATACTACTAATCATGCTCAGAATATACACTCACAAGACACTTGCAACTATGGTATTTATATACCCCCCTTGTTATTATTTAAAACACTTGAAAATATACTTTGCTAGGCCACCTCAAAAATATCTCCAGAGATCATGATATTCGGTGATGTTTAAACAGCTTGACAAATCATAGAATCTGAAAACACACCCAATAATAGAAATTTCTACAAATTCGCCCAACTTATAACCAGAACCAGTAGATGTAAGAAAAAAACAGACAATCGACCTTAATTAGATCCCACATTCCCCTTGAAAAAAATATCATTCCATGAAACTCTGTCAGACAGCTTAAGTGTCACTTACATATATCCATCTTAAGCTACCAAAACAACAGCCCTAAAACACATAGTTGTGGCCATGCAATAAAATGTACTACTTTTCATAAAGACACTTTTATTAATGCACAACATTTGCTTAAATGGGGGACACTTAAAGACTCTCCCCATACAAGATGCTGTCTCTGAGTTCAACAAAATGTTTCTAGGTATTCTAAACACACTAGCCCTCTTCCAAATGAAAACGTTTCATTGTTAAACCTTCCCAGTTGCTGTCTGTAGCAACTAAACAAATCATGGAACAAACAGACAAAGCGTGGAAGGCCTGGACAAAAAGTAAAAAAGCACATTACTTTACTAGCATATAGAGAGATAAGAAACCTAATAAAACAACATATCACACAAGGCAAGAAAGCACTCCTCAACCAATCACACCGTACACACTAATAATCTGTTAGTGCTCTGCAATAAAACAACATATCACACAAGGCAAGAAAGCACTCCTCAACCAATCACACCACACACTAATAATCTGTTAGTGCTCTGCAATAAAACAACATATCACACAAGGCAAGAAAGCACTCCTCAACCAATCACACCACACACTAATAATCTGTTAGTGCTCTGCAATAAAACAACATATCACACAAGGCAAGAAAGCACTCCTCAACCAATCACACCGCACACTAATAATCTGTTAGTGCTCTGCAATAAAACAACATATCACACAAGGCAAGAAAGCACTCCTCAACCAATCACACCGTACACACTAATAATCTGTTAGTGCTCTGCAATAAAACAACATATCACACAAGGCAAGAAAGCACTCCTCAACCAATCACACCACACACACTAATAATCTGTTAGTGCTCTGCAATAAAACAACATATCACACAAGGCAAGAAAGCACTCCTCAACCAATCACACCACACACTAATAATCTGTTAGTGCTCTGCAATAAAACAACATATCACACAAGGCAAGAAAGCACTCCTCAACCAATCACACCATACACACTAATAATCTGTTAGTGCTCTGCAATAAAACAACATATCACACAAGGCAAGAAAGCACTCCTCAACCAATCACACCACACACTAATAATCTGTTAGTGCTCTGCAATAAAACAACATATCACACAAGGCAAGAAAGCACTCCTCAACCAATCACACCACACACTAATAATCTGTTAGTGCTCTGCAATAAAACAACATATCACACAAGGCAAGAAAGCACTCCTCAACCAATCACACCACACACTAATAATCTGTTAGTGCTCTGCAATAAAACAACATATCACACAAGGCAAGAAAGCACTCCTCAACCAATCACACCGCACACACTAATAATCTGTTAGTGCTCTGCAATAAAACAACATATCACACAAGGCAAGAAAGCACTCCTCAACCAATCACACCACACACTAATAATCTGTTAGTGCTCTGCAATAAAACAACATATCACACAAGGCAAGAAAGCACTCCTCAACCAATCACACCACACACTAATAATCTGTTAGTGCTCTGCAATAAAACAACATATCACACAAGGCAAGAAAGCACTCCTCAACCAATCACACCGTACACACTAATAATCTGTTAGTGCTCTGCAATAAAACAACATATCACACAAGGCAAGAAAGCACTCCTCAACCAATCACACCACACACACTAATAATCTGTTAGTGCTCTGCAATAAAACAACATATCACACAAGGCAAGAAAGCACTCCTCAACCAATCACACCACACACTAATAATCTGTTAGTGCTCTGCAATAAAACAACATATCACACAAGGCAAGAAAGCACTCCTCAACCAATCACACCACACACTAATAATCTGTTAGTGCTCTGCAATAAAACAACATATCACACAAGGCAAGAAAGCACTCCTCAACCAATCACACCACACACTAATAATCTGTTAGTGCTCTGCAATAAAACAACATATCACACAAGGCAAGAAAGCACTCCTCAACCAATCACACCGCACACACTAATAATCTGTTAGTGCTCTGCAATAAAACAACATATCACACAAGGCAAGAAAGCACTCCTCAACCAATCACACCGCACACACTAATAATCTGTTAGTGCTCTGCAATAAAACAACATATCACACAAGGCAAGAAAGCACTACTCAACCAATCACACCACACACTAATAATCTGTTAGTGCTCTGCAATAAAACAACATATCACACAAGGCAAGAAAGCACTCCTCAACCAATCACACCACACACACTAATAATCTGTTAGTGCTCTGCAATAAAACAACATATCACACAAGGCAAGAAAGCACTCCTCAACCAATCACACCGTACACACTAATAATCTGTTAGTGCTCTGCAATAAAACAACATATCACACAAGGCAAGAAAGCACTCCTCAACCAATCACACCACACACTAATAATCTGTTAGTGCTCTGCAATAAAACAACATATCACACAAGGCAAGAAAGCACTCCTCAACCAATCACACCGTACACACTAATAATCTGTTAGTGCTCTGCGCCTCAGTCAATAAACTGTTAAATCCTTGACAAGCTGCACAACTAACACCAAACACTCAGGAACAAAAGTGTACCATAGCCAAGCAGTTCCATAGCTACATCGTAAAAACTGAACAGGCATTAAAGAACCAGGCAAACACTCAAGCTCTAGAGGTCCCTACTCAATCAGATAATCTCCTTTACCATTTCTCCTTCCAACTACATCTCATAGCAAATACCAAAAAATACCTCAAAAATGAAAGCCACCAGCTACTAATGACAATCTATAAGATCTTAAAATAGCAGGTAAGGGTAAAGTACATACAACTTCACTTTTGATAAACTGATCCTTATCTGAAAATAAAGTTTCCTTGCTACGCAATCTATCCATTTTACAAACTCACCAATACAACTCTTCAAATGCACAGTGCTCGATATCTACAAATGTGTAAGTAACTATATTCATGGAATATATGCCCCTATTTTCATGTAAATGTAATCTAATGAGAAATGCATGTGTCACTGTTAATTTATAATATTTAGTGTCTGTTCAAGTATATTCCTGAATGTCTGTTTATAATCATTGAAGCTTTTCTCCTTAGGCCTCATCTCCACTCATTTTTTTTTACTAAACTCAATTGTGCATACCTGGTAAATAAAAGCAAAGAAAAATAAATAAAATGCTATTTCATGAGCTCTGCCTTACTATCTTTTGATTACAGAAAAGTTAGCTGGTGGAAAAGATGCAGTTTTTAGACTTTTTGACATTTTCTTCCTGTAAGAGCTACCTGTAAATGTGAATGAGGAAATCAGAGATCTTCACCTGCAGTTATTTGAATGCATTTCAAAATGTTCATAACTTATAAATTCATAGCGCAGCCTGAGAATGTTTCCTTTACTCTCTGCTTGTTTAATATGAATGGACAAAGTTTGACTTCTACAAAATGAATGCTTCAGTGTTAGTCATAAATGTTATAGAAATAGCTAAAAAATATGTTAAGTGGATTTTAAATGTCTGTGCATTGCAATCGGTGGTACGTGATTATAGGACTGGAGCTAGAAATATATGATTTTTGGTAAGGTTTTTACTCTTTCTTTATTATTACATATGTTTATAGAATCAGAGTTTCAGAAGCTCATAGATAATTGCTAGGCTATAGATCTTTGAGTATCTTTACCCGCCTAGTCATGAATTCCCTCTGTATTTCTAGCCATAGTAGTTTAGTACCAAAGCACGTATATTTTGTGGATATCATACTTAATCACAGTCCCTAACTACATTGTATTGTCTTGATAACTGAAATTTCTACCACTGTAGAAAAAGACTACAAAAAGATTTTCACAGCGGCGTGGCACTTCTAAATGGAACCTCCAGATGCTATCCTGCCCAGCTTGTTAATGAAACAGTCCCTAACTACATTGTATTGTCTTGATAACTGAAATTTCTACCACTGTACAAAAAGACTACAATAAGATTTTCACAGCGGCATGGCACTCCTAAATGGAACCTCCAGATGCTATCATGCCCTGTTTGCTAGTGAAACAGTCCCTAACTTTATTGTATTGTCTTGATAACTAAAATTTCTACCACTGTGGAAAAAGACTACAATAAGATTTTCACAGTGGCGTGGCACTCCTAAATGGAACCTCTAGATGATATCCTGCCCTGCTTGCTAGTGAAATAGTCCCTAACTACATTGTTTTGTTCATGTACCTAATAATGTTTTCTTCATATGCTGACTTGTAAAATGTGCCTTATTTCTGTATCAGTCCCAGCGAGCATGCAACCCAAGGGCCCACCCCTTCCCCCAAACAGCTTGGATTCCTTTTGCAGTATTCCTTAAGAACTCCACAGACAGTTCCTCTGCTTAAAACTCCACCATAGTCTGCTGATAACAAACCCTGAGCTACTCCTCAATTTTGCAAGACATCTCAGCTCAGATAAACGGCACTTTGTCTTAGCAAGCAGATTTAACTGTGTAATTTCTCTTTCATTAAGTAGAATAAGGACTTTCTCTACCACTGATATATATACATTTCACTGATTGTTTTTCTCAGGCCAGTCCTCTGCCTCTGCTGTAGCCACTTTGTATAGTTATGATTAACATCTGAATCTGGCGCCATAGCAACTTCCAATCCCATAATCCTTTGCACCCATAAAATGAACAGTTACACTCCCTAAGCAGTCTTTCTTGGCTGTCCTCTCTTTCTTTAGCTTCCTCGTGGATCCCTGATGTTTGCGTGCTCACCAAGGTATTACTGTCTATGTTGCCTTTTTGATATATTTGTCTAATGTAGGAGCTCAGTGTGGTCGGCTAGTTTCCACCAATTGTCACACATGTATGCCATTTTATACATGGTAATCTGTGTCACAAGCTGTATCCAGGTGATGCCACTGCGCTAAGAGTCTCACTGTGCTATTTGACTGTTTCTGTATATATTTTACCCTGATAGCCTTACATTATTTGATATAATTTCTTACATACTGAAGTCAAAACAGAGTACTTAGGTTAAGACTGCATTTTTCTAAGCTATATACTATATGGAATGATAATTACCTTGATTACAGTGGAGCCGTTAGCATAGCAATGTTTTATTCTATTTTCCCCACCTAACTCCTGCACACTAACCTTACCAAAAAAGTTGGCACAGCCAGCTATTCTAACAACTCTGCCTCTCTACTTACAAACTGTACATTTCATACAGCTAAACTAATAGTACACCACACCACCTGTCATTTCAATTTACTCCTACTACACACCCACAGGCCTACTGCTTGCAGTAACCAAACCCACTATTGTCTCCTCCTCATTGTCTTAACTCAATGCGGAGACATTCACCCCAACCCAGGTCCAAACAACCCTCATTCATCTACCATAAGTATAAAAGACCAACATCTTCACTTAATAACAATCAACACATGTAGTAGCTGTAATAAAGTTACTGAATTTCATGCCTGGTTAGATACTCACAGTCCACATATCATTGCAGTAACAGAGATATGGTTAAAACCACACATCTCCAACACTGAAATTCTTCCTTCAGGGTATAATATCATTCACTCTGACAGATCTCATAAAAAGGGTGGAGGCATAGCACTGATCTATCAAAATTCATTAACCATTTCCACATACCCAAAGCCACTACCCACTTTTGGAAACCTTCAATTCCTACTTACATCAATCCACATGAATAACAACAAACACATATGTATCGCCATACTTTACATTCCCCCGGGCCATAACATTTCCATTCTTGAAGATTTCCCATTCTGGATAAACCATAACATATCACAAGAAACCATTATTATGGAAGATACCAACATCAATTGGCTAAACCTTATTTCTAACTCTCCACTTAACAGTATAAACCTACACAGCTTCACACAGGGTATTACAACCCCAACCCGTGGCCTGTCCACTCCCTCAGAATCCACTTTAGATTGGATATTAGTGTCACACTCTCACAAGTACTCTAACTCAGGCACCCTCCCAAACACATTTAGTGATCATCTACCTGCATACACACACAGAACTCACTCTCAAATATCTAAAACACACAGCTATAAAACATCCAGAAATGTCACCCACTTTAACCAAACCACATTCATAAATATATTGAAAGCACAAAACTGGGGCCTACTAAAAACTCTCCCCTTAGATGATGTCATTAACTACTTTAACAAAAATCTTTCTTGAAACCCTAAATGGCCTGGCATCTATTAAAAGCAAACAAACTAAACTGAATCACGCCCCATGGCTAACTAAACAGACAAAACAACTTCTCCTTCACAGAGACCATGCATGGAAAAAATGGCTAAGGAATAGCTCACAACTAAATGAAATTAACTACAAAACACTCAGAAATAAAGCAAAAAAACTAGTCATAGAAGATAAAAAAAATACTTTTCCCATAACCTAACTACCCAATCCAAAAACCCCAAAAAGTTCTGGGGATCTGTCTCCTCTCTCCTCAATCCTGACAACACACATAACCCATCTCTCTCACCTGAAAAAAACCCTCTGAAAATTGCCCATGACTTTAACATGCATTTTATCACTAGCATTTAAAACCTAGTCAAACCTTCTCCCAGCAAATCTCAGAACTCTACTGTACCCACAATTGATTGCACCTCCTTATCCCCTTCAAATATCTCAATAGCTCCTGCCTTTACAATCCAACCCGCATCTACCTCTCTCATATTCAAACTACTAACCAAACTAAAACCCTACTCTCCCGCTGCTGATAACCTACCTCTTGAATACCTTCAACTTGCTGCTGAAGCAATTGCACGTCCAGTCAGCATACTCATAAATCACTCCATTTTGGAATGTTATGTTCCTCAGCTATGGAAAATCTCCATTATAACTACCTTACACCAAGGAGTAAATTCCTATGACCTCTCAAATTATCACTCCATATCAATACTATCTCCTTTATCAAAAATCCTAGAAAAATGTGTCCACACTCAATTTCTTAAACATCTCTTAGACAACAACCTTCTTGCCCCCACCCAACATGGCTTCTGCCCTAACCATAGTACCACCACAGCTCTTCTATCTTTCAATGACAGTGTGAACAAAGCCATTGATGCTAGTCTCCCTACATCTGTTCTACTACTGTATCTATCAAAGGCTTTTGATGCAGTCTCACACACAAAGTTCCTACACCAACTAGCTAAATTAGGCTGCTCCCATAGCTGCCTAACGTGGTTCTTCTCCTACCTCAATAACCAAGAACAGGGGGGTGTGGCTAAAATGTAGACTGGCAGCATCTCTTCTCAGCTCTGCACTCAAAAGATATTTCTGACAGGAAGTTTTAAAAACTAGATATTGTAGACAAACCTATTTTGCTGAATTACTTCTACTATCACTAGAAGTCTACATTGCAAAAATTCTGGCTTTAATCATTATTTTTCCTGTCAAAAAATAAGAAGGAAGGTATCTGAATCTACTGGAAATGAGCTTTTCTAAGAATACCACACAGGACCAGATGATGAGAAAGGAGATACAGTCTTTATTAAATGCTATACAAGACTTATCAATGAAATTTGACAAAATTAATACCAAACTGGACTCTTTTGATGAGAGATCTACAAAACAAACACTGCAACTACAAGAAATGATGACGCAACAGAAGTCTCAAATAGCTGACATAGAGAGATCCCTAAATGATACTGAGGGCAGACTCTCAGAACAAGATCTTCAGCTACATCTTTTATCAAAATAAAATGCTTCATTACAAAATAAAATAGAGGCTCTAGAAAACTGGTCCAGACGAAATATCATTTGTATCTATGGGCTGCCAGAGAAAACAGAAGGAGATAACATGGTGAATTTCCTTACTAACTGGTTACCAGAAGTTTTAAAATTGCCTGAAGCTCTTTCTTATGGAATTGAGAGAGCCAATAAGATCCTTAAGAGCTCCTTCATCAACCATCAAATCAAAAAATCACCTGAGATCAATAATAGTAAAGTTGTTTTCATCACAGGATAAGGAACTTATTTTAAAGACAGCATGGTTAACTTCTCCAGTTAAATACAAAGACAACATAATCAGATTTGATTATTCTGCTGGAGTTATAACTGCAAGAAAAGAATGTCTCCCTCTGATAAAGGAATTGAAAAAAGGCAACTTAAAGTACATCTGCTATTCCCTGCAAGAATAAAAATCTTTTTTACTGAAGGCCCTAAAACTTTTGAAACTCTACAAGCAACAGTTTCCTATCTTTCAGCTAATAAAACCTTGGATAAAGTGGAAGAAATGGATTGGAGCTCCTTTGCGGTAAAGAGACATGCAAAAAAGAATGACTGGAGCACTGCTGACAAGAAAAAGAAGAAACTCAGAGACACATGAAAAGGGCAAACATTATTGTTTTCTATTTGCTCTGTAAGGTAAAAAAGTTCTTCTTTAAAAGCATTCATGCTTTACATATGTGTCAGTCTTTGAAGCAATATAAATACAGGATAAACAGGACATTTTATTACTTTACTATTATTTTACTATTCAATGAACCTTAAAAACCAATGAAGAATAGCAAATAGGACAATAAAATGATTAAAACAAATCAAATCAAGGAAATACATAATATAGAAACCAAAAAGAAAGTGTCTGATTTAGAAGGAATACTAGAAGCATTTAGGCTATTCTTTCATAAACTTAATAAATAATCAAATGAGAAAATAGAAACACATTCAGTATTGAAAGCTTTTCTTAAAAACAATGTTAAAGTTAGGTTATTAGAGGAGCAGGTACAACTAATAGATAAGCAAATAACAATGACAAAACTTAAAGCTCAAGTAAATAAGCTAAAATTAAACAAAGCTTCAGGTATAGATAATATCACCCCAGAAATGTTTAAATTACTATCTAATGAGGCTTTGCTGTTGTTATTGAATGTCTTTACATCAGTTAAAAATGGTAAAGACATCCCTCCTTCTTGGCGGTACACATTAATATCACCAATTCTGAAACAAAGTAAAGATCTCAGTGAATGTTCATCATACAGACCCATTTCACTTCTTAATATAGATTATAATATTTTTATGGCAATACATGCTGCTCAAATAAAACAATTACTATGATTTCTGATAGAGGAGGATCAAACAGGTTTTATAAAAGATAGGAACACTTATGACAGCATCAAAATAATTATTTCCTTAATTGATTATATAAATGTCACAAAAAACAAAATGAATGTTATTAGTTTAGACATAAATAGCGCATTTGGTTCAGTGAACTGGGATTATTTATGGTTAGTTTTAGAAGAATATGGCTTCTCAAACAACTTTACCTTGTTAATAAAATCATTATATGAAAAATCATTGGCTTATATAAAACTGGGATCTTGTCTGTCTAAATCTATTGAAATAACAAAGGGCACAAAACAAGGCTTCCCTCTTTCTCCGTTATTGTTTGCACTAGTCATTGAACCCTTAGCAAATAATATACGTATGAATAAAAATATTGAAGGAATACAATTAGACAACAGCCTAGAGCTTATAATTCAACTTTTTGCTGATGATATTTTAATTACCTTAAAGAATAATAATAGCTCTTTAAAAGCATTATGGGACTCAATTCAAAACTTTCAAAACTTTTCGAGTCTTACATTTAATGAGAACAAAACAAATGTATTGCTTATAAATACTAATAAAAAAGATCTAAATAAAAAATCCCCACCGATAATACAATTAAATAATTGGGAATTATAATAACTAACAATCTAGATACTACAATTGAAACAAATTATAAAGAGATCTTAAATAATATTAAAAATCTAATACAAAGATGGAATCAGTTCTTCTTTTCAGTGGAAGAAAGGCTCTATATAATTAAAATGATCATATTTCCAAAAATTCTTTATGCTATACAAGCTTGTTCTTTGCCACCAGCTAAATCGCATCTAAAATGATTTAATAGTAAGATTCCTATGGTATCCAAAAAAAACAAGGATAGCTATGAAATATCATCTAGATGATTGGGATATGGGGTGGCATAGGTTTACCAGACATAGAAGTATATTTGCATTCATCTATTATTAAAACAATATCATTATGACTAAATACAAAATATACATCAAA
Organism: Protopterus annectens; assembly: GCF_019279795.1. Classification (NCBI taxonomy): domain Eukaryota; kingdom Metazoa; phylum Chordata; order Ceratodontiformes; family Protopteridae; genus Protopterus; species Protopterus annectens. The sequence continues at coordinate 1,732,109,452 of NC_056732.1, forward strand.
ATGGAAGCTAGTTCATGAGAGAATCTGGTTAAAATCAGGATTTGTAGTAACAAATAAGTATACCGATTTCATACCAAACAATTTTCTATGGCTGATGAAGGAATATATGATACATAAGCATAAAAATATAAGTTCCAAATACATTACTTATACATTAAAAATTTTCAAAAATCTTATTAATAGCAATCCTGATATTAAAGCATGGTATTTTTTATTATATCCAGTAGCGTACGCACAAGGTAATATAATAACATTTGATATAGAAGTAGTCAACATGCTTAAAGAAAAGGGATTAATATATTGGCATCAATTGGTAAACTCTGGAAAACTTCTGACAATAGACCAAATTAAAAGGAAATTAAATATGGAAAATAGTTCATGGCTACATGCACAATTAAGACAGTATATATTAAGCAAACAAGAAACTATGCAACCATCAATAAGACAGAATGTTTCTAATCTTATAGAACATATAATATTACTAATGAATCAACCCATTACTGGAAAGGGATACTTATCATCTATTTATAAAACAAACAAAAAAAATAAAAACCTATAATAATGACAAAATATGGAACTATTATATTCAATTAATGGACATGTGCCAAATGACAGAGACAAAAAAATAATTCTTCTCTCTCCAAAGCAGACATCACTTTCATTACATTGGAGACTCTTTACATGACAATTCATACACAGATCTTATGTAACCCCTCATAAAATGGAACTTATGTTTAAGAAAAATATTGCCTGCTGGAGATGTGATTTATCAATAAAAGCAGACAGGCAACATATGTTCTACAAATGCCATTTGATTAAACCATATTGGGATAAAATAAATTATTTTCTGCAAATGGTATTCAATAACAAATTCCAGATTTCCAAATCTATTATTTTGTTTAATGCACCTGTACCTGACTGTGTACCAAGAACAACATGTGTAATCTTATGGACTCTCCTAGCCATTGCAAGGAAGAACATTACATCAAACTGGAAATCCAAAGCTTCTCCAACTTTTAAGCAATTTATGAATATGGTGTCAGCAGTACTGCAGTTGGAAATGAACACTATTAAAGAAAGAACTGAAAGAACTACATCATTATATATAGCATGGCAAAAAGTAACTGAAATACTGGAGAGTAATGACTGTAGCAGATTATAATCAGGAAACAATTGTATAGAAATTCAATTATATGCCAACAATAGACACCCTTGTAAATATTAAATTTTGGTTTTAATGTTTGATATCTGTTTAGAGGTTTTAGCCAACCTTTTTAAATAATTTGTAAATACTTCACTGTCATAAATAACCTGCATTCATGTTTTCTTGTTTTTGGAAATGAATAAAAATATTTACAAAAAAAATAAATAAATAAATAACCAAGAACAAAGTCAAATGGCAATCTGCACAATCTCAGTACCTATTAAATAACATAGCAGTCCCACAAGGATCCATTCTAGGACCCCTTCTTTTTAATGTTTTCACTAATGATTTCCACAAGGTAACACAACAAAGCAAAATCGCCCAATATGCAGACAATTCAATCATTATTTCCACAGCCAATACAATTGAAGAACTCCTTTCCACTACTCAGACTACTTTCACAGCCATTGAATCCTGGCTAAACAATGCTTTGTTACTCTTAACCCCCCCCAAAAAAAACAAATATTTACTCTTCTTCACAAAACCTCCATCAAACAACTTTAAAATCCTTTTTCTAGATAACACAGAGATTGAAACTGTAAAGACTGCAATATTACTTGGAATCATCATTGATGACAAACTCACTTTCGAAACACATATACTCAATACTATACGGAAAACCCACTTTAAACTTGAAAAACTTTACCAACTTAAACTTTACCTAGAAAGCCATACCAAAATAAAACTGGCCAATACCTTACTTATTCCATCTCTCCTATATGGTAATGCCATTTTCACCAATCTCCACTCATCTCTCAGCAACAAACTCCAGTCATGCTACTACAAAATAGCAAAATTTGCCTCTAGCAAGCCTAATGGTACACATCACTGCCTGGCAATTTTAGACTTGCATTGGTTAGACTTCTATCACTACCTCTGTTATACACAACTGACTCTCGCCCACAAACTAATCTTTAAATCAATCAACTGCCCAGCACTCAGCTCCATCCTTCACTCTTATATTCCTACTCAGACTCTTAGATCCTCTAGCAAGTAGCTTCTTAATGTTACCAAACCTAATAAAACAGCTGGCCAAACTCTATACTCCCACAGCATTGCAAAGCTATGGAATAATTTACCCCCCATATAACTCAAATTAACTGTCACAAAACCTTTAAGTTTACCCTAAAATGCCACTTCCTAAAAAAACCCTCTTGCCACTGTAATCCTACCAAAAAAACACCTTAACCTCATCAATTCTTCTAATCTGATACTTATAATCAGATACTTTGCTGCATTAACAATCATCTTATGTATAATTCTATAAATGCAATTTCCATAAATACATTCTTAAGCCATCTGGGCAACTTTGTTGTAATTTCCAGTTTGTGCAATACTGCTTTTATTTAATATTGAACTCTACTGTATGATTATAAAATTTTATGCAACTATGACATACCAAATTGGAAATTTATTTAATTATGCTACCTGTATGTTTTAATGCAATTTGTGTGGAGCTTTTCTCCCCGGGCCTCCACTGAAAATGGGTACCTTACCCAATGGACTTTTCCAGTTAACAAATGTCAATAAATAAATAAATAAATAAATAATCCTTTAGTATTGTGTGAAAACATTTTATAGTAAATTTGAATAACTGTAACTGTGGAGTATATTTTCATGATTCTTCCTACCCACTAGATACAAGAGTGAGAAATCAAGAGCAAAGGGACAGTTTCTAATCCATACATTGAGGCTAAACTTGTAGACAGTAAGGGAAATGCTTAACCTCACATGGGCAGGAAATATCTGTACCTCAATAATGGTCTATTGAAGTTGCAGTATAAGTTATGGTCTGCAAAGTGAGTACTTGTGCTGGTATTGAAATTGTGAATGTGTAGAAGGTGTGAAAGGATGGGGACAGTCTGTATGTCAGACAGAGATCTCCTCCTAGCAGCCTTTAGGAACCAAGAAGAAGAAGGATGGGGTTTTCAGGCAGTCACAGCAGCTCTTACGATTTAATTCCTTGGTTTTCTTCTTGAGAAAATGCTGTCGTAACTCAGGGTAAATCTGGTATTTTGCACATTTATGGGGCATTCCATTCAATGATGGGCCTATGAGTGCAGTCTAAAGCAGAATTTTTTTTGTATTCCTTGAAGGCTTTGCCAAAGCGCTTGAGATATGGATTAAATTTTTTTGGTGTTGGTTGCTGCTGATTGTTTTTTAAAGCAGAATGATAACCTTCCTGCATTTGGATGCCATATTATTGCTAATCAATTGTGGGTTAAAAAAGAATTTCCTCACAGCACTTGATGTAAGTTGTAAAAATGACCAGTAATTGGTCCCTAACAAGTGAGATTTTTTTTTAGTGTAATACTTGCAATTTTGATTTGCAAAGGATACATTTTTGTACTTTTAGTTTTGAATCATGATTTTAACACCAATGATTTGTGCCAGGATTTCCTGAACGTTCTTGATGTCTTTTGGGGTGTTCATGATGGTGCAGACTTAGAGTCATCAGGAAACTTTGTTAGCCAGAAGCCTTTGTTAGCCAGGCAGTAACAGCAGCTGTTATCATAGGATCAAAGGATGTCACTACGCTAATAGTCCTGGAGACCTTACAAGCCTAGCCAACAGTTTATTCCCAAAAAAGAAACCTCAATCAGCACCCGTCGCCCCTGTCAGTGAGGGACACAGATGGAACCACTGGGATAAATTTATGGATTTCCATCCACTCATCAAGGTTGCAGTTGAAGATGGAGAGTAATGTACTGTGTTGGATGTGTATGGGGAGTCTCTTCCAGAGATGGGGCAGCCTCTTGGAGACAAACATGTCTCTTCAGCAGGTTTTGTAAATGTCGCATATTAGATTTAAGGCTTTAGCTTGGGTAGTGGTGAGGAGTTAGACTTATGTATATGGAATATCTCTACTAAGGCACTGTTTAAGATTGCCTTGAACTCAAGACACAGATCACCTCTGAATAGGGTTACCACCTGTCCCACTTTGCGAGGGACAGTCCCTCTTTGGGCAGTTGTGTCCTGACAAAAAATAATAAAAATGGCAAATGCCCTGAGATTGTAGGACATAATTATGTCCTATATTGTATGTAATAGTTGCATAAAACAGTTATTCTGTACCTAAAATACCTAAATGTTATAAGAAACAGAATAAGCAACTAAAATTCTACAAGAATAAGCTATTATTTAGGCAAAAAAGTTAAGTTCTATCCTTTGTACTGACTGTGGGTATGTGTCGGCCTGTAAAATCTGATGTTTGTCCCGACAATGTCCCACTTTGGCCATTTGAAAACATGGCAACCCACCTCTGAGCAATCTGTATGATACAGAATAGAGTGACAGTGATTCAAGCCTTTCCACATATGATAGGTGTTTGCGGCCATGGATTCTCTCTGTGGGGTATTTCTGTGACCTTTCCAGTTGGTGCAGGTTTTTAGAGTGATATCTATCAAATGGGGCATTGTACTCAATTATTGGCCTAATGAGGGAGGAGGACAGAGAGGAAATAACCTCCTTTTTTCTGGATGCAATCCCTTTACTTATGAGATGAACCAGGTCAAAGGCTTTTCTGACAATTGCCGCTACATGATGGTCAAATGTGAGATTGTTGTCAACCTTTGTACCCACTTTTCTCTCTACAGGCTTTGTGCTTAGGGATTGCCATTCATGTGTTAAGTAGTGTCCATTTTTTTGCAGAATGGTATGATAATACATTTTTTTGTGTTTAACTTAAGGCCACAACTTTGACAGCAGTCATTTCTTGCTGTGAGACCCTACTGTAGTATGTTTACAGTATGCCGGAAGTCAAAGACAGCACCCAACTTACAAACATCTGCAAAGTTGGCCAGCCATAGGCGTTTTGTCTTTGCCTGGACCTCTGAGAAGAAGATGCCAAACAGTAGGGGTCCCAGGACAGATCCCTGGGGAACATCATTAGTGACATATCTGCTGTTGGAGGTGGAGGCACTTATTTTGACCTTGTGGGTCCTATTGGTGAACCAGTTGGCCACCTACCTGATGAGACAGGGATTTATACCAAGTTCTGTTAGTTTTTCAATGATGCCTGAGTAGGGGATTCTTTCAATGACTTTGGCTAAATCAAGGTAAGCTGTATGTACTGAGTTTCCCTCATCCAGGTCCATGGTGACAGTCTCCAAAAAGTCAACCAGGTCAAACAGGCAAAATCTGCCCTTGAAGATTCTTAACTGTTTAGGGTAAAGTGCTTGGAGATTGCTTATGTCATTGTTTATCAGATCCATAATAATACGCTCTGCGCTTGCACTTTAATCCCTTGGTTTTCTTCCTGAGAAAGTGCAGTGGTAACTCAGGATAAAGCTGGTATTTTCAGCATGCACATGCCAATGTGGCATTACATTCAATGATGAGCCTATGAGTACAGTGCAAATCAGAATAATAGCCCTCCTGCATTTGAATGACATATTATTGCTAACCAGTTGTGGTTTAAAAAAGAATTTCCTCACAGCAGTCCATGTAGGTTGTAAAAATGACCACCGATTTTTCCCTCACAAGTGGGTTAATATTTAGGAGATTATTTTTCAGTGTAATAGTTGCAAGCAAAATTTTGCTTTACAAAGCATACATTTATGCACTTTTAGTTTTGAACCATGGTTTTGCCACCACCTGTTTGTGCCAGGATTTCTTGAATGCTCTTGATGTCTTTTGGAGTGTTCATGATTGCGCCGAATTTAAAATCATTAGGAAACTTTGTTTGCCAGAAGCCTTCATAACTTGCCTTGATATCTGACAAGTGGATGCCAGAAAGGTGTATACTGAAGACGAAGCCTTGGGGTATGCACTAGTGAGAGGCCCTATGTGGACATTGATCCATTCACCATAACTACTTGTGTTTTATTTGTCACACAGTTTGTCATTCAATGAGTTACATGAAGGTTTACATTTAGCTGAATGAGTTTAGTAACTATGCCTGCAAAGGGGATGGTGTTGAATGCCTTTTTCTAGATATGCACTGTTTTGCCCTCATCCATTGCTTCAATAACTTTTTTGAAGAGTTCTGCAAGGTTAAGCTGGCAGGATGTGCCTTTGATAAATCTAAAGTGAGATCAAAAGTCTTTAGGTTCCTTATATCCTTGTATATTAATTCTGTAGCTATACTATTCCTAGCATTACAGATGAGACTGGTCAGGCTTGCAGGTCTGTGATTAGCCAAAAGCATTGAAGCCCCACGTCTGAGCAAGGGAATGATTGTTGCTGTCTTCCATTAGTCTAGTGTGAACTCTTTTGTGACTCTGATACTGAAAAACATCTGTAAGGAATCAGTCAACTCATGCTCATGTTAAAAAGTAGGCAAACTTTAATCTTATCTGGCACCATAGATGTACTACTCTTGGTCTCTGATAGTGCTTTGAGACTGGTAACTAGGAGACGTGAGTGGGTTGCATTTGTGTGTATGTGATCTGAGAATGCAGGAGGAGTGAAGGTGTGAAACTCGAACAAAACTTATCTGCTGGTTGATCGTGTATGATCTCTCAGTCTGGGATGTGATATCATTAACTCTTAGTCTTGTACAATGGTGGACATTCTTTTTGATATTCTTAATATTATAAAATAAGATTGTGTTGTCCTGCCCTTAGCTGGCTATTTTCTTTCCTTTCTGGCTTTGGATTCTATGATCAATGTTTAAAGTTCTTCCTAATTTTTATGGAAAGGCATTATTTTTGTTTTGTCAGAGTAATGTCACTTTTGGAGGTGATTAAAACAAAATGTAGAGGATATAGACAGGATATATGATACTCCATATATAGGGTGTCTGGGAACAGCACCTGTTTCATTCAAGTGTCTGTCCTTAACATTCTCATCTCTAGTTTGTGCATCCACTGGAGATTTATTTTTCAGTGTTGCTTAGAATTTGCATTTTACATTCCTTTTCTGTCTTTTATACTTGTTGTCCATGTTTTGCTAGATTGGGTTCTAGTTTTGGAAATCTATATCATTTCTTTGTTAAAAGATGGAATGAATAAATACTTCTATGTCAAAGAAGTGAAACAGAAGGTAAAACTACATACTGGGAGCATTAAAGGCTGCAACACTTTGAGCTCTGCTGACCTTTGCAGCACCTGCAATGAGAAAAAAGAAGGACTTTATCATTGAGAAAGTAAAACATGAATACCCACTATAGTCCTTGTGTTGTATATTCTTGGTAATATATGGCATAACAGTTTATACTCCTAAACTGAGGAATGAGATAATCTGGACTGAAGGGTACATTAACATCTGAGTGCAGGAAGTTTCTTGCAATGTTTACTGTGTCACTTAAAATTTTTTGTAAGATAAGAATCATTACCAGAAGTTACTGTATATGTTGATGACAACCCACATTTTTTCAATTTCAGAACCTTTTATTGCTCCTTGATTAGAATGAAAGCATGCCTGTTCAAAGGTATACACAAGACTATCAGTATTCCAATTCTCATTGTATAATGATATTGACTCAGGTCAGGAGAGATTTGTGAGCAAAAACTGTGGAGGGGATGATAATGCAGCAGACTCAATGACCATGTTTGTTGAGATTAAAGGCTCATTACTTTCTGCAACACTGAATAAAAGTAAATATCAGAAATGAGTCTACTTTTTATAAAAGTAAAATGGGCTGTGGAAGATAAAGGTACATTAGAGATAGTGAGAACAAGCAGAGTGAGGAATTGAAAATAAAAAGAAACCAAAAGAGTTTTATTAAGATTAACTTCAAGATTGCAGCATGCCATACAACAAGCATGCTCCAAGCACACAAAGACATGAAGACAATTCACTTGTATAATCCTAAGCCAATGCATACACAAAATGTTCTTTTCACTGCTTACATCACTACCCTAATATCTTCCTCATTTATTCATGATTGAATCAATGTTCTCCGGTTCAATTCTCGGCTGGGGTGCCTTCTGTGTGGAGTCTGCATGTCCTCCCTGTGGTTGCGTGGGTTTCCTCTGGGTGCTCTAGTTTCCCCCCACATCCCAAAGACATGCTGTAGGTGGATCAGACACTCCAAATTGGCCCTAGGTGTGAGTGTGTGTGTGCCTTCTGTGGAAGGTTGGGCGCCGGGCTGGCACCTCGGCACCGTAAAAACTCCACTGCCAATCATGAGCAGACAGGTGATCTGCTGTGGCAACCCCTAACCGGGAAAAAGCCGAAAGAAGAAGAAGAAGATTCATGATTGAATCAATGCTCTTTACTCTGCTTCAGTGCTGGTGAAATAAATATTATAGAAATACCTAAAAATATATGTTAACTCATCTGTTAAATGTCTGTGTATTCCAATGTGTGGTACGTGATTATAAGACTGAAGCTAGAAATATGTATTTTTTCTAAATACTTTGCTTTCTACTGTTTATCTCTTATACTACATATGTTTATAGAAACTGAGTTTCAGAAGTTCATAGATACTTACTATGTTCTTGATATTTGAGGATCTTTAACAGCCTAGCCCTGAATGCCCTCTGTGTTTCTAGGCTTAGTAATTTAGTAGCAAAGCACCTACATTTTGTGGCTATCTTGCTTAATCACAGTTGAGATAATCTTTTAGTATTGTGTGAAAATCCATGTATAGCAAATGTGAATAACTGTAACTGTGTATTATGTTATTTACATGGTTCTTCCTGTGCATCTTAGACAAGAATGAGAAATCAAGAGTAAAGGGACAGTTTCTAATCCGTGCATTGACAATAAACTTGTAGAAAGTAAGCGACATGCTTAACCTCACATGGACAGGAAGTTGCTCTAGGGAAGTGGTATTCTTTATGAGACATATCTATGCCTCATTAATGTTCTGTTGAAGTTGCAGTAGAAGTTGTGGCTTGCAATGTGAGACTTGTGCCGGTATTGAAATAGTGGATGTGCAGAAGGTGTGAAAGGATGGGGACACTCTGTATGTCAGACAGAGATCTACACTTAGCAGCCTTTAGGAACTAAAAAAATGAAGGTCTTGGTTTTCAGGCAGTCACAGCAGCTGTTATGATTTAATCCCTTGGTTTTCTTCTTGATAAAATGCAGTGGTAACTCCGGATGAATCTTGTATTTTGGACATGTACATGCATATGGCGCATTACATTCAATGATGGGCCTATGAGTGCAGTGTAAAGCAGAATGATAATGTCCCTGGATTTGAATGTCATATTATTGCTAATCAGTTGTGGTTTAAAAAAGAATTTCCTCACAGCAGCGGATGTATGTTGTAAAAATGACCACTGATTTGTCCCTCACAACTGGGTTAATATTCTGGAGATTTTTCTTTCAAAGTAATAGTTGCAAAGGAAATTTTTCTTTGCAAAGAATACATTTATGCACTTTTAGTTTTGAAGCATGGTTTTTATACCAGCTATTTGTACCAGGATGTCCTGAGGCTCTTGATGTCTTTCGAGGTGTTGATGATGGCACAGATTTTACTGTCATTTGAAAACTCAGTTAGCCAGAACCCTTGATAATTTGCCTTGATATCTGAGAATTGGATGCCAAAAAGGGGATACCGAGGACAAATCCCTGTAGTTATGCACTAGTGAGAGGCCCTTGGGGAAAAGGATCCACTCACCCTTACCACTTGTGTTTTATTTGGCACACAGTTTGTCATTCAAAGAGTTATATAAAGATTTATATTTAGCTGACTGAGTTTATTAACTATGGCTGAAAATGGGATGGTGTTGAATGCATAGTCATGCACTGTTTTGCCCTCATCCATTGCTTCTGTAACTTTTTTGAAGAGTTCTGCCTTTGACAAATGTAAACTGAAGTCAACAGTCTTTAGGTTCCTTATATCATTGTATATTATTCCTATATTGATACCTTTTTATTTTATTTAGCATTTGTTTTCTGGGAAAGTCTGACCTGTAACAAAGCCATTTTTCAGTGAGGCCTGAGAAGAAATGCTCCAGATGCATCTTCTTGTTCCTAGCATTACAGATGAGACTGGTCAGGCTTGCAGGTCTATGATTAGCTGGAAACATTGAAGTCCCACATTTCAGCACTGGAATTAATATGGCATTCCTCCATTCATCTAGTGTGAGTCTGATACTGAAAGACATGTCTAAGGGTTCAGTCAGCTCATGCTCATGCTAAACAGTAAGCAAACTTTAATCTTATCTGGCACCATAGATGTATTGCTCTTGGTCTCTGATAGTGCTTTGAGATTGGTAACTGAAGACGTGACTGGGTTGCATTTGTGTGTATGTGATCTGAGAATACAGGAGGAGTGAGGGTTTGAAGCTTGAGCAAAATTTATTTGCTTGTTGATTGAGTATGATCTCTCAGTCTGGTATGTGATATCATTTACTTTTAGCACTGTACAATGCTAGACATTCTTTTTGATATTCTTAATATTATAAAATAAAACTGTGTCGTCCTGCCCTATTTTCTTTCATTTCTGGCTTTGGATTCTGTGATCAGTGCTTAAAGTTCTTCCTAACTTCTTGGAAACCAATTCTTTTTGTTTTGTCAGAAGAATGTCTCTTTGGGAGTTCATTAAAACAAAATGAAGAGGATATAGAGAGGATATACGATACTCCATATATAGGGTTACTGGGAACAGCACTTGCTTTATTTAAGTGTCTGTCCTTGACATTCTCATCTCTAGTTTGTGTATCCACTGGAGATTTTTTTCAGCATTGGGTAGAAGTTGCATTTTACATTTCTTTTCTGTCTTTTATACATGTTGTCCATGTTTCTTCTAGATTGGGTTCCAGTTTTGGGAATCTATATCATTTCTTTGTTAAAAGATGGAATGAATAAATACTTCAATGTCAAAGAAGTGAAACAGAAGGTAAAACTACTTACTGGGAGCATTAAAGGCTGCAACACTTTGAGCTCTGCTGACCATTGCAACACCTGCAATCAGAAAAAAAGAAGGATTTTATCACTGAGAAAGTAAAACATGAATACCTAATATCATCCTTGTGTTGTATATTCTTGGTAATATATGGCATAACAGTTTATACACCTAAACTGAGGAATGAGATAATCTGGACAGAAGGGTACATTAACATCTGACTGCAGGAAGTTTCCTGTAATGTTTACTGTGCCACACAACATTTTTGTAAGATAAGAATCATTAGCAGAAGTTACTGTATATGTTGATAACAACACAGATTTCTATCATTTTCAGAACCTTCTGTAGCTGCTTGATTAGAACGAAAGCATGCCTGTTCAAAGGTGTACACAAGACTATCAATATTCCAATTCTTATCATATAGTGATCTTGACTCCGGTCAGGAGAGCATGGTGAGCAAATACTAAGGAGGGGATCCTAATGCATCAGATTCAATGACCATGTTTGAGGAGTTTAAAGGCTCATTACTTTCTGTAACACTGAACAAAAGTAAACAGCAGATAGTAGCCTGCTTTTTATGAAATTAAAAAGGGAGGGGGAAGATAAAGGTACATTAGATAGAGACAGAACAAGCAGAGTGAGGAACTGAAAGTACAAAGACACAAAAAGAGTTTTATTAAGATTAACTTCAAGATTGCAGCATGCCATACAACAAGCACTCTCCAAGCACACAAAGATGTGAAGACAATTCACTTGTATAATCCTAAGCCAATGCATACACAAAATGTTCTTTAGCACTGCTTACATCCCTACCCTAATATTTTCTGCATTTATTCATGATTGAATCAATGCTCTTTACTTTTAGTGCTGGTGATATAAATATTATAGAAATACCTAAAAAATATGTTAGCTGGACTGTTAAATGTCTGTGTATTCCAATGTGAGGTACGTGATTATAAGACTGAAACTAGAAATATGTATTTTTTGCTAAATACTTTACATTTTACTATTTATCTCTAATATTACTCATGTTTATAGAATCCGAGTTTCAGAAGCTCATAGGTACCGACTACATTGTTGATCTTAGAGGATCTTTACCAGCCTAGCCCTGAATTCCATCTGTGTTTTTAGCCTTAGTAATTTAGCACCAAAGCACCTACATTTTGTGGATATCTTGCACAATCACAGTTGAGATAATCTTTTAGTATTGCATGAAAACCAATGTATATCAAATGTGAATAAACATAAGAATGGAATATGTTATTTATATGATTCTTCTTGTCCATCATAAACAAGAATGAGAAATCAAGTGTAAAGAGAGTTTCTAATCCATGCATTGGCAATAAAGTTGTAGGAAGTAAGTGACATGTTTAACCTCACATGGACAGGAAGTTGGCTTCAGGAAGTGGTATTCTTTATGAGTCATATCTATCCTTCATTAATAATCTATTCAAGTTGCTCTAGAAGTTGTGGTCTGCAAAGGTAGTACTTATGCCGCTATTGAAATTGAGGATTTATAAAAGGTGTGAAAGGATGGGGAAACTCTGCATGTCAGAAAGAGATTTCCTTTTTGCAGCCTTTAGGAAGTCAGAAGAAGAAGTACTGGGTTTTCAGGCAGTCACAGCAGCCATTTTGATTTAATCCCTTGGTTATTTCTTGATAAAATGCAGTGGTAACTCAGGATAAATCTGGTATTTTGGGCATGTACATGCATATGGCACATTACATTCAATGATGGGCCTATGAGTGCAGTGTAAAGCAGAATGATAATGTCCCTGGATTTGAATGTCATATTATTGCTAATCAGTTGTGGTTTAAAAAAAATTTCCTCACAGCAGTCGATGTATGTTGTAAAAATGTCCACCGATTGGACCCTCACAACTGGGTTAATATTCAGGAGATGTTTTTTTTCAACGTAATAGTTGCCAAGGAGGTTTTTCTTTGCAACGAATACATTTATGCACTTTCAGGTTTGAAGCATGGTTTGTGCACCAGCTATTTCTGCCAGGATTTACTGAAAGTTTTTGTCGTCTTTTGGAGTGTTCATGATGGTGCAGACTTTATAGTCATTAGGAAACTTTTTTAGCCAGAAACCTTAATAATTTGCCTTGATATCTGAGAAGTGGATGACAAAAATGGGATACTGAGGACAAAGCCCTGTGGTTATGCACTAGTGAGAGGCCCATTGGTAGAAATGGATCCATCGACACTAACTACTTGAGTTTAATTTCTCACACAGTTTGTCAAACAAAGAGTTATAGGTTCATAGGTTCATAGGTAGGGTCATAGATAGGTACTAGGCTGTCTGCCCTAGGGCATTTGTAAGCCTTACAGAATGTGTAGGCTTTCACCTCCCTTTTAGACTAGATTCCTAAGCCTCTGTCTAGCAGGGCCATAGAGGTGATCCCAGGAGTAAATTTACGATTTCCCATCCACTCATCAAGTATTCTCTTTAAGAGGGTCAGCAAGGGGCTCTGCCTAACATGGACTGGGATTCTATTCCAGAGTGAGGGAAGCCTCTGGGATATGAATATATCCCTCCGGCATGTCCTATTTATTGTTGTGCTGAGGTTTATATGTCTGGAGCCTGTAGCTCTAATGGATTTGTTTTTTTTTTGAGGTGGAGCATGTCCATTAATTCCAGGTTAGACATGGCCTTGTATGTCAGGCAGAGATCGCCTTTGAGTAGGCGGTAAGCAACTGAGTAGAGCTGGAGTTTCTTTAGTCGAGCTGCATAGGGCATCTGTTTGAGGCCCACAATCCTCTTGGTGAGGTACTTTTGAGGTCTCTCCAGCTGTTGCAGGTGTCGGGTAAGGTACATCCCAAATGGGGCATTGTACTCAATTATGGGCCTGATGAGCGATGAGTAGAGGGGCACAATGACCTCTCTTGATCTAGATGTGAACCCTTTTGTGATTAGGTGAGCTATATAGAAGGTTTTTCTAACCACTTTGGCAATGTGATTGTCAAAGGATAGGTTACTATCTACTTGGGTCCCAGATCCCTAACTACTTTTTCCTTATTTAGTGGATTACCTCCTATGTGGTAGTTTTTGAGCACTTTGTTTTTCCCACAGGGGATGACTATGTACTTTTTGGTATTTAGCTTGAGGCCATGGTTCTGACACCAGGTATCCATCTCTGTGAGACCCTTCTGGACAGACCTCTCAACTGTCCCGAATAACTCGGTTTTTACCGAGTTTTGGGGTCCCAATAATGGGGTGCCACGATTCCCGAGTGGTACCCCATTATTTCCGATTTTTCAGATATATTTTTTAAATTTTCGCGCTTTCGGGGGTGACGTCATCACGTGCGTGATGACGTCAGCCCCATCAGGATGCCACGCGTCTGTTTGAATAGGATGCCATTTCTGTTTCTTTCTGTGCGTCTAATATGTATAGAATTACTTTTGAACTCTTTACTTTCTGCTGTATTTATGCAGAGCCGGTCGTCAGCAAATGCACTGTAGCAGAACCCAAGATTTTAGCAAGTGCACTTCAAGGTAAGGCAGAACACAGGATTTTTACTTTTTGCCATTTGGAGAACACAGGAGTTTAGCAAATTCACTTTAAGGTAAGGCAACACACAAATCAGATTTTTACTTTTTGCCGTTTGGGTAGAACACAGGAGTTCACTTTTAACACTTTATCGTTCAGCTTACTTTTGGGAGGAGGTGAAATTTGTTTGAGAAACTGCTTTCGTTTACATAACAGGAGAGGTTTACTTAAGAAACTGCTTATTTTACTTTAATAGTTAACTTGCAGGAGAAAATGTGCTTTAATTTACATACTGACTAACTTGCAGGCAGGAGAAAGTTCTGTGCTTTATTTAACAGGGAAACTGCTTTCGTACTTGTATTTTAACGGCTACAGGAGAAAATACACTTTCATGTTTATGTTGGCTTACAGGCAAGAGAGTGTGCTGCATTCTCTACATATTTAACAGAGCAACTGCTTTCTTTTTGTGTTTTAATGGCTGCAGAAGAACGTGCTTTCAGTTTCATGTACATATTGGCTTGGCTTACAGGAAGTGAAAGTGTGCTTGCTTATTTAACAGAAATTGCTTTTGTTTGATTATATTTTAATGGCTGCAGGAGAAAATGTGCTTTCATGTTCACACTGGCTTACAGGCAAGAGTGTGTGCTGTGCTCTCTACTCAGAGAAACTGCTTTCGTTTTACTTGTATTTTAAGCTGCAGGAGAAAACGTGGTTTCAGTTTCATGTACATTTTGGCTTGGCTTACAAGAAGAGAAAGTGTGTGCTTATTTAACAGAGAAATTGCTTTTGTTTTACTTGTATTTTAAAGGGTGCAGGAGAAAATGTGCTTTCATGTACATATTGGCTTACAGGCAAGAGAAAGTGTGTGCTTTAACAGAGACTGCTTTTATTTTGATTTTACTGCTGCAGGAGAAACTATGCTTTAATGTACATATTGACTTGCAGGAAGGGCAATGTGCCAAACTGCTTTTGGTTTACTTAACAGCTGCAGCAGAAAGTGTGTGTGAGAGAGACTGTCTGGAATGTTGGCTCATACATACTTTTGGTCTGTTTCTCTTAAAATTTTTGTTTTCTGACAAATCCAGTGAGAACTGAATTCACTAAATAATCATTGCCATTTAAGTTTCAGTCTTCCTGTCTTTCAGGAAATGCATGCTTGGTAACACACAACATTTAATACTAGCAAGCAACTTTTCTAAGATCATACAAGCAATGTTTAAAATGTGTCCCTGGGTTTGGGCTTTTGTCCCCTTCCCAATCAATTTTTGGTTATTTCCAGATTTCTTATGCTGCATAGGTCTTCAGGGGGAGAGGAGTATAGTACTGCTTATAGTAAGTGTGCTTGTGTTGTCAGTAGACTCAGTAGTACGACAGGTAGAATGCTTACTTTTGATGTAGAAGGCTGTGGGGGTTCTAATCCCACAGCATGTAGACTGCTGATACTGTACTCTGTTGTACTTTGCAGTCCTGAGAATGTTCTCTTTGGCAGAGATGGCTATCAATTATTAACCTGTTATCAGTTTGCCATCCATTCCCTGTTGTAATATTACTGGCTTTTTCTTTTTTTTTTTTTATGCGACAAAGGCAATTTATATCTCAAGGGCAACAGGCACGTTATTTGTAGATGAAACAATGAAATATTAAGTTGTTTGACAGCGGCAGCCTCTTCATTAGTTACATATCTCCTTAATGTGGAAATATTATGTGACTTTTACTTCTGCAGAGATTGTGCATATTTACTGATACTGGTGGATTGTAGACATTACTCAGACTTTTATAATGGAAATGTTCTGAACTGGCAGTTTAGTCAAATATTGGTTCATGCATTTTGTTTCATTGCTTACTGTAAAAGTGTTCAAAACAATAAATTTAAAACGCACTGTAGCAAGTATGCTGTATTATATAAGGAATATAATTTAATATTGTCTGGAAGATGTATCAAAGAACACATGTAATGTTTTGTGTGAAAGGCGGCCTATGATTTGAAAACAGCCCAAAGCTAATCTTACCACTGGCCAGATGCATTTTCTTTGTGGGTTTCAATGCTGTTTCAATGAATGTGAGTTTCAAGGGCAGATAAGTTATAATGCTAAGTCTATTTTCATTGTGAGACTGTATTGCTTTGTTTAGCAGAGGTCTAGTAGTGTTTATGCAATAAAATGTAAAATAAACTTTTTAAATTAATCCAAATAAACATTGTAGAAGTAAAGCAGTAAGCACATTATAGTGTTTATGGTAAATAGGGCAAATTAACCAGGTAATGGTACATTGGAATGGCTGCAGGGGGACTCTGGTGCCATTTTTGGTTATCTGTTCTTCAGTTTGCATTTGAACGTTGGTACACCACAATTCCACTGGAGTGTGTGGGGTTACATACTTATGTATGCAAATTATATGTTAATCAGCGTACAGATTTGTACCTATTTTTCATGGGCCTTGTCCAGATTTTTGATGTTTCCAGGTTGAGAGGTATGCTTCTGGAGGATGCTTGTATCAGCTGGAGAGTCAATTATGGCTCCCAGTTTGCAGTCATCTGCAAACTTGGTCAGCCACATCCTCCTGTGCTTGACTGTACCTCAGAGAAGTATATACCAAACAAGAGGGGTCCCAGAACTGAGCCCTGTGGGACACCACTTGTAACTGGTTTAGAGCCAGACATGGCACCTCCAACTCTGACCATATGAGTTCTATCCCTGAGCCAGTTAGCAACCCATCTTGTGACATATGGGTTGATATTTAAGCTGGTAAGCTTATTTATGATGCCAGAGTGAGGTATTGTGCCGAAGGTCTTTGCGAGGTCCAGGTGGCTGTGTGGACTACATTTCCCTCATCTATGGCTTTGGTAACTGTTTCAAAGAAGTCAACTAGGTTTAAGAGGCAAGATCTGCCCTTAACAAAGCTGAATTGGGTAGGGTCCAGTGCCTGGAGGTTCCCAATGTCTTTGTTTATGAGATCGATGATGATGTCCTCCATAGCCTTGCAGACAAGGCTAGTCAGGCTTATAGGGTGATAGTTCCTGGGATCCGTTGTGGTACCACCTTTGTGGAGCAAGATTACTGTTGCTGTATGCCATTCTTTGGGTACATAACCTGTGGTAAGGCTGAGTTGGAACAGTGAATTTATGTGCGGGTTTAGTTAATTTTGGAGCTTGCGTAAGAAGCAGCCCAGGATACCATCCGGTCCCATTGATGCTGTGTTTTTTACTTTGGAAAGGGCTACTTTTACCTGTGTGTCTGTGATGTCTGGGGAACTGCATTCTTCTGGTATAGACACAGGCCCTTTTGGGAGGGAAGGGGGGGTAAAGTTTGCACAGAACCTGTCTGCCAGGATATTGGCAATGTCTGTGGGTTCCGTGTATTTCATGCCATTTTGCACCAGCTCAGAGCAGATCTGAGAGCTGCCACCCAGATTCTTGATGTAGCTAAAGAAAGCCTTGTGATTATCTTTAGAGTCTTTGGCAATTTTTCTTTCGAAGCTAGCCTTTGATGATTTTATGAGGGATCAGAGTTTCTTGCTAATACTGATCAGGGATGTCTTCCCTTTTGGGGATTTTGCCCTATCATGTAATAGTTTCCTCCTTCTGTTGTATAACTTATTTATGGCTGGGGTCCACCAAACTGGTCTCCTGCTTTTGGAGGAGAGAGTCTTGGTTTTACTTGGGATGGCACGATCCATGCATTCCTGTAGGTGCTCATAGAATGCATTTGTAAATTATTCTGCTGTTTGGGTAGCATTTTCCATTATCCTGCGGGCTTTGAAGCTTTCCACCTCGGTCTTGAGAAGTGTGAAGTTTGCTTTTGAGAAATTTTTCACAGTGGTTTCCTTGGCTGGGGGTGGGGTCGGGATGTGGATGTCCATTGTGATTAGTTTATGGTCTGATCTTACCAATGAGGGGTTTACCTCAGGTGTGAAACATTTAGCCCCGATGTTGGTGATGACCAGGTCCAATATGTTGTCCCCTCTTGTGGGAGTGGTGACCAGTTGTTACATGGCATTTGAGTTTATAAACTCCAGGAACCGTTGGTTAAAGGAGTTGGGACTCGAGTAGTTATCCCAGTCAATGTTTGGGTAGTTGAAATCCCCCAATATCATGGTGTTTGGTGAGACCTTCATATTCTCCAATGTTCTCAGGAATGCCGAGTGGGGGTTCTGAGACAAGGTGGGTGATCTGTAGCAGGCTACAAACTGAAAAGCAGTTTTGCCCACTGTTAGTTGCACATGGATGATCTCCGATGCCTAGTGCAGTGCCACTAACCTGGAGGTGTGGGTATCCTTGAAGAAAATGGATACACCCCTGCCTTTAGTATTTCGGTCCGAGTTCTGTGGCTGAAAAGTATGGTATGAGTTATATCCTGGTAGTGCTGGGGTGCACTCTGGAGCCTTGAACCAGGTTTCTGTTACTGCACAGATATTGATTTTCTCTATACTGAGGAGTGCCTTGAGTGCATGCATCTTGAGGTTTAGACTTCTGGCGTAGAGTAGCATTACACTTAGTTTTTTGTTTCTTGTTTTGTCTATGGAGGTGGGTTTGTCTTTTGAGCCTTGCCTAAAAAAGGCACTATGGGGTTGGCAAGAGCCTTAGCCAGTATTCGAAAGCCTAAGGGTGACAGGTGCAAGCCATTCCTAGCAAAGCAACGTGGCTTTTCGAGCATGTCATCCCAGG
Source organism: Protopterus annectens (assembly GCF_019279795.1). Lineage (NCBI taxonomy): Eukaryota > Metazoa > Chordata > Ceratodontiformes > Protopteridae > Protopterus > Protopterus annectens. Next base: position 1,732,128,560 of record NC_056732.1, read on the forward strand.
CTGACAGACACTGGATCCCCTTTGAATGACACCAATAGCTTAGCCAATTGTTAAAATTGATCATTTTGTCTTTATATTGTGGCATCATTCTTGGTGAGGGCAAGATGCTACTCAGGGTCAGAGTCATACCGGCTTGGGCTACATGATCAGAGAGCTCCACTATGTCTCTTTTCATGTAGTCCAGGGAGGTACATCTCAGGTCATTCACACCAACATGGACAATGACAGAGTCATATTTGTACCTGCTGTGGAGTGACCTGAGTGCTTGTGTTATGTGGCGGATCCTGGTACCAGACAGGCAGCTTACAGTGACGTTTTCCTTGTTCAGTCTGGTGAGCGAGACGTCAGTGTGCCTGACAATAGAGTCTCCTATTACTAGTGTATTTGGTGTGGCATTTAGCCTTAAGGGCTGCGACTGTGTGGCACACTGATTTTGTGAAGTATGTGATACGTGAAAATTGTTACATAAAGATTTACATTTGGCTGAATGAGTTTATTAACTATGGCTGGAAAAGGGATGGTGTTGAATGCATTTCTATAGTCATGCACTGTTTTGCCGCATCCATTGCTTCTGTAACTTTTTTGAAGAGGTCTGCTAGGTTAAGTTGTCAGGATCTGCCTCTGACAAATCTAAACTGAGGTCAACAGTCTTTAGGTTCCTTGTATCCTTATATATTAATCCTATATCAATACGTTTTTATTCATTTTATTTAACATTTGTTTACCGGGAAAGTTCGACTTGGAACAAAGCAGAGGCCAGGGGAGAAATGCTCCAGATGCATCTCTTTGTTGCTAGCATTACAGATGAGACAGGTCAGGCTTGCAGGTCTATAATTAGCTGGAAGCATTGAAGCCCCACGTTTAAGCAAGGGAATGATTGTTGCTGTCCTCCATTCATCTAGTGTGAACTCTTTTTTGAATCTGATACTGAAAAACATCTATAAGGGATCAATAAACCCATGCTCAGGCTAAAAAGTAGGCACATTTTAATCTTATCTGGCACCATAGATGTATTGCTCTTGGTCTCTGAAAGCGCTTTGAGATTGGTAACTGGGAGACGCGAGTGGGTTGCATTTGTGTGTATGTGATCTGAGAATGCAGGAGGAGTGAGGGTGTCAAACTTGAGCAAAACTTATCTGCTGGTTGATTGTATATGGTCTCTCAGTCTGGGATGTGATATCATTTCCTCTTAGTGTTGTACAATGGTGGACATTCTTTTTGATATTCTTAATGTTATAAAATAAGATTGTGTTGTCCTGCCCTTAGCTGGCTATTTTCTTTCCTTTCTGGCTTTGGATTCTATGATCAGTGTTTAAAGTTCTTCCTAATTTTTATGGAAAGCAATTATTTTTGTTTTGTCAGAGTAATGTCACTTTTGGAGGTGATTAAAACAAAATGCAGAGGATATAGACAGGATATATGATACTCCATATATAGGGTGTCTGGGAACAGCACTTGATTCATTCAAGTGTCTATCCTTAACATTCTCATCTTTAGTTTGTGCATCCACTGGAGATTTTTTTTTCAGTGTTGCTTAGAAGTTGTATTTTACATTCCTTTTCTGTCTTTTATACTTGTTGTCCATGTTTCGCTAGATTGGGTTCTAGTTTTGGAAATCTATATAATTTCTTTGTTAAAAGATGGAATGAATAAGTATTTCTATGTCAAAGAAGTGAAACAGAAGGTAAAACTACTTGCTGGGAGCATTAAAGGCTGCAAAACTTTGAGCTCTGCTGACCATTGCAGCACCTGCAATGAGAAAAAAGAAGGACTTTATCATTGAGAAAGTAAAACATGAATAGCCAATATAGTCCTTGTGTTGTATCTTCTTGGTAATATATGGTATAACAGTTTATACTTCTAAACTGAGGAATGCGATAATCTGGACTGAAGGGTACATTAACGTCTGAGTGCAGGAAGTATCTTGTAATGTTTACTGTGTCACTTAACATTTTTTGTAAGATAAGAATTATTATCAGAAGTTACTGTATATGTTGATGACAACCCACATTTTTTCAATTTCAGAACCTTTTATTGCTGCTTGATTAGAATGAAAGCATGCCTGTCCAAAGGTATACACAAGACTATCAGTATTCCAATTCTCATTGTATAATGATATTGACTCAGGTCAGGAGAGATTTGTTTGCAAAAACTGTGGAGGGGATGATAATGCAGCAGACTCAATGACCATGTTTGTTGAGATTAAAGGCTCATTACTTTCTGCAACACTGAATAAAAGTAAATATCAGAAATGAGTCTGCTTTTTATGAAAGTAAAATGGGCTGTGGAAGATAAAGGTACATTAGAGACAGTGAGAAGAAGCAGAGTGAGGAACTGAAAATACAAAGAAACCAAAAGAGTTTTATTAAGATTAACTTCAAGATTGCAGCATGCCATACAACAAGCATGCTCCAAGCACACAAAGACGTGAAGACAATTCAATTGTATAATCCTAAGCCAATGCATACACAAAATGTTCTTTTGCACTGCTTACATCCCTACCCTAATAATGTCTGCATTTATTCATGATTGAATCAATGTTTTTTACTCTGCTTCAGTGCTGGTGATATAAATATTATAGAAATACCTAAAAGAATATGTTAACTCGACTGTTAAATGTCTGTGTATTCCAATGTGTGGTACGTGATTATAAGACTGAAACTAGAAATATGTATTTTTTCTAAATACTTTGCTTTCTACTGTTTATCTCTAATACTACATATGTTTATAGAAACCGAGTTTCAGAAGTTCATAGATACTTACTATGTTCTTGATCTTTGAGGATCTTTAATAGCCTAGCCCTGAATGCCCTCTCTGTTTCTAGGCTTAGTAATTTAGTAGCAAAGCACCTACATTTTGTGGCTATCTTGCTTAATCACAGTTGAGATAATCTTTTAGTATTGTGTGAAAATCCATGTATAGCAAATGTGATTAACTGTAACTGTGTATTATGTTATTTACATGGTTCTTCCTGTGCATCTTAGACAAGAATGAAAAATCCAGAGTAAAGGGACAGTTTCTAATCCATGCATTGACAATAAACTTGTAGAAAGTAAGCGACATGCTTAACCTCACAAGGACAGGAAGATGGCTCCAGGGAAGTGGTATTCTTTATGAGACATATCTATGCCTCATTAATGTTCTATTGAAGTTGCAGTAGAAGTTGTGGTCTGCAATGTGAGACTTGTGCCGGTATTGAAATAGTGGATGTGCAGAAGGTTTGAAAGGTTGGGGACACTCTGTGTGTCAGACAGAAATCTACACTTAGCAGCTTTTAGGAACTAAAAAAACGAAGGTCTGGGTTTTCCGGCAGTCACAGTAGCTGTTATGATTTAATCCCTTGGTTTTCTTCTTGATAAAATGCAGTGGTAACTCAGGATAAATATGGTATTTTGGACATGTACATGCCTATGGGCATTACATTCAATGATGGACCTATGAGTGCAGTATAAAGCAGAATGATAATGTCCCTGGATTTGAATGTCATATTATTTCTAATCAGTTGTGGTTTAAAAAACAATTTCCTCACAGCAGTCAATGTATGTTGTAAAAATGAACACTGATTGGCCCCTCACAACTGGGTTAATATTCCGGAGATTTTTCATTCAACGTAATAGTTGCAAAAGAAGTTTTCTTTGCAAAGAATACATTTATGCACTTTTAGTTTTGAAGCATGGTTTTTATACCAGCTATTTGTACCAGGATTTCCTGAGTGCTCTTGATGTCTTTCATAGTGTTGATGACGGCACGGACTTTAACAGTCATTTGGAAAGTTAGTTAGACAGAAACCTTGATAATTTGCCTTGATATCAGAATTGGATGCCAAAAAGGGGATACTGAGGACAAATCCTTGCAGTTATGCCTAATGATAGGCCCTTGGGGGAAAATTATCCATCCACCCTTACTACTTATGTTTTATTTGACACACAGTTCTGCCTTTGACAAATGTAAACTGAGGTCAACAGTCTTTAGGTTCCTTATATCATTGAATATTAATCCCATATTGATACCTTTTTATTTTATTTATTTTATTTAGCATATGTTTACTGGGAAAGTCTGACTTGTAACAAAACCAATTTTCAGTGAGGCTCGAGAAGAAATGCTCCAGATGCATGTTCTTGATCCTAGCATTACAGATGAGACTGGTCAGGCTTGCAGGTCTATGATTAGCTGGAAGCATTGAAGTCCCATGTTTGAGCACTGGAATGAGTATGGCTTTCCACCATTCATCTGGTGTGAGATCTTTTAAGAGTCTGATACTGAAAGACATGTCTAAGGGATCAGTCAGCTCATGCTCATGTTAAACAGTAAGCAAACTTTAATCTTATCTGGCACCATAGATGTATTGCACTTGGTCTCTGATAGTGCTTTCAGATTGGTAACTGAAGATGTGACTGGGTTGCATTTGTGTGTATGTGATCTGAGAATACAGGAGGAGTGAGGGTTTGAAGCTTGAGCAAAATTTATTTGCTTGTTGATCGTGTATGATCTCTCAGTCTGGTATGTGGCATCATTTACTTTTAGCACTGTACAATGTTGGACATTCTTTTTGATATTCTTAATATCATAAAATAAAACTGTCTTGTCCTGCCCTACTTTCTTTCATTTTTGGCTTTGGATTCTATGATCAGTGCTTAAAGTTCTTCCTAATTTTTTGGAAACCAATTCTTTTTGTTTTGTCAGAATAATGTCTCTTTGGGAGTTCATTAAAACAAAATGAAGAGGATATAGAGAGGATACACGATACTCCATATATAGGGTTACTGGGAACAGCACTTGCTTCATTCAAGTGTCTGTCCTTGACATTCTCATCTCTAGTTTGTGTATACACTGGAAATTTGTTCAACGTTGGTTAGAAGTTGTATTTTACATTTCTTTTCTATCTTTTATACTTGTTGTCTATGTTTCCTCTAGATTGGGTTCCAGTTTTGGGAATCTATATAACTTCTTTTGTTAAAAGACTGAATGAATAAATACTTATATGTCAAAGAAGTGAAACAGAAGGTAAAACTACTTACTGGGAGCATTAAAGGCTGCAACACTTTGAGCTCTGCTGACCATTGCAGCACCTGCAATCAGAAAAAAAGAAGGATTTTATCAATGAGAAAGTAAAACACGAATACCTAATATCCTCCTTGTGTTGTATATTCTTGGTAATATATGACATAACAGTTTATATGCCTAAACTGAGGAATGAGAAAATCTGGACAGAAGGGTACATTAACATCTGATTGCAGGAAGTTTCCTGTAATGTTTACTGTGTCACACAACATTTTTGTAAGATAAGAATCATTACCAGAAGTTACTGTATATGTTGATAACCCAGATTTCTATCATTTTCAGAACCTTCTGTAGCTGCTTGATTAGAACGAAAGCATGCCTGGTCAAAGGTCTACACAAGACTATCAATATTCCAATTCTCATCATATAATGATCTTGACTCCGGTCAGGAGAGCAGGGTGAGCAAATACTAGGGAGGGGATCCTAATGCAGGAGATTCAATGACCATGTTTGAGGAGTTTAAAGGCTCATTACTTTCTGCAACACTGAATAAAAGTAAACAGCAGATATTAGCCTATCTTTTTATGAAATTATAAAGGGAGGGGGAAGATAAAGGTACATTAGATAGAGACAGAACAAGCAGAGTGAGGAACGGAAAGTACAACGAAACAAAAAGAGTTTTATTAAGATTAACTTCAAGATTGCAGCATGCCATACAACAAGCACTCTCCAAGAACACAGACACGTGACGATAATTCACTTGTATAATCCTAAGCCAGCGCAAACACAAATTGTTCTTTAGCACTGTTTACATCCCTACCCTAATATTTTCTGCATTTATTAAGTATTGAATCAATGCTCTTTACTCTGCTTCAGTGCTGGTGATATAAATATTATAGAAATACCTTAAAAATATGTTAACTGGACTGTTAAATGTCTGTGTACTCCAATGTGTGGTACGTGATTATAAGACCGAAACTAGAAATATGTATTTTTTGCTAAATACTTTACTTTTTACTATTTATCGCTAATATTACATGTTTATAGAATCTGAGTTTCAGAAGCTCATAGGTACTGACTACATTGTTGATCTTTGAGGATCTTTACCAGCCTAGACCTGAATTCCATCTGTGTTTTTAGCCTTAGTAATTTACTACCAAAGGACCTACATTTTGTGGATATCTTGCACAATCACAGTTGAGATAATCTTTTAGTATTGTATGAAAACCAATGTATAGCAAATGTGAATAACCATAACAATGGAGTATGTTATTTATATGATTCTTCCTGTCCATCATAGACAAGAATGAGAAGTCAAGAGTAAAGAGATTTTCTAATCCGTGCATTGACAATAAAGTTGTAGGAAGTAAGTGACATGTTTAACCTCACATGGACAGGAAGTTGGCATCAGGAAGTAGTATTCTTTATGAGTCATATCTATCCCTCATTAAGAATCTATTCAAGTTGCACTAGAATAGAATTTATTTGCTTGTTGATCGTGTATGATCTCTCAGTCTGGTATGTGGCATCATTTACTTTTAGCACTGTACAATGTTGGACATTCTTTTTGATATTCTTAATATCATAAAATAAAACTGTGTTGTCCTGCCCTACTTTCTTTCATTTCTGGCTTTGGATTCTATGATCAGTGCTTAAAGTTCTTCCTAATTTTTTGGAAACCAATTCTTTTTGTTTTGTCAGAATAATGTCTCTTTGGGAGTTCATTAAAACAAAATGAAGAGGATATAGAGAGGATGCACGATACTCCATATATAGGGTTACTGGGAACAGCACTTGCTTCATTCAAGTGTCTGTCCTTGACATTCTCATCTCTAGTTTGTGTATACACTGGAAATTTGTTCAACGTTGGTTAGAAGTTGTATTTTACATTTCTTTTCTATCTTTTATACTTGTTGTCTATGTTTCCTCTAGATTGGGTTCCAGTTTTGGGAATCTATATAACTTCTTTTGTTAAAAGACTGAATGAATAAATACTTCTATGTCAAAGAAGTGAAACAGAAGGTAAAACTACTTACTGGGAGCATTAAAGGCTGCAACACTTTGAGCTCTGCTGACCATTGCAGCACCTGCAATCAGAAAAAAAGAAGGATTTTATCAATGAGAAAGTAAAACATGAATACCTAATATCCTCCTTGTGTTGTATATTCTTGGTAATATATGGCATAACAGTTTATATGCCTAAACTGAGGAATGAGATAATCTGGACAGAAGGGTACATTAACATCTGACTGCAGGAAGTTTCCTGTAATGTTTACTGTGTCACACAACATTTTTGTAAGATAAGAATCATTACCAGAAGTTACTGTATATGTTGATAACCCAGATTTCTATCATTTTCAGAACCTTCTGTAGCTGCTTGATTAGAACGAAAGCATGCCTGTTCAAAGGTATACACAAGACTATCAATATTCCAATTCTCATCATATAGTGATCTTGACTCAGGTCAGGAGAGCAGGGTGAGCAAATACTAGGGAGGGGATCCTAATGCAGCAGATTCAATGACCATGTTTGAGGAGTTTAAAGGCTCATTACTTTCTGCAACACTGAATAAAAGTAAACAGCAGATATTAGCCTGTCTTTTTATGAAATTATAAAGGGAGGGGGAAGATAAAGGTACATTAGATAGAGACAGAACAAGCAGAGTGAGGAACGGAAAGTACAACGAAACAAAAAGAGTTTTATTAAGATTAACTTCAAGATTGCAGCATGCCATACAACAAGCACTCTCCAAGAACACAGACACGTGACGATAATTCACTTGTATAATCCTAAGCCAGCGCAAACACAAAATGTTCTTTAGCACTGTTTACATCCCTACCCTAATATTTTCTGCATTTATTAAGTATTGAATCAATGCTCTTTACTCTGCTACAGGGCTGGTGATATAAATATTATAGAAATACCTAAAAAATATGTTAACTGGACTGTTAAATGTCTGTGTACTCCAATGTGTGGTACGTGATTATAAGACCGAAACTAGAAATATGTATTTTTTGCTAAATACTTTACTTTTTACTATTTATCTCTAATATTACATGTTTATAGAATCTGAGTTTCAGAAGCTCATAGGTACTGACTACATGGTTGATCTTTGAGGATCTTTACCAGCCTAGCCCTGAATTCCATCTGTGTTTTTAGCCTTAGTAATTTACTACCAAAAGACCTACATTTTGTGGATATCTTGCACAATCACAGTTGAGATAATCTTTTAGTATTGTGTGAAAACCAATGTATAGCAAATGTGAATAACCATAACAATGGAGTATGTTATTTATATGATTCTTCCTGTCCATCATAGACAAGAATGAGAAGTCAAGAGTAAAGAGAGTTTCTAATCCGTGCATTGACAATAAAGTTGTAGGAAGTAAGTGACATGTTTAACCTCACATGGACAGGAAGTTGGCTTCAGGAAGTAGTATTCTTTATGAGTCATATCTATCCCTCATTAATAATCTATTCAAGTTGCACTAGAAGTTGTGGTCTGCAAAGGGAGTACTTGTGCCGCTATTGAAATTGAGGATGTATAGAAGGTGTGAAAGGATGGGGACTCTCTGCATGTCAGACAGAGAGATCTCCTTTTAGCAGCCTTTAGGAAACCAGAAGAAGTACTGGGTTTCCAGACAGTCACAGCAGCCATTTTGATTTAATCCCTTGGTTTTCTTCTTGATAAAATGCAGTGGTAACTCAGAATAAATCTGGAATTTTGGACATGTACATGCCTATGGGCATTACATTCAATGATGGACCTATGAGTGCAGTATAAAGCAGAATGATAACGTCCCTGGATTTGAATGTCATATTATTGCTAATCAGTTGTGGTTTAAAAAATAATTTCCTCACAGCAGTCGATGTATGTTGTAAAAATGACCACTGTTTGGTTCCTCACAACTGGGTTAATATTCAGGAGATTTTTTTTCAATGTAATAGTTGCAAAGGAAATTTTGCTTTGCAAAGTATACATTTATGCACTTTTAGTTTTGAAGCACGGTTTGTGCACCAGCTATTTCTGCCAGGATTTACTGAAAGTTTTTGACGTCTTTTGGAGTGTTCATGATGGTGCAGACTTTCTAGTCATTAGGAAACTTTGTTAGCCAGAAACCTTAATAATTTGCCTTGCTATCTGAGAAGTGGGTGACAAAAATGGGATACTGAGGACAAAGCCCTGTGGTTATGCACTAGTGAGAGGCCCATTGGTAGAAATGGATCCATCGACACTAACTACTTGAGTTTTATTTCTCACACAGTTTGTCATAAAAAGAGTTACATAAAGATTTACATTTGGCTGAATGAGTTTATTAACTATGGCTGAAAAAGGGATGGTGTTGAATGCATTTCTATAGTCATGCACTGTTTTGCCCACATCCATTGCTTCTGCAACTTTTTTGAAGAGGTCTGCTAGGTTAAGTTGGCAGGATCTGCCTCTGACAAATCTAAACTAACATCAACAGTCTTTAGGTTCTTTGTATCCTTATATATTAATGCTATATCAATACATTTTTATTAATTATATTTAACATTTATTTACCGGGAAAGTTCGACTTGGACCAAAGTCAGTTTTAGCAGAGGCCAGGAGATAAATGCTCCAGATCTCTTTGTTGCTAGTATTACACAAGAGACAGGTCAGGCTTGCAGGTCTGTAATTAGCTGGAAGCATTGAAGCCCCACGTTTGAGCAAGGAAATGATTGTTGCTGTCCTCCATTCATCTAGTGTGAACACTTTTTTGAGTCTGATACTGAAAACATCTGCTTCTATGTCAAAGAAGTGAAACAGAAAGTAAAACTACTTACTGGGAGCATTAAAGGCTGCAACACTTTGAGCTCTGCTGACCTTTGCAGCACCTGCAATCAGAAAAAAGAAGGACTTTATCATTGAGAAAGTAAAACATGAATACCCAATATAGTCCTTGTGTTGTATATTCTTGGTAATATATGGTATAACAGTTTATACTCCTAAACTGAGGAATGAGATAATCTGGACTGAAGGGTACATTAATGGCTGAGTGCAGGAAGTTTCTTGTAATGTTTACTGTGTCACTTAACATTTTTTTGTAAGATAAGTATCATTCCAGAAGTTACTGTATATGTTGACATGCGTGAATGGGTGTTCCTTCGCTGAAGGTTGTGCGTTAGGCCCGGCAACCCAGTATGTAAAAATCTACTGCCAATCATTAGTGGACTGGAGTTCCGCTGTGGCGACCCCTAACTGGGAAAAGCCGAAAGACACAAGCAAACTGTATATGTTGATGACAACCCACATTTTATTCAATTACAGAACCTTTTATTGCTGCTTGATTAGAACGAATGCATGCCTGTTCCAAGGTATACACAAGACTATCAGTATTCCAATTCTCATTATATAATGATATTGACTCAGGTCAGGAGAGATTTGTAAGCAAAAACTATGGAGGGGATGATAATGCAGCAGACTCAATGATCATGTCTGTTGACATTAAAGGTTCATTACGAAAGGTTCATTACGTTCTGTAACACTGAACAAAAATAAATATCAGAAATGAGTCTGCTTTTTATAAAAGTAAAATGGTGTGTGGAAGATAAAGGTACATTAGAGACAGTGAGAATAAGCAGAGTGAGGAACTGAAAATACAAAGAAACCAAAAGACTTTTATTAAGATTAACTTCAAGATTGCAGCATGCCATACAACAAGCACTCTCCAAGCACACAAAGACGTGAAGACAATTCACTTGTATAATCCTAAGCCAATGCATACACAAAATTTTTTTGATGGGAGGGTGGCCTAATGGTTAAGGTGCTTGCCTTACAAGCACAACATGCAGGGTTTGAGTCTCACAAGGGATAATTGGCTAGGCTTAAAATGGCTCACAACGGCAGTTTACTTAGTATAAACCTATGACCCTTTTGCACTGCTTAAATCACTACCCTAATATTTTCTGCATTTATTCATGATCAAACCAATGCTCTTTACTCTGCTTCAGTGCTGGTGATATAAATATTATAGAAATACCTAAAAAATATGTTTAACTGGACTGTTAAATGTCTGTGTATTCCAATGTGAGGTACATGATTATAAGACTGAAACTAGAAATATGTATTTTTTGCTAAATACTTTACTTTTTACTATTTATCTCTAATATTAGTCATGTTTATAGAATCTGAGTTTCAGAAGCTCATAGGTACTGACTACATTGTTGATCTTTGAGGATCTTTACCAGCCTAGACCTGAATTCCATCTGTGTTTTTAGCCTTAGTAATTTAATAACAAAGCACCTACATTTTGTGGATATCTTGCACAATCACAGCTGAGATAATCTTTTAGTATTGCGTGAAAACCAATGTATAGCAAATGTGAATAACCATAACAATGGATTATGTTATTTATATGATTCTTCCTGTCCATCATAGACAAGAATGAGAAATCAAGAGTAAAGAGAGTTTCTAATCCGTGCACTGACAATAAAGTTGTAGGAAGTAAGTGACATGCTTAACCTCACATGGACAGAAAGTTGGCTCCGAGGAAGTGGTATTCTTTATGAGACATATCTATGCCTCATTAATGTTCTATTGAAGTTGCAGTAGAAGTTGGGGTCTGCAAAGTGAGACTTGTCCCAGTATTGAAATAGTGAATGTGCAGAAGGTGTGAAAGGATGAGGACACTCTGTATGTCAGACAGAGATCTACACTTAGCAGCCTTTAGGAACTAAGAAGAAGAAGGTCTGGGTTTTCAGGCAGTCACAGCAGCTGTTATGATTTAATCCCTTGGTTTTCTTCTTGATAAAATGCAGTGGTAACTCAGGATGAATCTGGTATTTTGGACATGTACATGCATATGGCACATTACATTCAATGATGGGCCTATGAGTGCAGTGTAAGTAAGAATGATAACATCCCTGGATTTGAATGTCATATTATTGCTAATCAGTTGTGGTTTAAAAAAGAATTTCCTCACAGCAGTCGATGTATGTTGTAAAAATGACCACTGATTGGTCCCTCACAACTGGGTTAATATTCAGGAGATTTTTTTTCAATGTAATAGTTGCAAAGGAAGTTTTGCTTTGCAAAGAATACATTTATGCACTTTTAGTTTTGAAGCATGGTTTGTGCACCAGCTATTTCTGCCAGGATTTACTGAAAGTTTTTGACGTCTTTTGGAGTGTTCATGATGGTGCAGACTTTGTTAGCCAGAAACCTTAATAATTTGCCTTGATATCTGAGAAGTGGATGCCAAAAAGATGATACTGAGGACAAAGCCCTGTGGTTATGCACTACTGAGAGGCCCTTGGTGGAAATCAATCCATCCAACCTAACTACTTCTGTTTTATTTGTCACAATTTGTCATTCAAAGAGTTACATAAAGATTTACAATTTAGCTGAATCAGTTTATTAACTATGGCTGAAAAGGGGTGGTGTTGAATGCATTTCTCTAGACATGGACGGTTTTGCCCACATCCATTGCTTCTGAAACTTTTTTGAAGAGTTCTGCTTGGTTCAGTTGGCAGGATCTGCCTTTGAAAATTCTAAACTGAGGTCAATGGTCTTTAGGTTCCTTATATCCTTATATATTAATCTTATATTGATACCTTTTTATTTTATTTAACATTTGTTTACTGGGAAAGTCTGGCTTGGAATGATGTCAATTTTCAGCGGATGCCTGGAGAGAAATGTTCCGGATACATGTCTTAGTTCCTAGCATTACAAATGACTGGTCAGGCTTGCAGGTCGATGATTAGCTGGAAGCATTAAAACCCCCCATTTGAGCAAGGGAATGATTGTTGCTGTCCTGCATTCATCTAGAGTGAACTCTTTTTTGAGTCTAATACTGAAAAACATCTGTAAAGTATCAGTCAACTCATGCTCATGCTAAACATTAGGTAAACTTTAATCTTATATGGCACCATAGATGTATTGCTCTTGGTCTCTGATAGTGCTTTGAGATTGGTAACTGGGAGACGCGAGTGGGTTCCATTTGTGTGTATGTGATCTGAGAATACAGGAGGAATAAGGGTGTGAAACTCGAGCAAAACGTATCTGCTGGTTGATTGTGTATGGTCTCTCAGTCTGGGATGTGATATCATTTACTCTTAGTGTTGTACAACGGTGGACATTCTTTTTGATATTCTTAATATTATAAAATAAGATTGTGTTGTCTTGCCCTTAGCTGGCTATTTTCTTTCCTTTCTGGCTTTGGATTCTATGATCACTGTTTAAAGTTCTTCCTAATTTTTATGGAAAGCAATTATTTTTGTTTTATCAGAGTAATGTCTCTTTGGGAGTTGATTAAAACAAAATGCAGAGGATATAGAGAGGATATACGATACTCCATATATAGTGTGACTGGGAGCATCACTTGCTTCATTCAAGTGTCTGTCCTTGACATTCTCATCTCTCGTTTGTGTATCCACTGGAGATTTTTTTAATGTTGGGGAGAAGTTGCATTTTACATTCCTTTTCTGTCTTTTATACTTGTTGTCCATGTTTCGCTAGATTGGGTTCCAGTTTTGGAAAACTATATCATTTCTTTGTTAAAAGATGGAATGAATAAATACTTCTATGTCAAAGAATGGAGGAAAAATTTTTGTCAAAGAAGGGAAACAGAAGGTAAAACTACTTACTGGGGACATTAAAGGCTTCAATAATTTGAGCTCTGCTGACCTTTGCAGCACTTTCAATCAGAAAAAAGAAGGATTTTTATGATTAGGAAATTGAAACATGAATACCTAACACTGTCCTTGTGTTGTATATTCTTGGGAATATATGACATAGTTTATACCCCTAAACTGAGGAATGAGTTAATGTGGACCTGAACAGCAGGTTAACATCTGACTGCAGGAAGTTTCCTGTAATGTTTACTGTGTAACTTAAAATTGTTTGTAAGTAAGGAATCATTACTAGGTTCATAGATTAGTACTAGGCTAACTGACCTTGCGAGCCATTTTTATCCCTTGTGAGACTCAAATCCTGCACCTTGTGTTTGTAAGGCAAACACCTTAACCATTAGGCCACCCTCCCAACTAGAAGTTACTGTATATGTTAAACCACAAAAACAGTCACCAGCCCACACGGTTTCCTGAGTTCTAAATAAATCCAAAAGCAAGTAATGATAAAAACATTGAAGAACTCAGGTATGACCAAGGTTTCCAGTTTCAGTTGAAGTTTTAATGTTAAAACATAAGCGCTTTCAGAGGAAAATCTGTTTCATCAGATGCTAATAAATACAACCGAAATGTGCTTCTTCTTATACAACCTCTAGCAAGCGCTAGTAGTCACATGATACAAAGTAGGTAAAAACAATTAACATCTTAAGATGTAACTTGAGCTTACTACCCTGCTGAATGAAAGAAATGCATGCAAGCATGCACTACTATCAATGGAAGACACATGACAAATATGTAAAAAAATGACATTTATATATATATATATATATATATATATATATATATATATATATATGTATATTCCAATGTGTGGTACATGGTTATAAGACTGAAGCTAGAAATATGTGGGGTTTTTTTTGGTAAATACTTGCATTTTTACCCTTTATCCCTATTTTTACATATGTTTATAGAACCCGAGTTTCAGAAGTTCATAGATACTTACTATGTTCTTTATCTTTGAGGATCTTTACCAGCCTAGCCCTGAAATCCCTCTGTGTTTCTAGCCTTAGTAGTTTAGTACCAAAGAACCTATATTTTGTGGATATATTGCATAATCACAATTGAGATGATGCTTTAGTATGTGTGAAAACCCTTGTATAGCAAATTTGAATAACCATAACTGTGCCGTATGTTATTTGTATAATTCTCCCTCCATTAGGGACAGGAATGAGAAATCAAGAGTAATGGGACAGTTTCTACCCCTTGTATTGAGGATAAACTTGTAGAAAATAAGTGTCATTCTTAACTTCACTTGGAGAGGAATTTCATTTCAGGGAAATTGTATTCTCTCTCATGTATGTTCTATTGAAGTTGCAGTGGAAATTGTGGTCTGCAAAGTAAGTACTTGTGCCACTATTAAAATTGTGGATGTGTAGAAAGTATGAAAGGATGGGCTACCCCATATATGAGGTTCAGATCTCCACTTAGTAGCCTTTAGGACACTAAGAAGAAGAGGGACTTGGTTTTGAGGCAGTCACAGCAGCTCTTATCATTTAATCCCTTGGTTTTCTTCTTCATTAAATGCAGTGGTCACTTGGGATAAATTTGGTGTTTTGGACATGTACATGCCTATGGGGAAAACATTTAATGATGGGCCTATCAATGCAGTACAAACCACAGTGATACCGTCCCTGGTTTTGGGTGCTATATTATTGCTAATCAGTTGTTTAAAAACAATTTTCTCACAGCAGTCAATGTATGTTGTAAAAATGACTCTCATTTGTCCCTCACAACAGTGTTAATATTCTGAATTTTTTCCATATAATAGTTGGTAGGGAAATTTTTCTTTGCAAAGATACATTTGTGCACTTCTAGTTTTGAACTGTGGATATGACACAAGCTATTTCTGCAAGGACTTCCTGAATGCTGTTGATGCCTTTTAGAGTGTTCATGATGGTGCAGACTTTACAGTCATTAGGAAACTGTTAGCCAGAGGCCTTCATAATTTACTTTGATATCTGAGACATGGATGCCAAAAAGTAGTACACTAAGCAAAAAGCCCTGGGTGTATGCAGTAGTTACAGGCCCCAAGGTGGAAATGGATCCATCCACCCTAACTACTTCTGCTTAATTTGTGACACAGGTTGTCATTCAAGGAGTTGCATAAAGATTTACATTTAGCTGAATGAGTTTATTAACTATTGTGTATGCACTAGTTACAGGCCCCTAGGTGGAAATGGATCCATCCACCCTAACTACTTCTGCTTCATTTATGACACAGGTTGTCATTCAAGGAGTTACATAAAGATTTACATTTAGCTGAATGAGTTTATTAACTATTGTGTATGCACTAGTTACAGGCCCCTAGGTGGAAATGGATCCATCCACCCTAACTACTTCTGCTTAATTTGTGACACAGGTTGTCATTCAAGGAGTTACATAAAGATTTACATTTAGCTGAATGAGTTTATTAACTATTGTGTATGCACTAGTTACAGGCCCCTAGGTGGAAATGGATCCATCCACCCTAACTACTTCTGCTTAATTTGTGACACAGGTTGTCATTCAAGGAGTTACATAAAGATTTACATTTAGCTGAATGAGTTTATTAACTATTGTGTATGCACTATTTACAGGCCCCTAGGTGGAAATGGATCCATCCACCCTAACTACTTCTGCTTAATTTGTGACACAGGTTGTCATTCAAGGAGTTACATAAAGATTTACATTTAGCTGAATGAGTTTATTAACTATTGTGTATGCACTAGTTACAGGCCCCTAGGTGGAAATGGATCCATCCACCCTAACTACTTCTGCTTAATTTGTGACACAGGTTGTCATTCAAGGAGTTACATAAAGATTTACATTTAGTTGAATGAGTTTATTAACTATTGTGTATGCACTAGTCACAGGCCCCTAGGTGGAAATGAACCATCCACCCTAACTACTTCTGCTTAATTTGTGACACAGGTTGTCATTCAAGGAGTTACATAAAGATTTACATTTAGCTGAATGAGTTTATTAACTATTGTGTATGCACTAGTTACAGGCCCCTAGGTGGAAATGATCCATCCACCCTAACTACTTCTGCTTAATTTGTGACACAGATTGTCATTCAGGGAGTTACATAAGGATTTACATTTAGCTGAATGAGTTTATTAACTATTGTGTATGCACTAGTTACAGGCCCCTAGGTGGAAATGGATCCATCCACCCTAACTACTTCTGCTTCATTTGTGACACAGATTGTCATTCAGGGAGTTACATAAATATTTACATTTAGCTGAATGAGTTTATTAACTATTGTGTATGCACTAGTTACAGGCCCCTAGGTGGAAATGGATCCATCCACCCTAACTACTTCTGCTTAATTTGTGACACAGGTTGTCATTCAAGGAGTTACATAAAGATTTACATTTAGCTGAATGAGTTTATTAACTATTGTGTATGCACTAGTTACAGGCCCCTAGGTGGAAATGGATCCATCCACCCCAACTACTTCTGCTTAATGTGTGACACAGGTTGTCATTCAGGGAGTTACATAAAGATTTACATTTAGCTGAATGAGTTTATTAACTATTGTGTATGCACTAGTCACAGGCCCCTAGGTGGAAATGGATCCATCCACCCTAACTACTTCTGTTTAATTTGTGACACAGGTTGTCATTCAAGGAGTTACATAAATATTTACATTTAGCTGAATGAGTTTATTAACTATTGTGTATGCACTAGTTACAGACCCCTAGGTGGAAATGGATCCATCCACCCCAACTACTTCTGCTTAATTTGTGACACAGGTTGTCATTCAAGGAGTTACATAAATATTTACATTTAGCTGAATGAGTTTATTAACTATTGCTGACAACGGGATGGTGTTGAATGCCTTTGTGTAGACAAGCACTGTTTTACTCCCATCAATTGCTTAAGTAACTTTTTTGAAGAGTTCTGCCAGGTTAAGTTGGCAGGATCTGCCCTTGACAAATCTAAACTGAGGTCAACAGTCTTTAAGTTCCTTATATCCTGATATATTAGTTCTATATTGATCCTTACCCTAGCATTACAGATGGGACTGGTCAGGCTTACTGGTCTGCCCTCCAGTCATCTAGTATGAAGTCTTTTTTGAGTCTGATATTGAGCAACTTCTGTAAGGGATCAGTCAACTCATGCTCAGGCTGAAAAGCAGGCAATGGTGGACATCGTTTCTGATATTTTTATATTATAAAATATAGTTGTGCTGTTGTTCTTCCCTCTCTACTTATTTTCTTTCATATCTGGCCTTGGATTCTTTGATCAGTGAAGTTCTTCCTAAGTTTTAGTAAAAGCAATTATTTTTGTTTTGTCAGAGTAATGTAACTCTGGGAGTTATTACAACAAAATGCAGAGCATATAGACAGTATACAATACTCCATATGTTGGATGACTGGGAACAGCACATATTTCATACAAGTGTTTAGCCTTGACTTTCTCATCTCTAGTTTGTAAATCCACTGAAGATTTTTCAGTGTTGGTTACAAGTTCCATTTTATATTCCATTCCTGTCTTTTATAACTTGTCCATGTTTCACTAGATTGGGGTCCTGTTTTGGGAATCAATGTGATCTCTTTTTGAGTAGATAGAATATCAAAGAAGTGAAACAGAAGATAAAACTGTTTACTGGGAACATTAAAGGCTGCAGAACTTTGAGCTCTGCTGACCTTTGCAGCACCTGTAATTAGAAAAAATGATTTTATCATTTAAAAAGTAAAACATGAACAGCTAATGTTGTCTTTGTGCTGTATATCCTTGGTAATATATCACATAAGAATTTATAATCCTAAACAGAGGAATGAGATAATGTGGACCTGAGTAGCAGATTAACATCTGACTGCAGGAAATTTCCTGTAATGTTTACTGTGTGCACTTAACATTTTTGTAAGATAAGAATCATTACCATTAGTTAGTCTATATGGGATGACATTCCTCATTTCTATCAATTTCAGAACCTTCTGTAGTTGCTTGATTAGAACAAAAGCATGTCTGTTCAAAGGTATACACAAGACTATCAGTATTCAAATTCCCATCATATAATGACATTGACTCAGGTCATGATAGCACGGTGAGCAACAACTGGGGAGGGGATCATAATGCAGCAGACTCGATGACTATGTTTGATGACATTAAATGCTCTTTACCTTCTGCAACACTGAAAAAAAGTAAACATCAGAATCTACTAGCTGTATATAGCCTTTCTTATACCTTGATAGTCAGTACAGTTCTGGTAACTGAGTGCTTGCACTCAATGCCTTTGTCGCAGAATGCTGGACAGTACAGTGCTGCTTAACTGGCAAACACAGTTATTGCCTGCATAGGTTCATACATTCATAGGTTGGTACTAGGCTATTGGCCCTAGGCCTATATAAGCCTAGCCAAACAATTCCCTGGATATTTCTTCCCACAATATTTACTTCCCTGGACCCCTGTCTAGCAGTGCGACTGACGTGATCCCCGGGGTGAATTTCCTATCTCCCATCAAATTATCAACGTTCTTTTGAAGATGGCCAAAGAGGCACTCTGCTTGACATGTATGGGCAGTCTATTCCAGAGTATGGGGAGTCTCTGGGTCAGGAACCTATCCCTCCAGCATGTTTTCTTCATTGTGATGACAAGGTTTAGATCCCTGGAGCATGTGGCTCTGAGGGACTGGGATTTCTTTAAGTGGAGCATGTCCAACAGCTCAGGGTTTGACATGGCCTTGTATGTTAAGCAGAGATCGCTTCTGAGTAGATGATATGCCACAGAGTATAGCTGGAGTTTTTTTAGATGGTCAGCATAGGGCATCTGCTTTAGACCTATGATTCTTTTAGTGAGGTATTTCTGTGGCCTTTCCAGCTGTTGCAGATGTCTTGTGAGGTACATACCAAATGAGGAGTTATACTCTATAATGGGTCTAATGAGGGATGAGCACAGTGGGACAATGACCTCCTTTCTTCTGGATGAAAGGCCCTTAGTGATGAGGTGTACCACACAGAAGGATTTCCTGACTGTTGTGGCGATGTGGTTATCGAAGGTGAGACCACTGTCCACCTGTGTCCCTAAGTCTCTCATCACACTTTCAGTGTTTAGTGTACTGCTACCTATGTGGTAATTCATGGGTACATGTTTTTTTCCCAAAGGAGATAACTATACATTTCTTGGCATTAAGCTTGAGCCCATGGCTCTGACACCAAGCATCTATTTCTGTAAGGCCCTTTTGTAGAATATCCACATCATTTGGGGATTCCAGTTTGTAGTCATCTGCAAATTTTGTTAGCCAGAGTCCGTTAGTGTTGGCCTGTACTTCAATGAAGTAGAGCAGTCCCAGGACTGAACCCTGAGGTACTCCACTTGTCACTTGTCTGGAGCTGGATTTGGAGTCGGCTACTTTTACAGTCTGTGTTCTGTCAGTAAGCTGGTTGGCAATCCATCGAGTGACATAGGGATTTATGCCCATCTTAGTACATTTATCTATGATTCCAAAGTGGGGGATGGTGTTGAAGGCCTTGGCGAGGTCCAAATATGTTGTGTGGAGTGCCTTACCCTCGTTCGCAGCTCTGGAGATTGATTTGAAGAAGTCAATCAGGTTCAGGAGATAAGATCGGCCTTTCAAAAACCTAAATTGGGTGGGGTCCAGTGTTTGAAGGATGCCACTGTCTTTGTTTATAAGTTCCATAATAATGCATTCCATGCACTTGCAGATCAGGCTCTTCAGACTGATGGCAGTGTAGTTCCCAGGATCCAAGCTGGATCCCCCGTTGTGGAGTGGGATAACTGTAGCTGTGCACCACTCAGGGATCATGAAGTCTGAGGTGAGGCTATGATTAAACATGACACTTAGGTGAGGTGCCACTTCATTTTGTAGTTCATTTAATACACGGGATGTCATCTGGTCCCATGGATGCTGTATTCTTAGCTTTGGAGAGTGCAGTTTCTACCTGTGTGGTCATGATTACCAGAATTTGGCAATCTTTTGTTACTGATATGGGCCCTTTAGGGGGTGAGAGGGGGGTGAAGTTGGCACTAAATCAATCTGCCAGGATATTGGCAATATCCTTGGGATAAGTATATTTAATGCCATTCTGTTGTAGCTCAGAGCAGTTCTGAGCTTTGCCATTTAGATTCTTGACATAACTATAGAATGCCTTGTGGTTGTCTTTGGAATATTTGGCAATTTTATTTTTGTAACTAGCTTTGGAAGATTTGATGAGGGATCTCAGCTTCTTACTGAGGCTGGTAAGGGAGTTTTGCATCCTGGGATTTTCATCTTTTCTGCAACAGTTTCTTCCTCCTGTTGTATAATTTTTTTATGGCAGGGGACCACCAGATTGGCTTCCTTTTTTTGGAGGAAAGCTTCTTGGCTCTATTTGGGATGGCATGATTCATGCACGTGTAGATGTGCTCGTACAGTGCCTTAGTGTAGGATTCAGCAGTCAAACTTTCAGCTCCTATCTGCATGGGTGCCATGAAATTTGTCACTTCTGACTTATGAAGCATGAAGTTGGCTTTGGAGAAGTTTTTTTATGGAGGTGTCCTTACTGGAGGGTGGGGGTGGAATGTTGATGTCAAGGGTGATTTGCTTATGGTCAGATCTAATCAATGAGGGGGTGATCACTGGTGTGTAGCATCTATCTCCCATTTTGGTAATGACCAGGTCTAGGATATTGGAGCCCCTGGTGGGACAATGGATTACTTGATCCAGGGCATTGGAATTTATGAATTCCAAGAACCATTAGGAAAAGGTGTTTGTACCCGAGTAGTTTTCCCAGTTAATGGCAGGGTATTTGAAATCACTCAGTATTAGGGTGTTTGGTTGTATCTTAATATTTTCCATTATGTTTAGCAAGGTGTAGTGAGACTCTTGGGGCAGGGTGGGGGATCTGTAGCAAGCTACAGTTTGGATTGTGGTCTTACCTAGTGTTAGTTGCACCTGAAGAATTTCAGATGCACTGTGTTGGGCAACTAGCCTGGAGGTGTGAATGTCCTTGGTGAATATGGACATTCACCCACCTTTACTGTTTTGGTCTTAGTTTGGTGGCCAAAAGTATAGTAAGCGTTGTAGCCTGGTACTGCAGGGGTGCTCTTTGGAGTCTTGAACCAGGTCTCAATTACTGCACAGATATCAATGTTCTCCATTTTTAGGAGTGCCTTGAGAGAGTGCATTTTGAGGTTTAGACTTCTAGCATTGAGTAGCATTACCTTCAGATTTTGCATGTTTGCATCTGTTACGGTGGTGGTTTTGTCCTTTGAACCTTGCCTAAAAAAGGCACTATAGGGGTGGCAAGAACTTTAGCCAGTAACCTGAATCTCAGGGGTGACAGGTGCAGACCATCTCTGGCAAAGCATGGTGGTTTGTCGATCATGTCGTCCCAGGCAGAAAGATACTGGATCCCATTTGAATGACACCAGAAGCTTAGCCAATTGTTCAAGTCAATCATTTTGTCCTTATACTGTGGTATCATTCTGGGTGAAGGCAGGATGCTACTCAGGGCTAGAGTCATACCTGGCTGGGCCACATGATCTGAGAGTTCTTCCATGTCTTTTTTCATGTAGTCCAGGGAGGTGCATCTCAAGTCATTCACTCCAACATGGACAATGACAGAGTTGTATTTGTACTTGTTGTGGAGTGACTTGAGTGCTTGCATTTCGTGGCAGATCCTGGGCACCTGACAGGCACCAGACTGTAATTTTCTTCTTGCTCAGCCTCTTGAGTGGGACATCAGTATGCCTGACTATAGAGTCACCTATGACTAAAGTGTTGGGTACATTGTCTTGCCTTAAGGGCTGTTGTTGGATGGCACACTGGTGTTGTGAGCTATGTGTCACTTTGGTTGTGACTGGTGTTTGTTTGCATTTCAGCTTCGGAGGTCCTTGTTGCTTGGGCAGGTTAATGTTAAGAGCCTCCGCATATATGGGTTTAGTGTTGCTATTTGTGGGTGTTGATGGTGTGGGTTTTGAAGGGCTATGTGTTGCTTGAAGTGTAGTGCAGGTGTTATCCTTCTCCTCTTGACTGTCTAGCACAATCTTGGCTGGAGAGAGCTTTGCTTCCAGTTTGGCTATGTAAGTGCATCTCTCACAGGTTGTAATGTTGGGTGGCAGGAGGAGAGTTGTGCAGTGCAATAGCCTCTGCACAATCTGATTTTTCCATATGATTATGGAAGGTGTTGTGCCATCCTTAGTAATACCTGGTACTGTTTGTCCCTGACAATGATGAACACTGCAGTACCACCTGTCTGTTATAAAGCAAGACAGTTCATTTTCCTTGTCATGACAAAGAACATTAATTTGTTCTTACATAGAGTCAGCTACTTAGGTTGGCTCCTATCCTCTAAGAAAGTTATGACCATTGTAGCATGGTACATCCACTATACACTGGTCATCCTGCTGGCCACTTTTGACTGCTATTTTGGTAGGGATTTACTTATATAGAAATGGTGTTAAATACAGTCTTCTCCAACAGCTACAAGGAAGCCATTCCCTACAATTCTGTGGTATAGAAGGCAATGCTTTTCAATCTTTAAAACATATTATCAGGGAAAACAGTGCGAGTGACAATTCTGTGTTGGACAGGACAGTACTTATCTATCCTTACAGCACATTATCAGGCACAACAGTTTAAGATATGACATTTCTAGCTAACACAACACTGGACAGAACAGTGCTGACTTTTCCCTACAAAATAGTACTGGACAGAACATTATTGACCTTTCCTTATAGCAAAACACTGCACAAAATGATACTGACCTTTCCTTATAGCGCACTGCTAGTAAGGAAAGTGCAGGCCTTTTCTCATAACACAATACTGGACAGAATTGTACAGACCTTTTCTTACAACAAAGCACTGGGTTGAACAATACTGCAGTGGCGGCTGGTGACTTCAAATCAAAGGGGGGCTGCAGGAGACAGGTGAATGGGTGGGGGTCAATGGGAAGGGTTGTGGCCAACTAGAAAGGGGAGGAGCTATGCTCAAAACCACAAAAACTGTAACTTTAATTAAATACGCTGCCCTGAGTGCCAAACCGTAATTATGAGAGTCCAATCAAGACAAAATGAAGTGTAGAAGAAAAAAATATATTTCAATGCATTGGTTGCATGACAGCTTACTTAATATCTAGATGGAAACAAAAAGGTTGTGAGGCATGAAAAAATAAATTACTTTTTAAATACGTTACTGGAATGTCAGTCAAAATCAAGTAGAAGAAAAACAAGCAGCACTCAACTCAAATCACTTCTCCTTGCACTGCAGTTCTAATTATAATTTATATTCAGCTTTATTAAAGTACCAAGTAACATGCTGAAAGTAGCAATCTCTGTAATACCCCACTTGAAAAAATGTTTCTTATCCAAAAAAGACCTGCTGCCTGACAACTATCTACTTGTTTCATGGGGAAAACATGATCAAAGTAAAAAATGAAAAGCAAACAAGAAACAAGCTCAAGGTACATTGCTTACAGGATTACTGTACAGGTAATGGACCACACATGATAGATTGACATTCTGTTTGGTTTACAGGTAAGGCCTGCAAAGATGACTGCAAGTCTCCAACAAATGTAATGAGCTTCTTAAAATAATGTAATCCTGTCCTTTATTACAAATACTGTCATATGCATTTCAATACCCAAGGCTTATATATTATCTAGTTATGTAAGTATTCTCTGCATGGCAACAACATAAAGGCTTTCAGTTTTGGCAATTCTTTAACAGTATGCTTATTAAAGCTTACTTGCATCTTACAATCTCAGACAAGCTTACCTGATGGTCATTAAAGCATTGCTACTTAAACACAGAGCAACAGGCACTTTCTGAGTAATAAGCATAAATCAACAGTATAAAATATGACAGAAACCAGAACATTCTGCAAAATCAAGGACAGTATAAAAGTAGCACTTGTGTCTACCTTGGATGGGGGGATACTCTGCACATTTACACTGCATAACTGCTCCTTGCCTTGCTTGGACACATCCAGAGTCACTACATAGGGGAATGGGGTGCAACAAGTATTTCACAATTTGAAACATTTCTGGCTGACTGTGATGGCCCTGGCACATTTGTCATACCTCTCAACCTCAGAACAAGAAATCTGGACAGAGTCATACATAGAAGTGGGACAAAGGCCCAAAAATAAGGACAATTTTTAAATATTGCTCTTATAAACTTAGAAAGAAAATAGAATAGTAGGTCTTGCATTAGTATGAATTTTCTGAAAGGTATGAAATCTGAAACTCAAATGTCTGTCATTATGTTCTAACTTCAATCTTTAATGATTTGCCACTAATTTGCCAAAAAAACACAATTTTATGAAAAATGGTCCAAAAATGTGATGCAAAAATATAAAATAGCCACACAGTACAGCTGGGAACCTGTCAAAAAAGGGACACTTTTTTAATAATAGTACTGCTAACTTGAGCAGCTGACAAAATAAAAGAATCTATATGCATTTCTGAAATAAAATTAATCTATAACTCTGATTATTACAGTTATTTCTTAATTGTAAGCCATCCACATTTTCTTCCAAAATTGCCATTTTGTGTTGGGATTATTAGGGGAAGAGCAACATTTTGAGCCAAAATTGGGGACAGTTGAGAGGTTTGGATATGCCTAATTCTATAAAGCAATTTATTTGCACGTACCTCTCAACCTGTTAATGCAGGAAATCTGGGCAAGGCCAAATATACTGGGGGAACATATAAACAGTACTATAAATTGTTGTATAAAATGAGACAATTGACAGAATAACAGGTCTTGCTTAGCATGCATTTTTCTGAAGATTATGAATTCTGAAACTCAGTGTCTGTCATTATTTAGTGACTTAATTCCTAAATTATTTGCCAGAAAACCACACGTTTTATGAGGAACAAACCAAAAATAAGAAGCAAAAATCTATTCATTCTGTGAAAATCTGGACAGTTGAGAGGTATAGTTCAGCCGGGGCTGTCTTTGAGTTTGCCAACCTTCCCCCTCACAAAATCATGGTCGAATGGAGCCTCCCACCTGCAGCCATTCCAATGAACCATTACTTGGCTATTTCACCCCATTTAGCATAAACAGTAATGTGCATATTGATTTACTTCTACGATAATTTTGATTTCATTTGAAAGTTTTATTTTGCATTTTACAGCACAAACACTAAGACATCTGCTAAACAAAGCAATGCAATCTCACAATGAAAACAGACAGCATTAAAACTTCTCTGCCCTTGAAACTCACATTAATTGAAACAGCATTGAAACCCAATTTAAAAGAAAATACATTTTGCCAGTGGCAGATAAAGATTAACTTTGGGCTGTTTTCAAATCACAGACCCTTGCACATGAAACATACATGTGGTCTTTGATACACCTTCCTGATTGTATTAAATTATATTCCTTGTACAATATAGTACAGTTGTTAGTGGGCATTTTAAAATTGTTTTGAACATTTTTCTAGTAAACAATGAAACAAAATGCATGCGCCAATAATGACAAAATTGTCCAATTTAGAACATTTTTCCAGTAAACAATGAAACAAAATGCATTCACCAATAATGACAAAACTGCCCAATTCAGAACTCTTCTATCATAAAAGTTTACTCAAACTTCTGCAGTCCACCAGTATCAGTAAATATGCACAATCTCTGAAGAAGTAAAAGTCATCTAAATAATTCCACATTAAAGAAATCTGTAATTAATGAAGTGGTTGCTGCTAGCAAACAACTTTATATTTCATTGTTTCATCTACAAATAAAGTGCCTGTTGCTGTTGAGGAATAAATTGCCTAAGTTGCATTAAAAAAAACAATAAACTAGTAATATTGCAATAGGGAATAGATGGCAAACTGATATGTTCATAGTTACTAGGTATCTTCAGCAAAGAGGACTGCAGCATCCACCCCATTTACAATACAGTACAGTATGAGCAATGCATCTACCTACTGTGGGAGTAGAACCCACAGCCTTCTGCATCAAAAGCAAGTACACTACCTATTGTGCTATTAACTACGCAAGCAGACTCAGCATAAGCAGCACTAAACCTTTGTTCCCCTGCACCTCTCAGCTTCTTGTAAAATCTACTTGACACTCAGCTGCATCTCTGAACTTTGCAGAACAAGAAATGTGGAAAAATCCAAAATTTGGCGGAGGGGGCAAAAGACCAAAACATAGGGACACATTTTAAACATGGCTTCTATAATGGTGGAAAGTTGTTAGAATAAAATGCTGTGTTACCACCATACATTTCACTGCCAAGTTTTGAACCCAGGACCCTGTGCAAAATAGACACAGCAACATACCACTATGCCAAATCATCTGTTGTATGAAAGAATGAAAGATTGAAACTTAAATGGCTACCATTTAGTGAATTCAGTTCTCACCATAGCTGTCAACATCTTAGCACAAAACACATGAACAAAGCCAATAATGGGGGAATACAGCCCCCAAACATATTCAGTGAGTTCAGTTATCACCATAGCTCTCAACTTTGGCACAAAAACCTGGAAGAAGCCAATAATGGGGGAATACAGTCCTAAAAATAGGGACAAATATCTATTGAGAGGACCAGAGCAAACCTACACAATTTTTATTTTTATTTATTTAACATTTGTTGACCGGGAAAGTCCGACTAGGTTCCACAGATCCTGTTTTCAGTGGAGGCCCAGGGAGAAATGCTCCAGAAGCATGTCTTTAGAATGTGGGAGGAAACCGGAGTACCCGGAGGAAACCCACGCGAACGCAGGATGGACATGCAAACTCCACACAGAAGGCACCCCAGCCGAGAATCAAACCAGACAACCTGTAGCTGTCAGTCAACAATGCTACCACTGCACCACTGCCCTACTGGCTGTGTCAAGTAACAAAAATACAGAATCCACAGTTTTTATGAGGAACAGAATAGAACAAATACGAGGCAAAAATCTGCAAATGTTTTACAAATTGTGGTAAGTAGGGAATTCAGGCTCTTGTCACTGAGGACCAAGGTATAGGGTTCAAGCCTTATTCTCTACCCACCACCATGTAGCAACTAGGGCATTTCACACACACACACACAAAACCTGCAGATCCTCCTTCATGGCAGCTAAGTCCCATAGCAGTCCTCTGCAGCAGCCTGATGATTCCCTGTCCTGCATGGCAGTTAAGTCCCGTAGTGGTCCTCTGCAGCAGCCTGATAATACCCTGTCTTCCATAACAGCCCACACAGGCTTTATGGATCTCCCCATGAGATATGAGTAGGCTGGAGCCTGTGGATGATGCAGTCTGGTGTTCTTATGGTCTGTGCAGTTGTCTCTGCACAGACCTCTGATCTGGCAGAACAGAGTTCCCTGCCTTCTCTATCTGGACTGCCTAACAGAGCAGTCTGGAGTGCAGGAATGAAGCACACATGTGTGCGTGGAGTTCTGGACTGCCTAACACAGCAATCAGGAACTAAGCACGCATGTGTGGAGTACTCATAAAATTTTTTTTAAGTTTATTTTTTATTTTCTACAATGGGGGAATTTATTTTATTCCTTTTACAGGTGGGGGGCTTTTTAAGTTTATTTTTTATTTTCTACAATGAGGGAATTTATTTTATTTTTTTACAGGTGGGGGGTTGCAGTTCTGCAGTCCTAAAGCATGAGCCACCCCTGCAATACTAACCTTTCCTTATACCACAATGCTGGAGATAGCAGTACTGACTTCTCCCAATAGCACAGCATTAGATAAAACACTACTAACCTTTGCCTACAACACATTGTTAGAAGACAGAACTATACTGACCTTTCCCTAAAACATAGCCTGTCAGAACAGCACTAACCTCTCACTACAACACAGTGTTAAACAGAACAGCACTAACCTTTCCTTATAACACAAATCTGGATAGAGCACTACTGACTTTTCCTAACAAGGCACCTTTAGATGGAACAATACTGACATTTTTACAACTCAGGGTTGGATGGAAGAGCATTGACCTTTCCTCTACAACATAGTGGTAAACAGAGCACTACCAACCTTTGCGTATGACACAGTGTTAGAAATCACTGACCTTTCATTTAAACACAGCCTAAGTCAGAACAGAACTAACTTCTCAGAACAGTACAGTCTTAGAACACTAATGACTTTTCCACACCGTCACACAGAACTGTAGTGACTTTTCACTAAAACACAGGCTAAATCAGAACAGTCCTGACCTCTTACTACATCTCAGTGTTAGACAGAAAAGCGCTGACCCTTACCTATGTCACAGAGTTATACAGAACAGAACCTTTCTACTATATTGCATTATTAGATGGAACAGTATTGACTTTTTCCTACATTATAGCCTAAGATAGAACCTTAGTGACCTTTCATCATGTTAGTCAGAACAGTACTAACCTTTGTCTACATCACTGGATTACACACTTTAATAATGGCCTCTCACTACAACACAGTGATACATAGAACAGCACTGAACCTTCCCTACAACATGTTAGAACAGCATTGGCCTTTCTCTATGTCAGTGGGTTAGACAGAGCAATAATGGCCTCTCACTACAACACAGTGATACATAGAACAGCACTGAACCTTCCCTACAACATGTTAGAACAGCACTGACCTTTCTCTATGTCAGTGGGTTAGACAGAGCAATAATGGCCTCTCACTACAACACAGTGATACATAGAATAGCCCTGACTTTTCCCTACAACACATTGTTAGACAGAACAACACTGTCTTTTCCGTACATCAAAAGGTTAGACAGAACTTTACTGACGTTTCCATAGAACACAGTGATAGACCAAACAGTACTCACCGCTCTCTATAAAAGTGTTCAGAGAGGTGATTTAATGTGCTCTGCACATCCCTCATCCCTCACTATTCCATCTGCATTTGCCCCTCATTGTCAGCATTTTACATGAGTGATGGCAGATGAAGTTCTTGATAAAATGACACTTGTGATCTCAGAATTACTCAAGATAAGATTATGTAATATAATAATCTCTGTTCCTAAGCTATACATATTAACAATAAAATGGATGTACAGCATGTAAACTTCGTACAGCCTGTCACTGACTATGTATGTTAAAACTGTGTTACATGCAGAGACAGTGGATTTATTATTTTTTCCATTGAAAATCAGAAAGGAAAACTCCTATCTGTTACACATGCCGTTGTAATAGCCTTGTGTATAAATTACATTTATTTATTAAATCTGTTCACTAACCAATGAGATATCATAGATCCCAAGAACTGCAGAGGTGGAATTAGCAGGGGGCATGTTATACACACCACAACAGGAGAAATGATGTGGTAAGAGGAATGGTGTTTTCTTCTTTAATATCACCAGTGTTATTGATATTAATTAAATATAACGACTGATGTACAAGCTGTTATGATGCAGTAAAATATAATTCGATCCAGTAGTTTACAATTTCTATATTCAAAATATTCAAGGTTGAAACATGATGAAGGTGTTTGTGTAATCTACAGTTATATCCTTTTAGAGATAATTAAAAAAGTCTAAATATATTAATTTTCTCAACAGAACTAAACACTGGTGAAACTACTACACACTTAGATGTTTGTTAAATGATTGCTCTGACTTAATTGTTTTGTATTTTAGCATGAAAATGTATACTAATAGGTCATAATGTGGCGTACCAAATAAATAAATGATATGAAGGGTGATATAATTAATTATTTTTGAGAATATGCTTATAGATTTTTATGTTAGGAGGTTATGTGCATGCATTTCAAAATTGTATTTCAGATTGTGTTTGTACAAAATGAACCTAACTACTGTAAGTACATGTAGAATTTGTATACTTATGACTGTATTTACCATGTGCCTTTCATATATTATTAATGTGACACAGTGAGGACATTAGCAGTCAGGGAGGAGACTTGAGTACAATAAACACTCCTTCATATTAACTTCACAAATGTATATAAGGATCATCAACCAATGCATATCGCTATAGCATGTAGGTTTGGATACAGGAGTAGAGCATTTGGTATTTATTATCAATGAATGTATATGATGAGTATAAGTATATAGACGTAGAAAAGCTCAAATATATTATTAGTTTAATAAGTATAGGACTAAAATGGAAAATATTTTAGGCTTACTTCTTCAAAGGTGTTGTACCTAATGCTAAGATAAGGAAAATGGGAACTATACAGAGCAACTGAGTGGTATAAAGCAGAACATTTTATTTCTTTATTTAAAATGTCTCTACTGATAATTAATACAGATAATATTGTTATGAGTTTGGGGCATTATATGTATATGTGTATCTCTCTCTCTCTCTATTTATATATATATATATATATATATATATATATATATATATATATATATATATATATATATATATATATATATATATATATATATATATATATATATATATATATATATAGTCCACTGCTTCAGGAAATGCTCTAATATAGAAATGAAGACTCAGACAGAGAGCGCAGTGTAGAGGACAGCAAACATCCAAGGCTGTAAAAGAATTAATACATGAATTTGGAATAATAAATGAATGGTGGCCTGGCACCAGACTGCGAGAAGATTAATGAAGAGAGAGGGTTGGGGGCAAGAAGGATAAACCGTGAAGGAAATGAGAGTCTCATGCAGAAATGGGTAACAACAGAGAGGTAAAAGCAGAGCCCTTTATGAAGAGCCGAGGGGAACGGTAGATAGAAGCACAAAGGAGGCGTGAAGGAAAGGATGGGAGAACGGGGAAGGGAGGTAGACAGGGTAGGCAGAATGGGGGAAAGTCCTCAAAATAACATCAGAGATGCAGAAAAATGCATGTGATGCAAGATGATCCGATAGTAAGAGTGCTACAATGGTAGTATCTCACACCAAAAATAAGATTATATAAGGAGAGAAAGAAAACAGGATGAGACGCTAGATGTGATTGACGAAAGAATCAGGCATGAAACATGTTCTGTGATATACCCATGCACAGGGTATCTGGATAGAGGCTATGCAAATCTGGATGAGGGTGTCTGAAAGGAGGGAAAACTCCTGGGAATTCTGCATGTGGAATATCCTCCCTCTCATTCACACACATATATTCTGTCTTAGTCCTGCTGACCTTCATTCCTCTTCTCTCTAGAGCATATCCCCACCTCTCCAGGGTCTCCTCCACCTGTTCCCTACTCTCACTACAGATCACAATGTCATCTGCAAACATCATAGTGCATGGGGACTCCTGTCTGATCTCATCTGTCAACCTGTCCATCACCATTGCAAATAAGAAAGGGCTCAGAGCTGATCCTTGATGTAATCCCACCTCCACCTTAAATGCATCCATCACTCCCACCGCAGACCTCACCACTGTCACACTACACTAGTATGAATCCTGTACCACTTTTACATACTTCTCTGTCACTCCCGACTTCCTCGTACAATATCAAAACTTCTCTCTAGGTACCCTGTCATATGCTTTCTCTAAGTCCACAAAGACACAATGCAACTCCTTCTGACCTTCTCAAAGAAAGCATCGCATCTGTAGTGCTCTTTCCTGGCATGAAACCATACTGCTGATCACTAATCATCATCTCCCTTCTTAACCTAGCTTTCACTACTCTTTCCCATAACTTCATGCTGTGACTGATCAGTTTAATCCCTCTGTAGTTACTACAGCTCTGCACATCACCCTTAATCTTAAAGATCGGTACCAAAACACTTTTTCTCCATTCCTCAGGCATCCTCTCACTTTCCAAGATTTCATTAAACGATCTAGTTAAAAACTCCACTGCCATTTCACCTAAACACATTGGGGTCTGTGGGTGGAAGCTCTCCATGAAAAAATATATTTTGTGTTTATGTTTTGGTAATTGCAAATGTAACCTGTTGGTTTATATCTGTGGTTGCATTAGCTAGATGATTTAGGTTGTGAGGTAAGTAATCACCAATAAGTTTGTTGATGTTTTGTGTGTGTGTTTTTATATATTTAGTTATTATCTATCTGTCTATCTATCCATCTATCCGTGTGTGTGTGTGTGTGTGTGTGTGTGTGTGTGTGTGTGTGTGTGTGTGTGTGTGTGTGTGTGTGTGTGTGTGTGTGTGTGTATTCATGTGTTACTTTATAAAGTGCACATTTTAGTTGCAATGATTATCATGAAAGAATGCTTACTTTGGAAGAGATGGTTTCAGATTCCTTGGTGGCAACATTGTGTGAAACTAAAGGTTGGATTTTCAGCTTTAAGTTGTTATAACAAGAAACTGTGCACTATTTTAATGTTTATAAAAGAGCACCTGGTTCATTTGGAAGCTTACTTCTCTTTCTATTTTAACTGATTATATAATATTGGACAGCTATATTGAAAGTGATACGTCTTAGGTATGTCTTAAGTCTTTTGAAGTGGATAGGCCTGCATTGAAGACATGCAGAAAAAAGAGTTTAACCCCACTGTACACAGTAATTTTATATCAATAAGGACTGGATATCAACACTAGTGAATGGGTTAATATGCTTTTGTTAGATGACTGATTTATAAAAATTGCGTAAGCCTCCGCAGTTATGTAAAAAGCAAAACCGCATGGAATTGCAACCAAAACTCTTTTGACAGAACTTCAGAGCTGTGCTTTCATACAACAGGAAGGGACAGTCCCTCTCTAAATCAGTTAAGTAATGACACTTTGATCTGTAGCATGATATTACAAACATTACAAAAAGAAAACAACTAGTAACAATAGTAGCCGTTATTTCCATGCCGTATATTTTTCTTTTCAAAAATTTCTGATCAGCCCACCATTACAGATACTGCTCATTTCTTGCCTTCCATTGAAACTCCTTGCTCCCCTAGAACATGATTCTGCATGTATTGCTCCCACAATCTCCATGTATATCTATGAAATGTTCTGCTTACCTTTGATAAAGATCTCATTTCTAGTTATAGGTTCATAGGTTCATAGGTTCATACTAGGCTATCTGCCCAAGGGCATTTATAAGCCTAGCCCATAGTTATTTGGCTTTCGCCACCCTTTTAGTCTGAATAAAACTATGCCTATTATTTTGCTGTGCCTCTGTCAAGCAGTGACACTGAAGTAATCCCTGGGGTATATCTGCGATCCCCCATCCATTGGTCAAGATTCCTCTTGAACAAGGCCAGCAAGGTGCTCTGCCTCACATGTACCGGGATTTTGTTCCACAGCATAGGGAGTCTCTGGGTGATGAATCTGTCCCTCCAGCACGTTCTATTAATAACCGTGTCAAGGTTTAAGTCTCCCGCCCTTGTGGTTCTGAGGGATCTAGATTTTTTGAGGTGAAGCATGTTCATCAAATCAGGGTTTGACATGGCCTTATATGTCAGGCACAGGTCACCTCTGAGCAAGCGGTATGAGACTGAATAGAGCTGGAGTTCTTTCAGTCGGGCAGCATAAGACATATTTTTGAGACCCTTTATCCTTTTGGTGAGGAACTTTTGGGGCCTTTCCAGCTGCTGCAGGTGTCGGGTCAGATACATTCCAAATGGGGCATTGTACTCAATCATAGGTCTAATGAGTGATGAGTACAGGGGGGCGATGACCTCCCTTGGTCTAGATGTGAATCCCTTCATGATCAGGTGGGCAATGTAGAAGGTTTTCCTAACTACTTTAGCAACATGAGTGTCAAACGAAAGGCTACTGTCAACCTGGGTCCCCAGATCCCTGATGACTTCTTCTGTGCTCAGTGGATTGCCACCTATATGGTAGCTAGGGGTAACCTTGTTTTTCCCGAAGGGTATGACTATGCATTTCTTGGCATTTAACTTTAGGCCATGGCTCTGGCACCAGTTATCCGTTTCTGTGAGGCCCTTCTGAAGGATATCTGTGTCAGATGTGTTTTCGACTATGGCGCCCAGTTTGCAGTCATCTGCAAACTTTGTCAGCCATAACCCTCCTGTGTTTGCTTCTACTTCAGAAAAGTAGATGCCGAACAAGAGTGGACCCAGGACTGAGCCCTGTGGGACACCACTTGTGACAGGCTTTGAGTCTGACATGGCTCCAGCAACTCTGACTCTGTGGGTTCTGTCACTTAGCCAGTTTGCAACCCATCTTGTGATGTATGGGTTTACATTCAAGCTGATGAGTTTTTCGATGATACCTGAGTGGGGTATTGTGTCGAAGGCCTTTGCCAGGTCAAGGTAGGCTGTATGAACTGCCTTTCCCTCATCAATGGCCTTGGTGACTGTCTCGAAAAAGTCAACCAAGTTTAAAAGGCATGATCTGCCTTTGACAAAGCCAAACTGGGTTGAATCCAAAGTCTGCAAGTTCCCTATGTCTTTATTTATGAGTTCCATTATGATCCTCTCCATGGCTTTGCAGATAAGGCTTGTCAAGCTAATGGGACGGTAATTTCCAGGGTCGGTGCAGGCACCGCCCTTGTGAAGTGGGACCACAGTCACCGTGCGCCACTCCTTGGAGTGCGTATCCTGAGGTGAGGCTAAGATTAAACAGCTGTCCTAACTGCGGGTTTAATTCCTCATTGAGTTTGTGGAGCACACAGCCGGGGACACCATCCGGTCCCATGGATGCTGTGTTTTTTGCTTTGGAGAGAGCAGTTCTCACCTGGGTGTTGGAGATGTTTGGGGGCTACAATCCTCTGGTATAGATATCTCTCCTTTTGGGGGAGGGGAGAAGTTTACACTGAACCTGTCAGCCAGTATGTTGGCAATGTGTGTAGGTTCAGTAATCTTCACATCATTTTGAACTAATTCTGAGCATATCTGGGAGTTTCCTCCTAGGTTTCTAACATAGCTAAAGAAGGCCTTATGATTGTCTTTTGAGTCCTTGGCGATTTTTCTCTCAAAATTTGCCTTGGATGATTTTATGAGAGCTCTTAGTTTTTACTTATAATGATCAAAGGTGTCTTACCTTTCAAGGATTTTGCTCTATCTTGTAGTAGCTTCCTCCTTTTGTTGTAGAGCTTGTTTATGGCTGGGGTCCACCAGACTGGATGCTTGCCTTTGGTACAAAGAGTCTTAGTTTTGTTTGGGATTGCCTGATCCATGCAGTCCTGTAGGTGCTGGTAGAAGGCATTTATAAGTGATTCAGTGGTTTGAGTAATGTTTACCACTGGCTCAGGGGCCTTAAAGGAGACCACACTAGTTTTTAGAAGTGTGAAGTCGGCTTTTGAGAAGTTTTTCACTGTGGTCTTTTTATTTCAGGTGGGGGCGGGATGAGGACCTCCAGCGAGATTAGTTTATGATCTGATCTCACCAGTGAGGGGTATACTTGCGGTGTTGAACATTGTGATCCCATGTTCGTGATGATGAGATCAAGTATGTTTTCTCCTCTTGTGGGGATGGTGACTAGTTGTTCCATGGCATTTGAGTTTATGAACTCCAGGAACCTTTGGGCTAGAGTGTTTGGGCTTGAGTAGTGTTCCCAGTCTATATTAGGGTAGTTGAAGTCACCTAGTATGATAGTGTTTGGAGATACATTTATCCCTCCATTGTTTTCAGGAAGGCCATGTGAGGTTCCTGAGTTTGAGAGGGTGGCCTGTAACATGCTACAAATTGCAGAGCAGTCTTGCCTATGGTTAATTGCACCTGGATGGTCTCCGATGCATCGTGCGTTGCCACCAATCTTGAGGTGTGGGTGTCCTTTATGAATATGGACACCCCTCCTTTCTTGGTGTTGTCTGGATTTTGGGGCCGGAACGCATGATATGAGGTGAAACCTGATAGTGCTGGGGTGCTCTCAGGAGCCTTGAACCAGGTTTCAGTCACAGCACAGACATCGATGTTCTCCATACTGAGAAGGGCCTCGAGTGCGTGCATCTTGAGATTGAGACTTCTGGCATTGAGCAGCATTACCCTTAGTTTTTACTTTTTGTGTTCTAGGGTGGTAGGTTTAGAATTTGAGCCTTGCCTAAAAAGGCACTATGGGGTGGCAAGAGCCTTTGCCAATATCCGGAAGCCTAGGTGTGACAGGTGCAAGCCGTCCCTTGCGAAGCAGAGTGGCTTGTCCAGCATGTCATCCCAGGCAGACAGACATTGGATCCCCTTTGAATGACACCAGAATTTAAGCCAATTATTAAAGCTGATCATCTTATCACTGTATTGTGGCATCATTCTAGGTGAAGGTAGGATACTGCTCAAGGTCAGGGTCATACCTGCCTGGGCTACATAATCAGAGAGCTCCTCAATGTCTCTTTTCATGTAGTCCAAGGAGGTACGTCTCAGGTCATTGACACCAGCGTGGACAATGACTGAGTCGTACTTGTACCTGCTGTTGAGAGACCTGAGTGCTTGTGTTATGTGGCGGATTCTAGCGCCCGACAGGCAGCTTACTGTGACCTTCTCCTTACTCAGTCTGGTGAGCGGGACGTCAGTGTGTCTGACTATGGAGTCACCTATGACAAGTATGTTTGGTGTTGTATTTGGCCTTAAGGGCAGTGACTGCTTTGCACACTGATTTTGGTGTTTATGTGTTGCTTGTGTGGTGTATTGAGTTTGCAGTTGCTTGGGTGTCTGATTTGGAGGCCTCTGCTGTTTAGGTAATTTTTACTCAGAGCCTCCGAGTATGTCTTAGTGTGTTTATGTGTTTGATTCAGTGGTGTGGTTGAGTTATGTGAGACTGGTATTGTGGTGTGTGTAGTTGCCTTCTCCTCCTGCCTGGTCTTGCCAGTCCTGAGTTGAGAGAGCTCAGCCTCCAGTCTGGCTAAATAGCTGCATCTCTCACAAGTGTTAGTGTTACATGGGAGGAGGAGAGGGTTGTCCGTGTACATGAGGCAATTGTAACATTGTCTCAGAATTCCCAGATTCACCAACTGGGCAGGAGAGGACGCCAGCATCTGACCCTTCGACATGCAAGAAAGAATTATGAGTTGGTATGAGACAGAAAAGTAGTGGGCTTAGCAGGGACGTGGGCACTCCTGGGGGTTTTGCTAGTGAGAGATTTGTATAATATAGGAGTGCTTGACCTACAAAGAGAATGCTTATAAGACAAGGGATATGCTTATAAGACAAGTGCTGAGCTTTTTGAGAAGAGAAAGCTATTTGGAACAAGTGCTGCACTTTTTAGTGTAGGTGTAAACTGTTTAGGTTCCTAACAGAGCGGTTCTAAGGGAAAAATTGAAGAACAGACTTTCTGGAGCCAGAAAGAGTTTAACCTTGTTTAACCGGCGCTGCCCGATGCTGCTCTAGTGGCAACTCCGTGCTAAATCGCGCTAAAGCACGTTAAAGCGTGCTTGATAGCAGTTTACAATATCAAGAACTTCCTTGATGTTGGGAATACATTTTGATCTCCATTTTCTGGTAATTACCTTTTGATAGCCAATGACATTAAACGTAATAAGGCCTTGCTATGTCCAGTCAATTCATATCCTACACCCCAAGTCAAAGGAATTATATCCTTAGTAACACTCATTTGTTACCCTAACATTCCTGTCAATGTACTTTATAGGGAATGTTTTTGAAATCTACCAACTTTCCAAAAAACATTTTCCCAATTGCCTCTCTTTTTGCAATCACACCTTCAGCATTTGATATCTTGAGGAACATCCTTTGAAGTCTACTTGAGGCATACAAATGCCTATACAAACATGTTCATGTAAGATTCTAAACCTTTTAGACCTTGGTCTATACTTGGTAACCTTATAATTACTTCCCATTGATACTTTGTAAATTGCCTTTCCATTCTGTTTTCCCAGTCATTTCTAACTCACTCTGATTAATTCTTTTAGTTATTATGTAAACTTTTATATGCCCTGCTAATTATCTTTTTTAACAACATTGCCTTTTCTGGACTCAACTAAAAAGTCTACCAGAACAAGTGATTAATTTCCATTTCTCTTGCCTATGTTATCAATTTATAAGAGGGAACACAGTCTCAAATCTAAAGTCCAGTCTTGTGTTTAGCCTCATCCCACTCTTTATTTGTTCCCAGTACCATGGTTTCATTTTTCATTTTCTACAGAAAATTCCAGCGACCCCTTGATTATTTTATATACCTCTGCTTGCAGGCACACATATTCTTAAAATCTCCTTTCTTCATTCCTGCACTGCCTTAGTCCTTGCAATACTTTCTGGTACTTCATTAATATAATTTTACCTATTTTTTTTCTTAACTTCCTAAAAACTTTGTATCCATAATCATAGTTTTCTTTATCTGAACCAATTGAGAAAATTGGATATGATATTGAAATTATTTGCTCAACCATATGCCTGGTAATGAATTATGAATGTTTTGATTTTTATGTTTGTCACATCCTGCTCCCTAAATCCAGGTTTATCACCTCCTACTATGCAAAACCAAATGTGGTCATGGGTTGAAGAAAGTGAAGTTTCTATATCATACCTTATAACTCTAGAATCTAGAACAGGTCTTTTCATCGAAGTGATAATAATAAATCTGTCCTGGGACTCCTACTTTCCCCAGGGATCTGTCTTGGGACCCCTCCTATTTGGCATCTACTTCTCTGAGGTCCAGGCAAAGACAAAATGCCTGTGGCTGACCAAGTCTTTAGATGACTGTATGTCATTGACACCCCAAATGATACTGCAAGATGGTCTCACAACAACAGATGACTGGTGACAAAGTCATTGACACCCCAAATGATACTGCAAGATGGTCTCACAACAACAGATGACTGGTGACAAAGTCATGGCCTTAGGTTAAATGCAAAAAAAATGTATTATCATACCATTTGGCAGAAACATGGTCCCTACTGTATTACCACATCAATGGCAATCCACTAAGCACAGAACCTGTGGTGAGAGACCTGGGTACTCAGGTTGATAACAATCTCACATTTGATCATCATGTTACAGCAGTGGTCAGAAAAGCTTTTTACTTGTTGATCTCATAAGTAAAGGGATTGCATCCAGAAAAAAAGGAGGGTATCACCTCTCTGTATTCCTCCCTCATTAGGCCAATAATTGAGTATAATGCCTGGTTTGGTATGTACCTTTCCAAACAACTGCACCAACCTGAAAGGCCACAGAAATACCTCACAAAGAGAATCCATGGCCTCCAACACCTGTCCTGTGTGTACAGGCTCAAATCACTATCAGTCTTCATGGTATCTTACAGATTGCCCAGAGGTGATCTGTGTCTCACCTACAAGATAATATGAGACCCTGTTCTACTAAAGATGCTCCATATCCATAAGTCTAACTCCTCACACATTACCTGCTTGAAAGGCCAAAATCTAATATGCGACATCAACAAAACCTGCTGGAGAGACAGATTTGTCTCCCAGACACTTCCCTGTCTCTGGAATAGACTTCCCATACATGTCAAACACAGTACCTCAATGACGCTCTTCAAATGCAACCTTGATGAGTGGATGGAAAACCACAAATTTGCCTCAGAGGTTTCACTTGTGTCCCTCATTGACAAGGGTGACATGTGCTGACTGAAGTTTCTCTTTTGGGGATAAACTCTTAGCTTGGCTTGTAAGGGGCCAGGGCCATTAGCCTTGTAACCTCCAATGATCCTATGAAAGTGTGGGATCCATCTGTTTTGCATTTATTTTATGCTACTGTTTGTGTCTTTCAGCTTTTCCCGGTTAGGGGTCGCCACAGCGGAACTCTGGTCTGCTAATGACTGGTAGTGGATTTTTATGTACCGGGTTACCAGCCCTGATGCACAACCTTCAATGAAGGCATGCCCCATTCATGTATGCCTCCACACAGAAGACGCTCTAGCTGAGAATCGAATGGGACAATGTCTTGCTATGAGGCGACAATACTACCGCAGCACCACCACCGCAGTTCCATTTATTTTATGCTACAAGACTCAAAAATACCTGACACATGCATACATAAATAAAATGGAAAGCTTTATAGCAGGATCATCTCACATTTAAACACTGCTGGGCCATCATTCCCAAACCCATCTACATACACACACACACGCACACACACATGCACACACACAAACCACTTCTTCACTCTTTTTTATTGTTAGACTTTTGTTGAATGACTATTGCCCACCACTTCCACCCAAAATAACCATCCTGCTTCTAGGTGAGTGCAGGCTTAGGATAGGTGCCCCCAGTAACTGGAGACGCTACTTCCAGAAGGCACAATGGGACCCATTACAATGCACTTTGGGAATAAACTTATAAACCACACAAAAAAGGTTTTAAAGCTCACTCAGGGGTGCACAGTTATCGTGTTGGCATGTAAGGGAATATGTAACAAAGGAAATATAATGTAAAATGTATTTATTAAAATGGCAACTTGAACATAACGAAACCAACTAAAAATAATCTCTACAAATCTTAGTCTCTTTAATGCAAATGACATAGGACATAAAAGCTGCACATACTAAACGTTATTGTACACAGTTTTTGTTAACTGCATATTATTTTTATAAAATGTCTTGTAAGGATATTTTCTTAAGGGTGTTTTTCTACATTTCCATTTTGTGAAAGGAAATAGCTGAACACTACTGTTCTTCCACTTATCTACCTTTGTCTGCAATGTTACTACTATGTTATGGCCTTTGGCTTGAGTCATGGCTGACAATGGTGACTGGATCAGTTCATTTAATCACTTAATAAATAAAATGCATAAATAAGGATTTTATACATAAGCTACATGACAGTTTATTTATTTGATGGTTAACTCTGGTAGAGCACTGATCTCAGTGGCCAATTCAGTCTCAACCCCGACATGTAAAGTAATAGAAACAATGGATACAATATATTACAACTGATTAAATATATGTAAGTATGAGAAGTAAACTGCAACATTGTTACAAATTACCCTGTGCATGCATGCACAGATTATCATGAATAAAGCAGCACTACATAATGAGCTATAATTACATAAATACATGATATGCAACAATAAAAAGGGAAACGGGAGATAATCAGAACAGGAAGTAAAGTAATAGAAACAATGAATACAATATATTACAACTGATTAAATATATGTAAGTATGAGAAGTAAACTGCAACATTGTTACAAATTACCCTGTGCATGCATGCACATATTACTGTGAATAAAGCAGCGTTACATAATGAGCTATAATTACATCTATACATGATATGCAACAATAAAAAGGGAAACGGGAAATCAGGAGAACAGGAAGTAAAGTAATAGAAACAATGGATACAATATATTACAACTGATTAAATATATGTAAGTATGAGAAGTAAACTGCAACATTGTTACAAATTACCCTGTGCATACATGCACAGATTATTGTGAATAAAGCAGCACTACATAATGAGCTATAATTACATAAATACATGATATGCAACAATAAAAAGGGAAACAGGAGATAATCAGAACAGGAAGTAAAGTAATAGAAACAATGAATACAATATGTTACAACTGATTAAATATATGTAAGTATGAGAAGTAAACTGCAACATTGATACAAATTACCCTGTGCATGCATGCACAGATTATTGTGAATAAAGCAGTGCTACATAATGAGCTATAATTACATCTATACATGATATGCAACAATAAAAAGGGAAACGGGAGATCAGGAGAACAGGAAGTAAAGCAATAGAAACAATGGATACAATATATTACAACTGATTAAATATATGTAAGTATGAGAAGTAAACTGCAACATTGTTACAAATTACCCTGTGCATGCATGCACAGATTATTGTGAATAAAGCAGCACTACATAATGAGGTATAATTACATAAATACATGATATGCAACAATAAAAAGGGAAACGGGAGATCAGGAGAACAGGAAGTAAAGTAATAGAAACAATGAATACAATATATAACAACTGATTAAATATATGTAAGTATGAGAAGTAAACTGCAACATTGTTACAAATTGCCCTGTGCATGCATGCACAGATTACTGTGAATAAAGCAGCACTACATAATGAGCTATAATTACATAAATACATGATATGCAACATTAAAAAGGGAAACGGGAGATCAGGAGAACAGGAAGTAAAGTAATAGAAACAATGAATACAATATATAACAACTGATTAAATATATGTAAGTATGAGAAGTAAACTGCAACATTGTTACAAATTACCCTGTGCATGCATGCACAGATTACTGTGAATAAAGCAGCACTACATAATGAGCTATAATTACATCTATACATGATATGCAACAATAAAAAGGGAAACGGGAGATCAGGAGGACAGGAAGGAAAGGAGGTGGGAGGATTTAGGAAGCAAGGGTACTATGCTGAGAGTAGAGTTAGACTTAGCATTTTGTTACACGAGAACATTAAAAGTGAAACATTAAAAATTAAATAGCAGTAAATTGTGGTATTATGTGACCAGAAGGAAGGAATGAAGAAAATTCATTTTTGATTGAAACTATATATATATATATATATATATATATATATATATATATATATATATATATATATATATATATATGGGTTACCTTCATTTGGTCGACAGTTCATTCCACTGACAGTGAAATCAGCAGGACCAAATCAGTGAAACTTCATTTCACTGACAACTCATTTCACTGACACTCATTTCGTCGACAGTTAGGTATGGCTTGTTCCCCACTGTAGAGTGATCCTGGAGTTAGAATATATAGTAAGGGAAGGTGTGGCGGGTACAGCCCCCCACAATGGGAGGTGTGGGGTGCAAAGCCCCCCACATATAATAAACATTA
The DNA here is from genome assembly GCF_019279795.1 of Protopterus annectens. Lineage (NCBI taxonomy): Eukaryota > Metazoa > Chordata > Ceratodontiformes > Protopteridae > Protopterus > Protopterus annectens. The sequence continues at coordinate 1,732,171,667 of NC_056732.1, forward strand.
TACACTGTATAGATGTATACTAACAAGTGCAATGAATAAATGTTTACAGAAAACAATATAGATCTAACACCAGGATTGCTCTACAATCGGGAACAAGCCATATCCAACTGTCGACGAAATGAGTTGTCAGTGAAATGAAGTTTTGGTCATTTGTTCTCAGTCAAATGAGTGTCAGTGAAATGAGCTGTCGACCAAATGAAGGTAACCCATATATATATATATATATATATATATATATATATATATATATATATATATATATATATATATATATATATATATATAGATAGATAGATATATATACTTCTTCAAATAATAGACAGGAGATAATGTCTTTCAAATGTGATTGATTGTGATTAATGAAGCAAGGACACTATGCTAAGAACAGAGTTAGACTTATTGTTCTTTTACATGAGAACATTAAAAGTGAGACATTATTTATTAAGTAGCAGTAAATTGTGCTATTCTCTGACCAGAAGGAAGGATGAGAATTCATTTTTGACTGAAACTATAGGTAATTCTTCTTCAAATAATGGACAAGACATAATTTCTTTCAATGTGATTAAAGTGATTCCGAAAGTTTTGGGTCATAAATTACAAAAGCAGTGTTTGGTACATTGCAGTTTGTTGGGAGGGGTAAGTGTGATGCCCAATGTGGTCATACCCTCATGGGTGATGGGCTGTAATCTTTAATGTGTGTTTAGTAGTCTGAGGAGTAAAATAATCAGTGTTTTGGGATTTGAGGAGTTGAGAGTCAAATAGTAGGTATTAGTATCGATATACAAATAATTGTGGAACTGCTGTTGATATTTTCTGCCTTGTAGAAGTACTGTTGATAATTTCTGTTTGGTTTTACATCACTGTTTCATGTCTTCCTAAGTCTAATAAAAACAGTTTGCTTGATTCTAGTATGATCCAATTATTAACAGTAGTACTTCTGCCAAACAAATAAACAAAGAAAATGTACTCACTAGGACCAGAAGCAAATGCAGCAGGTTCTATTTCAATATTCTGTGAGGCATCTAGAAACACATAAAAGATTTTATTACTCTGATAAATAAAAACAATAAAATAGCAGAGTTTGTATGATGTAGATTGTCAACTCTCTTTTAATGCAGGACATTATAGAATTATATTCAACACTATGGCAATGCATTATAAGAAAAGAAAGGACAGCGCAAGTTAGGGCACATTAATTCGCAGCTGAGGGAGGCTGTCTGCAATATATTCATTAGCACTCACTCCTGTATCACCAGAATAGATAAAAGCTGTCCCAGATCACCTTCTGTTTTTAAGCTGATGGCCCACATTTCCAATAAATTTCTACTGTCCCAGACTGCTGTTAGCATATCATTATCCAGGGATGTTGTATAAATGACAACTACTTTCACCATTAATGTTTTTCCACAAAACTCTGAAATTAAGGCACTACATCACATTTTATGAACAATTTAGATAAAGGACTGGATCATTTTACCTTTTTATACCCAGTGCATATTACTTTTGCTAAGGAATTTGCTGCATTTAATTGTGAATATTAAAATTATTTAGAATGCCGGGAAAGAGAACTACAGATGCAATGTTTGCTCTGAGAGTGTTGATGGAGAAATACAGAGAAGGTCAGAAGGAGTTGCATTGTGTCTTTGTGGACTGGGAGAAAGCATATCATAGGATGCCTTGAGAGGAGTTGTAGCATTGTATGAGGAAGTCAGGAGTGGCAGAGAAGTAGTATGTAAGAGTGGTACAGGATATGTACGAGGGTAGTGTGAGTGGTAAAGTCTGCAGTGGAAGTAACAGATGTGTTTAAGGTAGAAGTGGGATTACATCAAGGATTGTCTCTGAACCCTTTCTTATTTGCAATGGTGATGGACATGTTGACAGACGAGATCAGACAGGAGACCCCATGGACTATCATGTTTGCAGATGACATTGTGATCTGTAGTAGGGACAACATTGAGGAGACCTTGAAGAGGTGGAGATATGCTCTAGAGATGAGAGGAATGCAGGTCAGCAGGACTAAGACAGAATGTGCATGTGTGAATGAGAGGGAGGATAGAGGAATGGTGAGGATGCAGGGAGTAGAGTTGGCAAAGGTGGATGAGTTTAAGTACTTGGGCTCAGCAGTTCAGAGTAATGGTGAGTGTGGAAGAGAGGTGAAGAAGAGAGTACAGGCAGGGTGGAATGGGTGGAGAAGTGTGTCAGGAGTGATTTGTGACAGACGGGTACCAGTAAGAGTGAAAGAGAAGCTCTACAAGAGGGTAGTGAGACCAGCTATGTTGTATGGGTTGGAGATGGTGGCATTGACCAAAAGGCAGGAGTTAGAGCTGGAAGTGGTAATGTTAAAGATGTTAAGATTTGCACTGGGTGTGACAATGATGGACAGGATTGGGAATCAGTATATTAGAGGGTCAGCTCAGGTTGGACAGTTTGGAGACAAAGTCAGAGAGGTGAGATTGCATTAGTTTGGACATGTGCTGAGGAGGGATGCTGGGTATTTTGGGAAAAAGATGTTAAGGATGGAGCTGCCACATAAGAGGAAAAGAGGAAGGCCTAAGATAAGGTTTATGGACATGGTGAGAGAGGACATGCAGGTGGTTGGTGTGACAGAGCAATATGCAGAGGACAGGAAGAAATGGAAACAGATGATCCGCTGTGGTGACCCCTAATGAGAACAGCCGAAAGAGAAGAAGAAGAATGTTTATTGAAAGAAAAGTCTTAATACATAACAAAACTGTGCAATATTAAAAGCTGATATTGTACTGCTGTAAAGGAAATAAAAATGAATCTCTCATGTAGGCGCAACTGAAACTGAAAAAATAATAAATTAAAGACAAAAGTAGATATGAGCAGAGACTGTAAACTGTAAACTGTAAACTAATAGAAAATTAACTTTAAGCATTTTTGTCTCGGCTACTACAGAGATTTTTGATAGAGTGATACACTCTTGTCCCAGGGTTGGCTTTAGTCATAAAAATCCATTTCTTGGCTGTAGCCTTCATAGCCAGTGTACAGGAATGAGCACTAGTAATGCAGTGACACTGGGGTTCCTGCAGTAATGTGGGTAGCACACCCCTCACCCTGGGGTTGGTCAAGTCTACATAGCTAGAATGCAGACAGGGGCACAAAACACCTCCATGGCTGCCTGGATGATGGCCCCTTTGGAAATCTTTCACTCCAATGGTTTGCAAGGATTCCCAGTGGAATAGAGAATAAAAAGGCCCATCGACTTGCTGGATGGTTTGATGGTCAACATACACATGAAGGCAAAAAGAAAGAAAAGAAAAGCAAATAGAATAGTTTAAAAATATCCTTTAAGTGGTATATTATTTGGATGAGTTTGTATTCACAGACCTCATGCAAAAAGACATCCCCATGCACCCCTCATTACTGTGTGTAACAGTTTAGGAATATGAGTAAGAATGGGAGCTGCTAATTAATTTCATACTTTAGCCCTGGGGTTGTGCCATCACCCTCCATGTGTTTACTATATGACTCTCAGCACCAAGATGCAGCTGTTAGTTCACCCCTGAAAAATACACTTGTCCATTGCATGTAATAGGTTAGCACAGTTAACAAACATATAAATTATTATTATTACCTCTGAGTCAGTGAAATCTGAAATCTGGCAGGGAAAAAAGACATTCTTCAAAAAGTGTGCCTTCACATTCCATTATATAGAATGTTCTGTTTCCAGAAATGGTATTTGGGACTGATATCTTTCATGGGTTCAGAGGTGAGTACTAATGTAATGACCACTATGGCTTTTTTTAAGCTAGCCATGCATCCCAAAGCTCTGGCAAGTTCTGGCTTTTATAGTGTATTCAGTTCCATCTTGACATAGAAGTAAAACTGGCTTGGGAATCTGTTCATAAATAGAGGGGCCAACAATCTCCATGGTATACAAGGATAATGTCCTGACCCTCCCCCCCCAGATGACTTGAGTTCAAAGAGCAGTTTGCACGTAACAACTGGCATCTGTTTCCAGCTCACCCATCCTGGGGGAAGAAGGCAGCTCTGGCACAGCAGAAGGGTTACAACTTACTGGTGCACTAGATGTTACCTGGTCGAGTTTAGCAGTTGATCTCACAGCAGCTGATGGGAACTCTGAGTGTGAAGGCATGCTTTCCCTCAGAATACAGCAATGCCAATAGGAAGGGTAAAATAGTCCACCAGGACAAGGTAGCTGACCCCATTCTCTGTCACCTGGCCCAGCAGTGATCAGAGAGTAGATTAGGATTTCCAGGCAAGAAAAAATGGAGTATAGAGCTCTCTACTAGTCCTGAATCCTGGAATGCCCAGCTCTCATACCCTCAGAATGAATGGGTTGCTAGGGTGTTAGTATAAGCCACTGGGCAAAGTACTGGAGGAAGCAAACAAAAAATTATTTACATATAAATTTGCAGAAATTAATTTCACCTCAGCTGAGGGTGTTCTTGTCACTGATATTAGTGTATGCACTTCACCTGATCTGCAGTAACCTAAGATTTGATTATATAAATTTCAGGAATGGAGGAAATATGGGCTGAGATTACTGACAGTAACTATCTACTGCCTGCTCATGCATGTGATTCCTGACTGACATGCTCAGTGTCATAGGTTCATAGGTGCATACTAGCGTATAACCACTCAGGAATGGAGGACATATGGGCTGAGATTACTTACGGTAACTAACTACTGCCTGCTCATGCATGTGATTTCTGATTAACATGCTAAGCTTCATAGGTTCATAGGTGCATGCTAGCCTATAACCACTCAGGAATGGAGGACATATGGGCTGAGATTACTTACAGTAACTAACTACTGCCTGCTCATGCATGTGATTCCTGACTGACATGCTAAGTGTCATAGGTTCATAGGTGCATACTAGCCTATAACCACTCAGGAATGGGGGACATATGGGCTGAGATTACTTTTTGTAACTAACTACTGCCTGCACATGCATGTGATTCCTGACTGACATGCTAAGCATCATAGGTTCATAGGTGCATACTAGCCTATAAGCACTCAGCCTTTATAAGCCTTGTCCAGTATCTGAATTGTATCCATCAAGTGTATGTGCCTTAGAGGTTATTTTAAGGGTTATATGTAAGCTATGGCAAGATTTACAGGCTGCTTCTGTCCATTAGAGACATACGTGCTAGACCCATGGTGTATTTTTAATTTCCCTTCCACTAGTGCAGGATTCTTTTGAATAGTGTTAAGGAAGAGATCTGTTTTACATAGATGGGAAGCCTGTTGCAGAGAAGGGGAGTTCTGTGAGACATATGCCCATTCCTTCAATGTGTCTTAATTCTGTCACAAACAAAGTTTAAATCTATATATGGAGTAATTCTTATGTTATTTTTTTTAAGGATATGCAAAAGGTCCATCATAGTGGCATATGAAAATGCCTTTTATGCCAGGTTTAGAGATAGTGCTTTGGAGCAATCTACATGGAACAAGCTGCTTGCATCCTGTATTCTTTTTTACTGAAAACTCTGTGAACATTCCAGTTGTTACATGTACCTGGTCAAGTACATACCAAACGAAGCTATGTACTCACTGATGGTCTAATACAGTGGAATGATGACTTCCTTGGAACTAGATGCCATGCCCTTGCTTATAATTTGAGCAAATTAGGATGATTTCTTTATTACCTTAGATACATGTTGGTTGAAAGTCAGGTCACTATCTACATATGTACACAAATTCCTCACTATTGGTTGTACTCACAGGTGTTTGTTATTAATGTGGTAATTTCCTAGGTTGTCTGACTTCACAAAGGGGAATAGTATGCACTGCTTGGCACTGCGTTTTAAGCTGTGGTTTTGGCACTGTTCATTTGTCTGTTAGCCCATCCTGTAGGATGTTTCTGTCATGGGGCTTTCTATGACTGCTCCTAATCTGCAATCATCTGCAATCTTGATCAACCAGAGGTCCTTGATATTGGCCTTGACTTCTGAAAAGTAAATTCCAAAAAGGAGCAGACCCAGCTCAGAGCATTGAGGGTCTCCAGTAGTGACCAGCCTTTTGTGGAGGCAGCATCACCTATACTAAATCCCTGGGTCCTATCTGAGAGCCAGTGTGCAACATAGGGGTTTATGCCTATATCCATAAGTGTGTTTACAATGCTTGACTGGGGTAATGTATCAAATGCCATATCCAGATCATCATAGGCAGCATGCACCATTTGACCTCATCCATTGCTTTAGTGACCTTCACAAAGAAATCCACCAGATTCAGTAGGCATGACAAAACTAAACAGGGTTATATCCAATGTTTGAAAGTGTTCTATGTCTTTATTAATCATTTCCATGATAATTCATTCCATGGATTTGCATATGAGACTAGTCAGAATTATGGATCTGAAGTTTCCAGGGTCCATTGATGGCCTACCCTAGTGTAGAAGGATGACCATCACAGTTCTACATTCACATAGCACAAAGCCTGTCTGGAGGTTCTGTTTAAACGCAGAATCCAGTGCTCTTCATAGGTAATGTTTCAGGCTATTTTAGGAGGTATCCTTGGATATTGTTTGGGGTCTTCAATGCAGGGTTTTTGGCCTTTGAGAGCACATCTAGGACATGCTCAATAGAGGTAGTTAGGGGGTCTATTTGATGGTATTTCCTGGGGGAGTTGTGGGAGAGATGAGGTAAAATTGGAGCTGACTTTATTGGCCAGCAGATTTTCTATAGTTTCCAGCTCTTTTTAGTTGTTTCAGTTTACAATCCATTTGACACACTGCTATGTACTGCCTTTGAAGTTCCTGACAGTTTGCTACACAGAAAAAATGCCTTGTAGTTCTCCATTATCTGGGAGGCTATCTTTACCTCAAATTTAGCTGCAGTAGACTTAATTTACCCTCTTAGCTGTTTGTTTGGATTGATGACCATGTTTTACCATGTTGAGTATAGCACTTCCTAATCTTGGTTATGACTTTTTTCCTTTTGTAGTGCATTCTGTTTTTTCCTTTTGTTGTGCATCCTGTTTATGTTTGGATTCCACCAGGGTGTTTTAGTTTCTTTTGAGTTTATTTCTTGTAGACTTGGATGTCTCTTTTGCATTTATTGGCATAATTGTGCAGGTTTTCAATGAAGAATTCTGCCTAGGCAGCTGTGTTTTCAGAGTTTGGGTGGGGGTTTAAATTTTGACAGGTTATCATTCAGTAGTCGGACATTTGCCTTAGAATTCTTCCTATATGTTGAGGGTTTAGTTCGGGTCACAGAACTGATTTTTATTATGATGGAGTCATCTTTGTTGTCTGACCTTACCAGAGAGGGCACTTTGTTATTGGGAGTTGTACAGCATTCTTCTATCTTACCAGGTTAAGTGAGTTTTCACCCCTAGTGGACACATGGATATTTAATTATTTGTATGTGTTGACCAGGACACTACTGGAAATATTTTTCAGTGCGCCATGGGGATGCATCAAATGTCCAGTCAGATCAAAAATGACACTTAGCAGTCACAGTTTGAATTTCCCATTGTCAGACAAAACTATTTTTTAACAATTGCACACACAGTAGTCACAGTACTATAGTCAGATAGAATACAGACTGCTTAGAAATTACCCAATAAACATGTAGAAAATGTGCTCTGAGATGAAGGATTTAGGGATATATTTGACTCCAGTGTTGCAAAAGCACTTGCACTTGGCTTCTTTGAACAACATGTACTGTACATCTGGGAGAGGTTGAGGGGGAGATGGAAGAGATCTTATATGTAAAGGGGTAGCAGCCCAGATTTTAAGGACAAGGCTGATGAAGCCATGCTTAATGGAGTGCAGTTTGTGAGCCTGAAGAGTAGAAGTGTGTTGTGGGAAAGAGCTAAGATTCCAGGGATGGTTTTGTCATGTACTCTGCCTGTCAGGAAGTGGAATGTGCTAAGGTTAGTGACTCTGAGAAGAAATCTTTTCATAACCAGAGTGTTTTCTTTTGCAGATTGGGTGATAAATTTGCAGATGTCATTTTAGGTAAATTGTAGAGTATCAAGATTCTTTTTTGAAGCGGTGACCAAGATAGGGAGATTGTATTCCAGTTGGGGAGAATGAAACCTTTCCCACTTGCAGCTCCTCCTTCATGGGAAACTGAGAAATTGTATTGGATTATATGATTTCATGTCATGTCAGTGTATAGTTGACATTGATGCATTTATTAATTTCCTGTGGTAGTGCCTCTTTTAATACCTAGATTTGAATAAATGCAATTGATGTAAAGGGTACATTTTGCTCAACACTTTGCCATTTACAGTTTTTTAGTAACATTTATGGTTCTATTGATATGAACATTGGAACTCTAAGGCAATAACTTCATTTTTTAAAAGACACGGGCCGTGGCCATTGGGAGATAAAGTACAAACACAAAAGAGCTCCACTGAAGGGAATGAGTTAAGGAGACAATATTATCAGACCACTATCTTCACCACTGTACAAACAGGTAAACAATTACTTCTATGTCAAATAAGTGAAAAAAACAGAAAACGCCTTACCTAACACAGGCATCACTATAACAGCAGGTGCATCTCTTTTCTGGATATCAGCTACAACTGCAAAGAAAACAGTTTTCAAGGGTTACAAAAATATAATAATATAAAGCACAGTTTGTACTTCCTACAACTTGTTAGCATATAAACTTAAACCCAGCAATGATATAATACAGATTAAGCACAAAGACAATAGTGGAGATGATAAATTAATACACAGTTCATGGAGGTAGCCTGTAGCATATGTTATGGCTATGCCATAACACACAACACACAATTCCAGATAATTTTCAGTGTTTTATCTTCCCTTCTTCCAAATAACTCTGTCCAGTCACTCCACTACCTGCACCCATTCACCCCACCTATTTCATGTGGCAGGAGTCAGACATCCTATTTCCAATAAGACCAGTATGGTGCATTAAGTCCTGTGCAGGAAGCCCTAATGACCTGTCCATTTTTTCTGGATGTGAGAGTCAGTTGGTAGGGAAGTGATTAACTAACTGATTTGTCAACCAGCATGCCGCCTAAACCTAGGCTGCCTATCGTTCTCGTAAGTGTAGGAGGTGTTTGTGCTCCTACATATACCTGTATTACCCAATTCATCAAGTAAGTCCCTGCCCTACACAGTCCAACCTATCATGGTCACTAAAGAAAATCAGTAGACCCAACCACCACTAGGGGTGAACAATGCCACAGGCCAAACAACCTGTTCCCTGAGGATGAGTGACCTGGTTGCAATGATCAAGCCATCTACTCCTACCTAATCTCTCAGATGTTTATGTCCCTAAAATGCACTTTTCTTTTGTGATAACAACAACTTTTCTGATATTTTTTCTGACAGAAATACACTTCCTTGTGAGGTCATCAGTTACATCATAAGTGCCTTGTAATACATGTAATCTTCTGCTAGTCTTGTTATGTCTGATGTCATACTCTGTGCGCTCGTATTTACTTTTCATTTTTTCTTCACATTACATCATAGCAGAAAGTATCATTCTTAGTGTAGTTCACCTTATAAGTCTGGTGTCATTCCATCCCAAACGTTATTGAGTCATACTCTGCTATCCAATAAATGCTGCACAATGTCTCATTTTAACCAACCTCTTCCTCACCATATAACCTTTGATTTTTTTCCTTTTTTCAAAATATCTAAACAAATATTGGTCTGGCATTCTTTCACATTGTTAAATATATATATATATATATATATATATATATATATATATATATATATATATATATATATATATATATATATATATATATATATATATATATATGTGTGTGTGTGTAATTTTTTTGTACTGGGCTGAATTTATTCTTTCTTTTGCAAAGGAAACAGATTTATTTCTGAAAATTTTAATTGCACAGCAGGCTTAAACATTCACAAATGTGTTTTTCTTGCAAGGTGTACTCTTTGTACTATAAAGAGTACATATTTTTTTTCTTAACATGTTAGAAACATTGGGGCTTTATCCATATTATGTCTATAACCGTCTAGATTAATGTCTTAAAAACATGTATACAGCTTGCTTACAAAGAGGATTGCAAATCTAAAGACAATACCTCTAACAGTTTTTTTTTTAACTGAGTAGTTAAAAAGGATACAAGCATTAAATTTGTGGGCAACAGCTTGAGTGATATGACCATTTTTTAAATATCAGGCAGAGTGGGGATAGCAATAAGTATCAGTGAGTACAAAATGGAATTTATGGGCTTGCCCCCCTGCTTATATTTGAAGAAGTGCAATATGGTTTGTTTTTTTACTTGTTTCAGTAAGTAGTTGTGCTGGAATATAGTACATGTTGCTTGCCTATGTTTTTTCAGTGTTATGAGATTCAATGTTTTGAGTTTTCAGTGTTTTGAATTTTCAAGATTTTGATCTCAATGTTTTGAATTTCAACATTATGGCCTTTCAATCTTCTAAAGTGAATCCATATGTATGTGTGTGTGTGTGTGTGTGTGTGTGTGTGTGTGTGTGTGTGTGTGTGTGTGTGTGTGTGTGTAGACTAAAATAATACATTATACATGCTGTACATGTATTTATCTATACATTATACCTGCTATACATGTATTTATCTATACATTATACCTACTATACATGTATTTCTCTATACATTATACATGCTATACATGTATTTAACTATACATTATACATGCTGTACATGTATTTATCTATACATTATACATGCTATACATGTATTTATCTGTACATTAAACATGCTATACATGTATTTAACTATACATTATACATGCAGTACATGTATTTATCTATACATTATACATGTTAAACATGTATTTATCTATACATTATACATGCTGTACATGTATTTATCTATACATTATACATACTGTATATGTATTTATCAATACATTACACATGCTATACATGTATTTAACTATACATTATACATGCTGTACATGTATTTATCTATACATTATACATGCTATACATGTATTTAACTATACATTACACATGCTATACATGTATTTAAATATACATTATACATGCTAAACATGTATTTATACATTATACATGCTGTACATGTATTTATCCTTACATTATACATGCTATACATGTATTTAACTATACATTACACATGCTATACATGTATTTAAATATACATTATACATGCTAAACATGTATTTATACATTATACATGCTGTACATGTATTTATCTATACATTATACATGCTGTACATGTATTTATCTATACATTATACATGCTATACATGTATTTATCTATAAGTTATACATGCTGTACATGTATTTATCTATACATTACACATGCTGTACATGTATTTAATGATATATTATACCTACTATACATGTATTTATCTATACATTATACATGCTGTACATGTATTTATCTATACATTATACATGCTGTACATGTATTTAACTATACATTATACATGCTTTACATGTATTTATCTATACATTATACATGCTGTACATGTATTTATCTATACATTGTACATGCTAAACATGTATTTATCTATACATTATACATGCTGTACATGTATTTATCTATACATTACACATGCTGTACATGTATTTATCTATACATTATACATACTATACATGTATTTATCTATACATTATACATGCTGTACATGTATTTATCTATACATTATACATACTGTACATGTATTTATCTATACATTATACATGCTATACATGTATTTAACTATACATTATACATGCTATACATGTATTTAACTATACATTATACATGCTAAACATGTATTTATATATACATTATACACACTGTCCATGTATTTATCTATACATTACACATGCTATACATGTATTTAACTATACATTATACATGCTATACATGTATTTAACTATACATTATACATGCTAAACATGTATTTATATATACATTATACACACTGTCCATGTATTTATCTATACATTACACATGCTGTACATGTATTTATCTATACATTATACATACTATACATGTATTTAACTATACATTATACATGCTGTACATGTATTTATCTATACATTATACATGCTATACATGTATTTAACTATACATTACACATGCTATACATGTATTTAATTATACATTATACATGCTAAACATGTATTTATCTATACATTATACATGCTGTACATGTATTTATCTATACATTACACATGCTATACATGTATTTATCTATACATTATACACGCTGCACATGTATTTATCTATACATTATACATGCTATACATGTATTTAACTATACATTATACATGCTGTACATGTATTTATCTATACATTATACATGGTATACATGTATTTAACTATACATTACACATGCTATGCATGTATTTAATTATACATTATACATGCTAAACATGTATTTATCTATACATTATACATGCTGTATATGTATTTATCTATACATTACACATGCTATACATGTATTTATCTATACATTATACATGCTATACATGTATTTAACTATACATTATACATGCAGTACATGTATTTCTCTATACATTATACATGCTAAACATGTATTTATCTATACATTATACATACTGTACATGTATTTATCAATACATTACACATGTTATACAGGTTTTTATCTATACATTATACATGCTGTACATGTAGCTATCTATTTCACATTTAATAGATTGGGAGGTTCACTGGTCTGAAGACCTTTATGAACTATTTAGGACATTATGGCAGGGACAGCAATTGGTGCAAAATATCATTTTCACTAAATCATTCCAACCATAGGGTTGTCACAAATTATATATAATATACAGTTTATGCAGTGGAATGATGCTAGAAGTACAAATATTATAATACTAAGCAAATGAGTTAGAAGAGAAGGAGGGAAACAACATTAAGCTCCACAGTGTGGAAAACAATATTATGTACTAAAGTATCCATAGCTAACATCATTGTTCAGAATTATTATTGAGGTTGTAAAGAAGGTGTATGACCGAATGCAGCTATGTAAAAAAGACACATTTGGTTGGATGGTCAGGAGCAAACAGTAAACAATGAAAAAGAAGGGACATATACACAAGGTAGGACAATCAGAGGCTGAGGGAGAGGGTGCACTATGTCAAGAAGAAAGTGTAGAAGAAGAAAAATATGTAGTGGAAAAAGAAGGAGAGAGTTTGTATGCAGGAAGAGAGGTCTGGAGAGACTAATACCAAGGCAGTGAACATTCTGATTCAGAGGATCAACGATTATTTGTACAAAAACTGAGGAAATATAAAGAAAGAGTAAAAATAAAAACTCAAAAATATGAAAATATTTCCTCTGACTTAAAAAGAAGGAAAATCAATAGTTTTAAAGTACTTTCAGTAAATGTGAAGAGTATTGTTAACACTGGAAGAAGCATAGGGGTACTGGAATGGTAACCTAAATATGATGAGGATGTTAAAATGTTAGAGGATGCAAGATTCCTGATATATGAAGCAAGACTGCAAACAGAAAAATTGAGAAGAGGAAATATAATAATGAGTTTAGGAAGTGAAAGTTTTTCTGGAGTGGATGTGTTTTATAAACAACCAGACAAGTGAAAATGCTAGATACAACATTGGTAAGGATGGGATGTTTTAACTGTTGTGGACATGAGGTGCACAGAACATGGTTATAGAATTAAAACAATGTATGCATATGCAGCTAACAAAGAAACAGATAATCTGTTTTATCAAATATTAGACTAAGTCATGGTTAACACAGAAATTATACTTCCAGAGGACTTTAATTCTGATTTAAGGGAAAGACCAAAGAACAAGGCCATAATAAAAAGATCTCCAAAAATCTTAAGTATTTATTATCTAAAATGTCACATTTTGCTTACACCCACATAACAATATTGGCAAAAAGAGGTGCAGAAGAGGATCCCATTGCTACTCATTAACTTGTCAAAAGAATTCACCATCAACGTAAACAAAATTGTTCTTTAAAACAATTTCCATACATTCTTCCAACAATAAAATATCCTCCTGGACTAAACGAGCATTGCAAGCTAGGATTTCTGAACATTTATATGAGATAAAAGAGTAATAAAACTAATGCTCTAAGTAAACATTCAAAAATAATTTTAATTAAAAATGTATTTTTTATACTATAGAATGGTCCATTTAATGAAAAGAAAGGTAACTGGGAAAAAAAGTTTAAAGATTTTATTGACTAAACAGATGATCAACAGTTGTGTGAGATCACACAGTTCTTGAGGTAGGGAAATATGCTCTTTCCTTAAGATTGTGCAATCTCTGTGCTAGTGAACTTAAATAGCAGGAGGATATGGGGGTACACAGGGGCTTGCCCCATGCAAAAACACAGTTTTAAGCAATTTTTCTTTTTATAGATGTTGCATGTGTCTAGACTGTCGATTGGCCCATGTGTAGTAGTACATTGCTGTTTGCAAAGTCAATCGTTTGGTGTCAACTTTATAAATGTAGATTTTTTGGGTGTTTTGATCATTATCAGTACACTGATAAATATAATATATTCATATTTATTAATAAATATATATATATATATATATGTATACATGTATATATATATATATATATATATATATATATATATATATATATATATATATAAATATACATATTATATATATATCTATGTATGTATGTATATATATATATATATATATATATATATATAAGAAAAAGAAAAAAAATGGTCTAGCAGGTAGTCCAAACAGGCTAGAAACCCAAGCCACAAAAATCTTCTTTAACGCAGGTTTATTTCAATAACAACAAGCGTTTTCGCTACTGCGGAACAGTAGCTTCCTCAGAATAAAAAACAAATTGGCGCCAAAACACAAATTATTTAAAAAATGGAGTGGCGTCGTCAAAATACATCACTTCCGCAAATTTAAAAACATTCACTAATAAAGCATTTATAATGTACAACATTTAAAATGTATGAAAATAACTTACACAAACAAAGTTGAAGATACGTTATTTACAAATCAGCAATTGGTGTGTAAAAGTGCAGACGGGTCAGTTAACTCCCAAAATAGACAATACATAGTAGTATCAAATAATACTGTTAATTAGTAATTAGTAATTAATAATTAATGGTTCCTAGGAAAAACCTCTATATTGTGTAATATGTATATAAAACTAACTATTAGAGGTCAAAAAATGTATTCACATGGACCACCATGGAAGTCAAGCAGTAAGAGCTAGAGCTGGTACCATGACTTATCTAGAATCTTATCTAAAAAAGTTTTATCTAAAAAGTCCTGGTATCTAGGACTTTGTAATTGGATGAAGTAATAGAGTATTAAAATATTAGAATGTACTATATACCAGGGAAGGTAAAAGTAATGGGTACAACTATGACTATAGCTGTAACTAAGAGTCCAGTAAAGGCACCTCAGCGTAGTGAATAGGAAGCCCTATGATAAAGAACTTCTACTATTACTCTGCTACAGAATGGAATGGAAACTAATTGAAGAACTCTTACTGCTTGACTTCCATGGTGGTCCGTGTGAATACATTTTTTGACCTCTAATAGTTAGTTTTATATACATATTACACAATATAGAGGTTTTTCCTAGGGACCATTAATTATTAATTACTAATTACTAATTAACAGTATTATTTGATACTACTATATATTGTCTATTTTGGGAGTTTACTGACCCGTCTGCACTTTTACACACCAATTGCTGATTTGTAAATAACGTATCTTCAACTTTGTGTAAGTTATTTTCATACATTTTAAATGTTGTACATTATAAATGCTTTATTAGTGAATGTTTTTAAATTTACGGAAGTGATGTATTTTGACGACACCACTCCACTTTTTAAATAATTTGTGTTTTGGCGCCAATTTGTTTTTTATTCTGAGGAAGCTACTGGTCCGCAGTAGCGAAAACGCTTGTTGTTATTGAAATAAAGCTGCGTTAAAGAAGATTTTTGTGGCTTGGGTTTCTAGCCTGTTTGGACTACCTGCTAGACCATTTTTTTTCTTTTTCTGGTTTGTTATCTCGTATTCGCTAGTTGGTTTGGTCTTCATGGCTACTGGTGGACCAAGCAGCCCTATTAGCCCAAACATTTTCGGATCGACAAATCCTCCTGTTCCTCCGGAGACTTTGGACACGCCAGCACTGCTTGCAGCTATTTCTCAACAGCTGGAAGCTCTCAACTCACGTTTGGATTACTTTGATGAGAAACTTACGCAGAATGGAATTACTTCTAATAACGGATCACTTCCTGGTACATACAGCAACGAACGTAGCAGTTCCAGTATTCCAGCAGGGCAACCGCTTCATTCAAGTGGAGTAATAGCAGGACAATCTGACCCCTTAAGAGTAACATCAGCGCATTCAGCACCTACTCCATCTGATGGACTACCTACTCCTTTTGGAGGTGTTGGTAATCCTCCAGTCAACGTACTACCAGGCAACGCTACTTTAGCAGTTAATGAAGTTAATGGTACTACCAACCAAGTGCTTATTGGGGTCCCTTCACTGAACGAGTGGATTGCAAATCTGCCAACGTTGTCATTCTTGCACCACCGTCCTCAGGAACCACCGGCAGCAGGGGTTAGTACTGTTAATTCCAATTTACAGTCTATTGCAGATAAACTCAAAGTTTTCGATAATAAACTAGTTAAACTAAAAAAGCTACAGTTGGAAGTAGCCTATTTCCAACAATGTCTCCATGATAGTATTATTCCCAAAGGACTTCGTAACAACTTTTCCCCTATGGGGCTATTTTTGGATGAAGCTTTCTTGTTGGACTTAAACATTTTATTTGAAAAGCAAGGTGGTCAACTATTAGAACTCATGATTAAGCACTATTCTATTCACATCACCTCTCTTACCACAGAGATTAATGACTTGGACAAACTTATTAAACTGGACTTAGACTGTATAAGATACAAGTACGACTATTCTCGTATCTTCACTAGTATTGATGCCTTACTAGTTAAACTTAAAGCTAACAAATCCAAGAAATTGTCCAGGGACAGATTCTCTTATCAACAGGACAAAGCTTACCCAAACTTAAAAATAGCCAACACCCGATTGGATCCTAAGTCTACCACACTATCACCCCAAAACAATGTAGGTCAGCCTGTGGTTTTGCTGGACTCTAATCTAGACTTTGCTGATGACAACATTGAGGAAGTATTTACCCAACTTCCTCGACGAAGTAACAGAATTAGAGCAAACAACTACAACAAAACCAATCAGACTACCTATCAGGCATGCGATAGTAACTTTAATAACAACAATTCGAATAGGGGAGATTTTTTAGGACAACGCAACAACCGACGTCAAGGACCTTACAACAAGAACCGGAAGAACTACTAGATTTTCATCCTAACGCTATTCTAGAAAATCCAACTGACACTCACCTAGATATTGTTACCAACAGTAAGGGTGAATTTAAAATCTATAACTTTTCAAGTATTAGCTTAGACCCTTGTCTGATTGACTTATTGGCTTTTGGTAACACATTCGTGCCCAGCCAGCACTGTAACTTGGCTAAAACTATAATTGATCTTAAATGTTTTGTGCGAAAGCTTAACTTAGATCTTCTGTTTTCTAATGCCAGCATGAATGTGTCTTCAACCCTAAAACTATCTAGTACATTTAACCCACCCCTACACCCTGATCTCCATCTGTTTGAAAGTATTTGTGAACTTGACTTAAGGCACCTGGTTGGTATTTACCAACATGGGGGTGAACAAAAGAAGACAAACACTTCTAAAGAACAAATCTCTGCACTGAATACTCTATGCAGCTTGCCTGTTAGAGTCTTAAAGCCTGATAAAGGAGGCGGTTTAGTGATTTTTGACAACTATGAATGCAAACAAAAAATGTTATCTCTCCTTGACAGTCCAGCGTACACCATTTCTTCACTTAACGAAATGAACATGGCCCACTCTAGAACTAGGGGATATTTTAGAGACTTGTTCTTAAGTGGGAAGATTGATTTAGACACTTACAATTTCATTGACATAGCCTCTTCCAAGGTACCGGTGATTTTTGGGATCCCCAAAATTCACAAAAACTTACATGATCCACCTATGAGGGCCTTGATTGATGGTAGACTGTCTATGACGCACCCTTGTGCTTGTTTAGTTGACAACATCCTCTCAAAATATATCACAAAAATACCTGTGATTTGTAAGGACTCTTGGTCCTTTCTTAGGGACATTAACAATGTTGTTTTTGACTGCTCTTGTAACTTTCTTACCATCGATATTGTTGACCTGTATACCTCAATTCCACATATTGAGGCAACCGAATGGATAGCCCTTATGATGGCCCACTTAGGAGCAACTAGGCAAGAGATAGATGTTGTCACAGAACTTCTGGACATCATCTTATCATCTAACTTTTTTCTATTTGACCAACAATACTATTTGCAAAAACAAGGTATAGCAATGGGTTCCCCCTGTGGCTCTAGTGTAGCTAACATGTTTGTTGCATTTTGGGAAAAACAATTTGTTTAAAATAACAATGAGTTTCATCATCAGCTCATTCACTACACTAGATACCTGGATGATATTTTTATCCTTTTCAAGGGTGATGAGTCAACAGCATTGGAATTTACTGAATACTTGAATAATACTACATATTTTTTCAGGTTTACACATCAATTTTCCATTGATACCATTGACTACCTTGATGTTAAGCTAGAAAAGGACACAGTATGTGGTACTTTTGTTTCATCAATTTTCAGGAAACCCACATACTGTAACTCGTTCCTTCATTTCACTAGCTTCCATCCCTTTAAACAGAAGTGCTCCATTGTAAAGGGGTCAATTTATAAGGGCAGCTAAGATGTGTAGTACAGATTCACAATTCCAACAAGAGTGTTCCCTACTGACTGAAATGTTTAGTAATCGTGACTAACCATCTTCCCTAACTGAAGAACTCTTACAAGAAGTTCGATTTAAAAGACTTGTGGGTTTCTATAAGCCCCTTCTTCATAAATACTTACCATCCACTACTAGTAATAGTTTAAGTACCGTCCAAATTAGCATCACTACCACCTCTACACCTATTCACAATTCATCATTCTCCATAGAACCTAGTAGATACCAAACCAGTTTTATCACTACATTTTGTACTGCCTCTTACCAGATATGGTCTGTTATATGTAAGAATTGTTTTTTTATCAGGAGGAATGCTGAATTACTTGAAAAGCTGGGTGACAACCCTTTGGTTGTCTATAGAAGGGGCAACAACCTTAAGATTCTTCTTGAGAGACATAAGGAGAACAAATTTTTCACCAGACAGAAGGGCACATTCATATGTGGGTTCTGTAACTGGTGTAACTACCTTCAAACAGGCAACACTTTTACTGTCAGAGGAAGGAAATATTACATAAACCATAGAACTAACTGTGAAACCAAATCCATTGTCTACTTAGCATCTTGCGACTGTTGTCCGGCCTTTTATGTTGGTAAAACAGATCGCAAGTTTAAGGAAAGAATTTATCATCATATTTATGCTATTAGGAAGCAGAAAAATGAAAATGCTTTGGCAAGACACATTAACAACAACTCAGGTCACAGTTTTCATTTCATGGCGATAGATCATGTTCCGTATACTTCAAGGGGTGGTCCACTTCCACTAATTCTTGAAACATGTGAACTAGAATGGCAACTAAAATTGGATGCATTTAGTGTACCCGGTTTAAATGAAAACTGTAATATTTCTTGTATTCTTAAACTTAAAAGCTTCCAGAGGTAACTCCAATTTCATTATACTTCCATTCTGTAGCAGAGTAATAGTAGAAGTTCCTTATCATAGGGCTTCCTATTCACTACGCTGAGGTGCCTTTACTGGACTCTTAGTTACAGCTATAGTCATAGTTGTACCCATTACTTTTACCTTCCCTGGTATATAGTACATTCTAATATTTTAATACTCTATTACTTCATCCAATTACAAAGTCCTAGATACCAGGACTTTTTAGATAAAACTTTTTTAGATAAGATTCTAGATAAGTCATGGTACCAGCTCTAGCTCTTACTGCTTGACTTCCATGGTGGTCCATGTGAATACATTTTTTGACCTCTAATAGTTAGTTTTATATACATATTACACAATATAGAGGTTTTTCCTAGGAACCATTAATTATTAATTACTAATTACTAATTAACAGTATTATTTGATACTACTATGTATTGTCTATTTTGGGAGTTAACTGACCCGTCTGCACTTTTACACACCAATTACTGATTTGTAAATAACGTATCTTCAACTTTGTTTGTGTAAGTTATTTTCATACATTTTAAATGTTGTACATTATAAATGCTTTATTAGTTAAATTTGCGGAAGTGCTGTATTTTGACGACACCACTCCACTTTTTAAATAATTTGTGTTTTGGCGCCAATTTGTTTTTTATTTTGAGGAAGCTACTGGTCCGCAGTAGCGAAAACGCTTGTTGTTATTGAAATAAACCTGCGTTAAAGAAGATTTTTGTGGCTTGGGTTTCTAGCCTATTTGGACTACCTGCTAGACCATTTCTTTTCTTTTTCTGGTTTGTTATCTCGTATTCGCTAGTTGGTTTGGTCTTCATGGCTACTGGTGGACCAAGCAGCCCTATTAGCCCAAACATTTTCGGATCGACAAATCCTCCTGTTCCTCTGGAGACTTTGGACACGCCAGCACTGCTTGCAGCTATTTCTCAACAGCTGGAAGCTCTCAACTCACGTTTGGATTACTTTGATGAGAAACTTACGCAGAATGGAATTACTTCTAATAACGGATCACTTCCTGGTACATACAGCAACGAACGTAGCAGTTCCAGTATTCCAGCAGGGCAACCGCTTCATTCAAGTGGAGTAATAGCAGGACAATCTTACCCCTTAAGAGTAACATCAGCGCATTCAGCACCTACTCCATCTGATGGACTACCTACTCCTTTTGGAGGTGTTGGTAATCCTCCAGTCAACGTACTACCAGGCAACGCTACTTTAGCAGTTAATGAAGTTAATGGTACTACCAACCAAGTGCTTATTGGGGTCCCTTCACTGAACGAGTGGATTGCAAATCTGCCAACGTTGTCATTCTCGCACCACCATCCTCAGGAACCACCGGCAGCAGGGGTTAGTACTGTTAATTCCAATTTACAGTCTATTGCAGATAAACTCAAAGTTTTCGATAATAAACTAGTTAAACTAAAAAGCTACAGTTGGAAGTAGCCTATTTCCAACAATGTCTCCATGATAGTATTATTCCCAAAGGACTTCGTAACAACTTTTCCCCTATGGGGCTATTTTTGGATGAAGCTTTCTTGTTGGACTTAAACATTTTATTTGAAAAGCAAGGTGGTCAACTATTAGAACTCATGATTAAGCACTATTCTATTCACATCACCTCTTACCACAGAGATTAATGACTTGGACAAACTTATTAAACTGGACTTAGACTTTATAAGATACAAGTCCGACTATTCTCGTATCTTCACTAGTATTGATGCCTTACTAGTTAAACTTAAAGCTAACAAATCCAAGAAATTGTCCAGGGACAGATTCTCTTATCAACAGGACAAAGCTTACCCAAACTTAAAAATAGCCAACACCCGATTGGATCCTAAGTCTACCACACTATCACCCCAAAACAATGTAGGTCAGCCTGTGGTTTTGCTGGACTCTAATCTAGACTTTGCTGATGACAACATTGAGGAAGTATTTACCCAACTTCCTCGACGAAGTAACAGAATTAGAGCAAACAACTACAACAAAACCAATCAGACTACCTATCAGGCATGCGATAGTAACTTTAATAGCAACAATTCGAATAGGGGGGATTTTTTAGGACAACGGAACAACCGACGTCAAGGACCTTACAACAAGAACCCGAAGAACTACTAGATTTTCATCCTAACGCTATTCTAGAAAATCCAACTGACACTCACCTAGATATTGTTACCAACAGTAAGGGTGACTTTAAAATCTATAACTTTTCAAGTATTAGCTTAGACCCTTGTCTGATTGACTTATTGGCTTTTGGTAACACATTCGTGCCCAGCCAGCACTGTAACTTGGCTAAAACTATAATTGATCTTAAATGTTTTGTGCGAAAGCTTAACTTAGATCTTCTGTTTTCTAATGCCAGCATGAATGTGTCTTCAACCCTAAAACTATCTAGTACATTTAACCCACCCCTACACCCTGATCTCCATCTGTTTGAAAGTATTTGTGAACTTGACTTAAGGCACCTGGTTGGTATTTACCAACATGGGGGTGAACAAAAGAAGACAAACACTTCTAAAGAACAAATCTCTGCACTGAATACTCTATGCAGCTTGCCTGTTAGAGTCTTAAAGCCTGATAAAGGAGGCGGTTTAGTGATTTTTGACAACTACGAATACAAACAAAAAATTTTATCTGTCCTTGACAGTCCAGCGTACACCATTTCTTCACTTAACGAAATGAACATGGCCCACTCTAGAACTAGGGGATATTTTAGAGACTTGTTCTTAAGTGGGAAGATTGATTTAGACACTTACAATTTCATTGACATAGCCTCTTCCAAGGTACCGGTGATTTTTGGGATCCCCAAAATTCACAAAAACTTACATGATCCACCTATGAGGGCCTTGATTGATGGTAGACTGTCTATGACGCACCCTTGTGCTTGTTTAGTTGACAACATCCTCTCAAAATATATCACAAAAATACCTGTGATTTGTAAGGACTCTTGGTCCTTTCTTAGGGACATTAACAATGTTGTTTTTGACTGCTCTTGTAACTTTCTTACCATTGATATTGTTGACCTGTATACCTCAATTCCACATATTGAGGCAACCAAATGGATAGCCCTTATGATGGCCCACTTAGGAGCAACTAGGCAAGAGATAGATGTTGTCACAGAACTTCTGGACATCATCTTAATTTGATGTTTTGGAACCTGGTGGGCTTGTAATGAATTCATGATAAAAATATTCATAATGTTCAGATCAAAGGATACCAGTTATACTTAACTCAGCAGACTATAAAGAATATATACTTTTAAATAAAACATTTTTAGAACCTCATGCTGCTCCTGAAGTCTCCATTGTTTATGTTTGGGATGCCTGTAAAATCATATCTATATAGACAAAGTATCAGATGGTATAATAATAAAGGAAATCTTGGGATAAGGTGTTGAATATTCAAAGTAAATTAGACTCTTATAAAATAATAATAAAGAAAATATTATGGACAAGAGAGGATTATTGAAGAAATAAACAAACTAAATGAAATACAAAGAAATTTTAACTCAAGTTAAAATAACTTTAAATACAAGTTTTGTCTTATTCAATAAGCCCTTACATAGACTTAAAAATAAAACAAAAGGTTGAATAGAAAACAAAACCATATCAAAAGAAATCTTTTCTCTAAGGAAAAAGAAAGAATGTTTCTAAAGTATGCAAAATACTAGATGAATTTAAAATCACTATTAAAATTAACCATAATAATATTAACATGGAACAAAGATAAAATAAAGGAGTTTTATAACCCACAAATATGAATAAAAGCAATAAACAACAGATTAAACTGGCTGGACAAGAGTATTTCATATACAAGAAGTTATTACACAAAATAAATAAGCTTAAATCAAACAAGCACTGGGTAATGATGGTATTATACCAGAGATATAAAATCATACAAAAATACATATTCATTGTACATAGGTTTTATTTTGGCCCAAACTGAGTTATCTTACATGCAGCAATATACATTTATTTACGCCAATTTTAAAACCTAATAAAAGATCCAACTAGATGTTCATACATTGCATCTCATTGCCAATGTTGATTATAAAATGTTTATGAATATCTTTGTCTCAAAATATATCACAAAAATACCTGTGATTTGTAAGGACTCTTGGTCCTTTCTTAGGGACATTAACAATGTTGTTTTTGACTGCTCTTGTAACTTTCTTACCATTGATATTGTTGACCTGTATACCTCAATTCCACATATTGAGGCAACCAAATGGATAGCCCTTATGATGGCCCACTTAGGAGCAACTAGGCAAGAGATAGATGTTGTCACAGAACTTCTGGACATCATCTTATCATCTAACTTTTTTCTATTTGACCAACAATACTATTTGCAAAAACAAGGTATAGCAATGGGTTCCCCCTGTGGCTCTAGTGTAGCTAACATGTTTGTTGCATTTTGGGAAAAACAATTTGTTTAAAATAACAATGAGTTTCATCATCAGCTCATTCACTACACTAGATACCTGGATGATATTTTTATCCTTTTCAAGGGTGATGAGTCAACAGCATTGGAATTTACTGAATACTTGAATAATACTACATATTTTTTCAGGTTTACACATCAATTTTCCATTGATACCATTGACTACCTTGATGTTAAGCTAGAAAAGGACACAGTATGTGGTACTTTTGTTTCATCAATTTTCAGGAAACCCACATACTGTAACTCGTTCCTTCATTTCACTAGCTTCCATCCCTTTAAACAGAAGTGCTCCATTGTAAAGGGGTCAATTTATAAGGGCAGCTAAGATGTGTAGTACAGATTCACAATTCCAACAAGAGTGTTCCCTACTGACTGAAATGTTTAGTAATCGTGACTATCCATCTTCCCTAACTGAAGAACTCTTACAAGAAGTTCGATTTAAAAGACTTGTGGGTTTCTATAAGCCCCTTCTTCATAAATACTTACCATCCACTACTAGTAATAGTTTAAGTACCGTCCAAATTAGCATCACTACCACCTCTACACCTATTCACAATTCATCATTCTCCATAGAACCTAGTAGATACCAAACCAGTTTTATCACTACATTTTGTACTGCCTCTTACCAGATATGGTCTGTTATATGTAAGAATTGTTTTTTTATCAGGAGTAATGCTGAATTACTTGAAAAGCTGGGTGACAACCCTTTGGTTGTCTATAGAAGGGGCAACAACCTTAAGAGTCTTCTTGAGAGACATAAGGAGAACGAATTTTTCACCAGACAGAAGGGCACATTCATATGTGGGTTCTGTAACTGGTGTAACTACCTTCAAACAGGCAACACTTTTACTGTCAGAGGAAGGAAATATTACATAAACCATAGAACTAACTGTGAAACCAAATCCATTGTCTACTTAGCATCTTGCGACTGTTGTCCGGCCTTTTATGTCGGTAAAACAGATCGCAAGTTTAAGGAAAGAATTTATCATCATATTTATGCTATTAGGAAGCAGAAAAATGAAAATGCTTTGGCAAGACACATTAACAACAACTCAGGTCACAGTTTTCATTTCATGGTGATAGATCATGTTCCGTATACTTCAAGGGGTGGTCCACTTCCACTAATTCTTGAAACATGTGAACTAGAATGGCAACTAAAATTGGATGCATTTAGTGTACCCGTTTTAAATGAAAACTGTAATATTTCTTGTATTCTTAAACTTAAAAGCTTCCAGAGGTAACTCCAATTTCATTATACTTCCATTCTGTAGCAGAGTAATAGTAGAAGTTCCTTATCATAGGGCTTCCTATTCACTACGCTGAGGTGCCTTTACTGGACTCTTAGTTACAGCTATAGTCATAGTTGTACCCATTACTTTTACCTTCCCTGGTATATAGTACATTTTAATATTTTAATACTCTATTACTTCATCCAATTACAAAGTCCTAGATACCAGGACTTTTTAGATAAAACTTTTTTAGATAAGATTCTAGATAAGTCATGGTACCAACTCTAGCTCTTACTGCTTGACTTCCATGGTGGTCCATGTGAATACATTTTTTGACCTCTAATAGTTAGTTTTATATACATATTACACAATATAGAGGTTTTTCCTAGGAACCATTAATTATTAATTACTAATTACTAATTAACAGTATTATTTGATACTACTATGTGTTGTCTATTTTGGAGTTAACTGACCCGTCTGCACTTTTACACACCAATTGCTGATTTGTAAATAACGTATCTTCAACTTTGTTTGTGTAAGTTATTTTCATACATTTTAAATGTTGTACATTATAAATGCTTTATTAGTGAATGTTTTTAAATTTGCGGAAGTGATGTATTTTGACGACACCACTCCACTTTTTAAATAATTTGTGTTTTGGCGCCAATTTGTTTTTTATTCTGAGGAAGCTACTGGTCCGCAATAGCGAAAACGCTTGTTGTTATTGAAATAAACCTGCGTTAAAGAAGACTTTTGTGGCTTGGGTTTCTAGCCTGTTTGGACTACCTGCTAGACCATTTTTTTTCTTTTTCTGGTTTGTTATTTTATATATATATATATTTATATATATATATATATATATATACATATAATCTCGAATTGCTGAAAGCTCGAAATTCATAAGCTGACTCACGTTTTCAGCAACTCAAAATTCTAAAGCATATCAAAAAGACATTGCAAATTCAACCCCCTGCATACATGTAAGTAAACTTGTTTTTTTTTTTTTTTGGTTCTCTTCCCTTCACAGTAACTCGAGATTCTGGGCTCGAGCTTATGAATTCTGAGCTTTCAGTAAATTGATCATGTGAAGGGGAACTAGATATATATATATATATATATATATATATATATATATATATATATATATATATATATATACATTTTTTATAATGTGTTGTTAGACAGTTTTAGTAGTTTTTTTCTTTAAATGTTCTATACTTAGTTATGACTTTAAAGTTTTTATTAGATGGTTGTGCCATCCAATTTTACTTTTTGGCATTTATAAATGATGTATGCAATTAGTTCTGATGAAGTTCCTTCATGTTATGAAACAAAAGCATTTAACTACCTTAATAAAGGAAGCCTTGTGATCCTGCATGGTATACCACAATGTTTCTTGTTCTTTTTTTTTTATGTTGCAATAAAATCATTATGATAGCAGGTTTTGAATATCTCAGTGAAATAAGTGAGGACCTCACAGGGATAATGACAGTGTATTTCAGAGGTATAAAACTGCATCTGTGCTACTGCGGTCATACAAAGCAGTATAATAAAAGATTATGACCTGCTGCACTGATAAATGATGTACAATGTGTGATACTAGTTGTCGTTGACAAAAATCAACTATTCAGTTAATTTGTCAAAGTTAAAGGAATATCAGTATTATTCAACAAATTGCCAGTATGGGAAAATAGAGGATGTAGGTGTTCTGTTTACAGTCAGGAATACTCTTAGTTTGAGGACTAATAATAATGATTGGACACTCATCATCACTACTTGTCTGTTTCTATTAAGGACAATTCCATCCTGATTTCACTACTCTATGCCACAGATAAATGTGCTATCTCTATCTCTCTATGGATGTGTAGTTTTAGTATTTTTTTTTTGTTCTTCTGTTTTTAATGTGTTATACATTGCACAAACATCAACATCATGAGCAGACAATGGTGGCGTACTGGTTTCAGTGCACCCTCTTTACGGGAGGATCTTGAGCCACACTAAATAGTCTTAAGGTCTCAAAATGGCATATTTTAAAACGTGTGAAAATTTTAAGGATGTAGGAATGAGATGTTATGATGTTCTTTAGAAAATGATGGTCAGAGACTGCAGATATAATGTATAAAATGCGGTACAGTTGTAATCAATATAGAGAATAAGGAATAACATTTCATTTAAAGAAGGATCACCAGCCCTAAAGGAGAAATAAAATGCTATAACTAGAGGAGTAATAGAACTTAGTGATGGTGTTTTAGTTAGACAGGAGTACATGTCAATGGGATGGTTTGTGCATCAACCAAGATGATAAATGTTTCTGCACATCTGGCAAGAATAACACTCAAAATAAACTTTAAAAACTGCAAACAAAAGGGTCTGAGATTTAACACTAAAACAGTTGCATTCTTTAACAAATCTTACCTCCTGCATAAAACAGAAAAGACACAATAACTGCCAAAAGGAGCTTCATTGTCAGGAATGGTTGGTCAGTCAGTGCACTGAGATAAGTTAATAATCTGCAAGGGAACAAAACAGAATTAATAAAGAATATATCAGTGAAGACTTGAGGTTATAATGATGCAGCCTACCTGTATCACTCCTATAGATTGAGTCTCTTACCTATGTTAGTAAGTAGTACACCTTGAGCTTTTCCAAGGAGCACACTGTATTTATACTTCTCTGGCTTGTACAAAATTGTTTGACACTTTGTCATGTGACTAACTTGTAGTGGGTTATAATAATATTTACTTAAGGTTGTGTTTGGCTAAGTAAACTGCCTGCAGCTCAGCTACTGGGTGGATCTGGAAAATTATGAGATAATCCTTTATAATTTTTCATTACTTTGCATCAAAGAAAAATACAATGTAACATAAACTGTTATTAAATATGCAATGTAAAAATAGATAACTGTCTTATACCCATTAGAAAGGATAATGTTCTGCTGAAAAGAGAAACCAGGCAATAGCAAAAGACTTCAAGCTGCCATATACACTGCTAAAGGTATAGACATCTGTTGTGTTTCATTAAAGATTTACATTTAGAATGAAGTGCTGTGTGGGTTTTTAGCATGTAGGTTCATTGGTAAATACTTGGCTAGCTGCCCTTCAGACCATTTTAAGCCTAGACAGGTTCCCTTTTTGTACTACAGATAACCTACCCTGTTTGGTTAATGATTGTTCTTACCCATCACCTAGTGAGAATAACTGGCATGTTTATTAAACGTACAGGGGGCAGTCCTGGGATACATTTTCTGTTTTCTATCAATAGATCTAAGCTGCAGTTGAATAAGGACAGGGATGAACTTTGTTTTATGTGGATGGCAAGTCTGTTCTAGAGCAGCTAAACCTATGAACCTTACCATTGGACATGCTGTAGAGAAAGCTATGGAGATGATGGGAGATTTGTACCTGACACATCCTAGAGCAGCTAAACCTGTGAACCTTACCATTGGACAGGCTGTAGAGAAAGCTATGGATGTAAGGAGAGATTTGTACCTGACACATCCTAGAGCAGCTAAACCTATGAACCTTACCATTGGACATGCTGTAGAGAAAGCTATGGAGATGATGGGAGATTTGTACCTGACACATCCTAGAGCAGCTAAACCTATGAACCTTACCATTGGACAGGCTGTAGAGAAAGCTATGGAAATGATGGGAGATTTGTACCTGACACATCCTAGAGCAGATAAACCTATGAACCTTACCACTGGACAGGCTGTAGAGAAAGCTATGGAGATGATGGGAGATTTGTACCTGACACATCCTAGAGCAGCTAAACCTATGAATCTTACCATTGGACATGCTGTAGAGAAAGCTATGGAGATAAGGGGAGATTTGTACCTGACACATACTAGGGCAGCTAAACCTATGAACCTTACCATTGTACAGGCTGTAGAGAAAGCTATGGAGATAAGGGGAGATTTGTATCTGACACACCCTAGAGCAGCTAAACCTATGAACCTTACCATTGCACAGGCTATAGACAAAGCTATGGAGATGATGGGAGATTTGTACCTGACACATACTAGAGCAGCTAAACCTATGAACCTTACGATTGGACAGGCTGTAGAGAAAGCTATGGAGATAAGGGGAGATTTGTACCTGACACATCCTAGAGCCGCTAAGCCTATGAACCTTACCATTGTACAGGCTGTAGAGAAAGCTATGGAGATGATGGGAGGATTTGTACCTGACACATCCTAGAGCAGCTAAACCTATGACCCTTACAGTTGGACAGGCTTTAGAGAAAGCTATGGAGATAAGGGGAGATTTGTACCTGACACATCCTAGAGCAGCTAAACCTATGAACCTTACCATTGGACAGGCTGTAGAGAAAGCTATGGAGATAAGGGGAGATTTGTATCTGACACATCCTAGAACAGCTAAACCTATGAACCTTACAGTTGGACAGGCTGTAGAGAAAGCTATGGAGATAAGGGGAGATTTGTATCTGACACATCCTAGAGCAGCCAAACCTATGAACCTTACCATTGTACAGGCTGTAGACACAGCTATGGAGATGATGGGAGATTTGTACCTGACACATCCTAGAGCAGCTAAACCTATGAACCTTACCATTGGACAGGCTGTAGAGAAAGCTATGGAGATAAGGGGAGATTTGTATCTGACACATCCTAGAGCAGCTAAACCTATGAACCTTACCATTGGACAGGCTGTAGAGAAAGCTATGGAGATAAGGGGAGATTTGTACCTGACACATCCACTGTTTCTGCAGTTTTATAACATTCTCTGAATGGCATACCCTGAACTGCCTGGTCTCCTGGCAAGGAATTTACATCAGTAGCTTTCACTGCTTTTCCAGTGCTTAATGCTTGTGATAAAGACATCATCAAAACTGAAATCTGCCAGAGCAGGTATCATCTCTTTGTTCATAAGCCTCCCATCTACTGTAACCAACAGTAACTTTATGACACATTTCAAAATCCTACTAAAATCACATTTAATTGACACCTGGCTTTGCCCTTGTAACCATCCTGGCTAACCTTACTCTTAACACTACTAAATAAATACTACTATTCAGCTTCATTAACCACCACTACACCAACCTAACTTTAGTCCAATGGGAAGAAACATTTCTACTACAGGAAAATGAATTTAGCAAATATGTTCTGTGGTATGCATGTTTTGTGGGTGACATGTTTTTTCTATGGGAAAACTCAACAGAGATGCTGGGTATATTCTTAGAGTACCTACACACAACAATACCATTTTTAAAATTTACCTGTATGTACCCAAATGAACAGATAGAATTCCTTGATGTCCTAGTGAAAAAAATCATAAATGGAGCAGATGGCTACTAGCCTGTATAGAAAACCAAGTAGAAAGAATTCCATATTACATAAAAAATAGCATACACCCAAGACATGTCAGCAAAAACGTTATGAAAGGGCAGTTCCTGAGTGCCTCATGTAATAATGATGAGTTGGAGAGGTCCATGGATGTGTTAAGAGGAGAACTATTTGATAGAGGATATAACCAGACAGAAATAGACACCACCATAGAAGGAGTATATCAAGAACGTCAAGGAAAGGGCAAACCTTACTTCTCAGAGCAAACTAAAAGAGACAACCCCAAAACCCATTCCAGGGATGAGAAATCACATTCTCCATTACATACGCAAGTGATGTCAGTCAACTTTGTGATATATTTAGGAAGAACAGGAACATATTGTTAGCCACTAAAGAACTTGAAGGCATCATAGACTCTGGACCTCACTTCTCATTTACAAACAAAAAATCACTTAAAAGGCAGTTATGTTATAAAACCCAAACACATAAGTCCCTGAACACATCAGATAGGCTAGGGACATATATGTGCAGGAACTGCAGAGCTTGTAAGTACATTTTCTCATGCAGCACTTTTGTACATCCACAGCAAATTTTAGAATTGAATTTAATTTCTATTCAGACTGCAGGACTAGAAATATAGTTTATCTTAGTTTTTGCCAATATTGTAAAGTTTTTTATGTGAGCAAGACTAATAGAATGCTCAAAGAACGCATTTTAAAACATATCAGGGACATAATAAACAAGAAGGAGAGTAGTGCCCTAGCTAAACATGTAGAAGCTGAAGGGATGCACCATGTTTTTAAATTTGTAGTTTTAGAAGTTCTGGAAGAAAATATCAGAGGGGGTGACATTAGAAACAGAACAGAAGAGGCTGAGCAAAAATGGATTCTGCAACTAAATGCAGACAAACCCCCAGGCATTAATGAAACTGCTTCTTTGAAAGCATTTTTAAAGGCAAGAGCCTTAAAGCACTAATTCCCTTCTACATGGTTCTATAGGCATTCACATTTGAACTACTGTTTTTAACAGTTTTATGTCTATTTATGTTTTTTTCTACTATGTTTAAATTAACTGAGTGTGATATAAATATTTAATTGTTTGTCTTAACTGATTGGTTACTTTGAAAGTATATATATCAAGGAAGGTATGGGATGTTTTATTGAAGTCTAATGAATTGACCTGGAAGGTCGTGAAAGCACTCGCTTTGTCCTTGCAATAAAGAATTTTCCTTCTACTGTGGCAGTTCATCTTTTTATACATACTAAAATCACATTTAATTGACACCTGGCTTTGCCCTTGTAACCATCCTGGCTAACCCCACTTTTAACACTACTAAGTAAATACTACTATTCAGCGTCATTAACCAAAGTCTACTCAATTATAGTCAACTATTACCTGCATACAAACAGCCGTACATTAAAATAACTGCTACTCTCTTCACCTCTCTGAACTGTGTAGAATCACACAAGTCATACTTACCCCTCTCTAAACAGTAGTATGTTTCCAGCTTTTAGCTCTGTAAATATGCACTGCGTATGTCTCCAAGTATTTTTATTTATTCTAGCCACTAAACTATTTCTCCTATGTATCCCACAATGTATACATTCTTCCATTATTCATTTAATAACAACTTGCTGGCTCTATTCTAACAACTTTTATTGCCTGTATAAAAATATGCTTCTCTTTACAACTATAATTGTATAAACCGTGTGTGCTTACTGTATTATGTAATTCTTACTACTTATAATTGGAGCTTTTCTCCCCGGGCCTCCGGTGAAAAAGGACCTGTACCCAGCTGGACTTTCCTGGTACACAAATGTTAAATAAATAAATAATAATAAATAAATAAAAGGTTTGCAGCAGTCACTGGGCAGTTTGCTAAATAATGCAATGATGTGCCCAGTGATACCCAAATACTCAGTGTCAGTAGTTTCTGACGGTCCCCTGTGGCTACGGGGTGCAGTTAGAGATGATCGTGGCTACAGCCATAAACTGTATGGTGACCTTCCCTGGTGCTTTCATCAAGAACTCTTAGCGTTTCTCACCATCAAATGTATGCCAGGTGAATGTCATCAGAGGACAAAGAGACAGTGGCTACTGTATCAACTTGTTTAAGTTTGCAGAATTTAGTGTAAAATAAATTAAGTCACATTTAGAACAAGTGATCTGGAAGATATATCCAAACTAACAAAACTTGCATTGAAATGTGAGAATGTTGTATGTTATGCATTTTCTATACTAAATTGACAGAAAAGTTCTATACAGCATAAGGTTGCTTTGTTGTGGAGTCACTGCTAGGCTTCATTTGAAGTACAGGTGTGCACCTCTTTCTGCCCTTCCGCACAACATTTGACTCCATTTATGTTCATACTGTACTAAGCGGATATAAATGCGATTGACTGTTATGCAGATGGATGTCAAGAGAAGTATGATAGTGTAGGGTGTTCTCTTTAACTTCCGTGCTGCTTAACGTTCTATGGGATAGAACTTATCCTGGATGGTACACTGTGCATACCTGCATTGCATTTACTTCTGGAGGTCTTACCGGGCAAGGGATGCTGCTGTTTAGACAAGTGTGACTCTGAGCAAGTCATTTAACCTGCCACCATCCCTGAGTTGAGTCTGAAAAGGTCCATGGAGATCAGTGCTCTGCCCTGGAAAACAAATATAAATTAATAAATAGATGCAAAGGAATGCTGAGTAAAAGAGTTAGGAAATGTGCGGTTATGATAATAGGCTGACAGCCTGGTTAGTTTTTATTCCTTTAGTGCATTTTTTACAGGTTGTTTTGAATAATTTGTCTGTGTGACCTTTTTTCCCCTAATGTTTATGTACATTGGGCTTGGTTTAAAGTTCTTTATTCCTGTGTTTCTAATGTATATTCAAACAATCAACTATGCTGTGCTGATGAGGTCAGAAAAAGGCCAACCAAAGCATATTTACAGCTATTGGGGTATGGCTTTATTGGCCTGAATGTACCCATAAGGACTAAAATGTATAAAAATCATATACAGTGCATTCAAAAGCTATGCAGCAGAGACACTAGTATGTCCTTAACGTTTATTTGCAAATATTCTGTATGCCTGCACTGCAGGATGTAAAAGGTATTACTCAGTGAAGAATCTATCTTAGCTGCATATCACAGTTTTTGCTACATTAAGTATACTTAACACTATATAAAAAACAGCACAAGAGGGTTGACTGTGGTCGGGGATACAGATAATAGGCAAGAGGGGGGTTGAATTTGTTAGAGAAAACTGGCAAAGGAACCAAGGTATTGGGAACAAATAACTAGAAAGGGAAAGGTAATAGAATTGGAAGATGCTAAGAACTTATTTGGACTGCAGGTTAGAAATAAACATAGACTGGGAGCATTACTCTAGCTCCAACACCCTAGCCCAAAAATTCCTAGAATTTATAATCTCAAATGCTATAGAGCAACTTGTTACCATTCCCACAAGAGGGGAAAACATACTGGACCTGATTATCACCAACATGGGGACTCTATGCTCCAGACCAGAAGTGTATCCCTCATTGGTAAGATCAGACCATAAACTAATCTCACTGGATATTCACATCCCGACCCCATCCACTGCCCAGAAAACCACAGTGAAAAACTTCTCTAAAGCAAATTTCACACTCCTCAAAACTGAGGTGGAATCCTTCAAAGCCCCCAGGCCTGTGGAAAATACGGCCCAGACCGCAGAATCCTTTATAAAAGCATTCTATGAACACCTTCAGGAATGCATGGATCATGCGATCCCAAATAAAACCAAGACCCAATCCTCCAAAGGCAGACGTCCTGTCTAGTGGACCCCAGCCATAAACAAACTATACAATAGAAGGAGGAAGCTACTAAATGATAGAGCAAAATCCCAAAAAGGGAAGGCATCACTGATCAGTATTAGCAAAAAACTAAGGGCACTCATAAAATTGTCTAAGGCCAGCTTCGAGAGAAAAATTGCACAGGACACTAAGGACAATCACAAGGCTTTCTTTAGTTATGTTAGGAACCTGGGTGGTAATTCCCAGATATGCTCAGAATTAGTCCAAAATGACAAAAAATACACTGAACCCACAGACATTGCCAACATCCTAGCTGACAGGTTCAGCGCAAACCCCCCCCTCCCCACCAAAAGGGCAAATATCTATCCCAGCAGAGTGCTGCCCCCCTGACATCTCAGATGCTCAGGTAAGAGCCGCCCTCTCCAAAGCAAAAAACACAGCATCAGTGGGACCAGACGGTGTCCCGGGCTGCGTAATACATGAACTCCAAGAAGAGCTAAACCCAAACATAAAACTACTGTTCAATCTCAGCCTTACTACAGGATATGTGACCAAAGAGTGGCATACAGCAACAGTGGTCCCTCTCCATAAAGCTGGTGCCTCAACGGATCCTGGAAACTATCGCCCCATAAGCCTGATTAGCTTGGTCTGCAAAGCTATGGAAAGGATCATCATGGACCTCATAAATAAAGATATTGGGGACCTACAGACACTGGATCCTACCCAGTTCGGCTTTGTTAAGGGCAGATCCTACCTCTTAAACCTGGTTGATTTCTTTGAAACAGTCACCAAGGCCATTGATGAGGGGAAGGTGGTCCACACAGCCTACGTGGACCTCGCAAAAGCCTTCGATACAATACCCCACTCGGACATTATAGATAAGCTCACCAGCTTAAATATAAACCCCTATGTCACTAGATGGATTGCAAACTGGCTCAAGGACAGAACCCACATGGTTAGAATTGCTGGAGCCATGTCAGACTCCAAACCAATTACAAGTGGTGTCCCACAAGGCTCAGTCCTGGGACCTCTCTTGTTCGGTATATATTTCTCGGAGGTACAGGCCAACACGGAAGGACTGTGGCTGACCACGTTCGCAGATGACTGCAAACTGGGCGCCATAATCGACTCTCCAGCCGACACATGCATCCTCCAAAAGGGCCTCATAGAAACAGACAACTGGTGCCAGAGCCATGGCCTCAAGCTAAATGCCAAAAAGTGTATAGTCATCCCCTTTGGCAAAAACAAAGTGCCCACAAATTACCACATAGGTGGTAATCCATTAAGTACAGAAGAAGTAATTAGGGACCTGGGGACCCAAGTTGATAGCAATCTCTCATTTGACAACCACGTGGCCAAAGTGGTTAGAAAAACATTTTATATAGCCCACCTAATCATGAAGGGATTAATATCTAGATCAGGGGAGGTCATTGTGCCTCTTTACTCATCCCTCATCAGGCCCATAATTGAGTACAATGCCCGTTTTGGGATGTACCTTACCAGACACCTGCAGCAACTGGAAAGACCCCAAAAGTACCTCACCAAGAGGATCAAAGAGCTCAAACAGATGCCATATGCTGCCCGGTTAAAGAAACTCCAGCTCTACTCAGTGGCATATCACCTGTTCAGAGGCGATCTGTGCCTGACGTATAAAGCCATGTCCAACCCGGAATTAATGGACATGCTGCACCTCAGAAAATCCAAATCCCATCGAGCTACGCGCTCGAGAGACTTGAACCTCAGCACTGAAATAAATAGGACATGCTGGAGGGACAGATTCATAACCCAGAGGCTCCCTTCACTCTGGAATAAAATCCCAGTCCAGGTTAGGCAGAGTCCCTCATTGACTTTATTTAAGAGGAATCTTGATGAGTGGATGGGAGATCGTAGGTTTACCCCGGGCATCACTTCTGTGTCACTGTTAGACAGAGGCACAGTATACTAACCTCGAAAAAGGGCATAGCAAAATAAATTTTAAATGGGTGGTGAAAGCCAAACACATTCTGGCTAGGCTTATAAATGCCCTAGGGCAGATAGCCTAGTATGAACCTATGAACCTATGAACCTATGAGATTGCCTTCCCTATCAAGGATTGATATCAGAGTACAGGCAAAGAGGAAGAAATAGTGGGGTCCTAAATGAAAGAAGCACTGGTAGAGTTTTTAATAGAATCTAGAACAGAAGCTGCCGTTAAAAAAGGAATAATTAGTAAAGCATATAAAATATTGCATGATAATTATATGAGTCAATCAGTGGAACTTAGAAAGGATTGGGAAGAGAGATTAGATAAGAAATTCACGAACAGACAATAGGGTACACATGTATATCTTCCAAATATGCAACAAAGTCTAAAAGATTTAGGATCTTTGCCTGTAAATGTTTAGGCCAAGTAGACTCCAAAGAATTTTTCCTCAAGTGGATAGCAAACGTTGTAGGTGTAACGGGCAAGAAGGAGGTATCTGGGAACATATTTTTTGAAGGTGTGATAAGCTGGCAGACTTTTGGGATTCCCTGCAGACTGCTCTGTGGGAGATGCTGGATGAGCAGAATGGACTGACTAGGGAGATGATTTTTTTGAGTTATGCTACAGAATCGGAATTGCCTAAACTTAGTGAAGCCTTGATAAGTCTAATTATGTGGCTGCCAAAAAAGCAATTACTAGAAAATGTAAATCAAAGTCTAAATGAACTTTACTAGAAGTAGTGAATATAATAACAGAGATAAAACAACTGGAATTGGGATCTTTAGAAAAGGGAAGGAGCAAACTACATAGGAAAAATGGTAATTGTGGGAACAGTACATGCAGAGCAGGATTAGGTTTAAGAGGCAGTATTTGAATGAGCTATATAATGCTTTACTGACAATGACTGGATGGTTTATAAGTGATTTATAATGTTTACAACTGCAGTTGTGTCAATGGTCTCTGTGATGTAAACGGTTTGCAACTAAGGTGATATCATTTTGCATGTTTTTCATTTATATAAATGTAAGATTGCCATTGTCATATGAGTAAATTTAATAAAGGTGTTTGGAAAAAAACACCATTTAACACACCGTGGAGTAACCCTTGGTTTTAGGTGATTATAACTGTTGAAGTGACACCCTAACCCCATGTGCACAAAATGGGGAAAAGGAGATGTGGCTGGATGGATGGGTGGGTGGATGGATGAGTTGATGGATGGATTTAACACACTCTAATGACATACACAAATATAAAGCAATACATGTATCTTGGAAAACTTATGATTATCAAATGCACGAAATAAAATGAAAATGGCCTCCCACGGCAAAGTCTTCTTCTTCTTCTTCTTTCGGCTGCTCCTGTTAGGGGTCAGCACAGCAGATCATCTGTTTCCATTTCTTCCTGTCCTCTTCATCTTGCTCTGTCGCACCAACCACCTGCATGTCCTCTCTCACCACATCCATAAACCTTATCTTAGGCCTCCCTCTTTTCCTGTTACCTGGCAGTTTCATCCTTAGCATCTTTTTCCCAATATACTCTGCATCCCTCCTCAGCAGATGTAAAAACCAACGTAATCTTGCCTCTCTGGCTTTGTCTCCAAACCTTCCAACCTGGGCTGAGCCTCTAATATACTTATTCCTAATCCTGTCCACCCTCGTCACACCCAGTGCAAATCTTAACATCTTCAACTCTGCCACGTCAAGCTCTGACTCCTGCCTTTTTGTCAATGCCACTGTCTCCAACCCGTATAACATAGCTGGTCTCACTACTCTTTGTAGACCTTCCCTTTCACTCTTACTGGTACTCGTCTGTCACAAATTACTCCTGACACTCTTCTCCACCCACTCCATCCTGCCTGTACTCTCTTCTTCACCTCTCTTCCACACTCACCATTACTCTGAAGTGTTGATCTCAAGTACTTAAACTCATCCACCTTCACCACGTCTACTTCCTGCATCCTCACTATTCCTCTATCCTCCCTCTCATTCACACATATATTCTGTTTTAATCCTGCTGACCATCATTCCTCTTCTCTCTAGAGCATATCTCCACCTCTCCAGGGTCTTCTCCACCTGTTCCCTACTCTCACTACAGATCACAATGTCATCTGCAAACATCATAGTTCACGGAGACTCCTGTCTGATCTCATCTGTCAACCTGTCTATCACCATTGCAAATAAGAAAGGGCTCAGAGCTGATCCTTGATGTAATACCACCTCCACCTTAAACGCATCTGTCACTTCCACCTCAGACCTCACCGCTGTCACACTACCCTCGTACATATACTGTACCACTCTTACATACTTCTCTGACACTCCCAACTTCCTCATACAATACCACATTCCTCTCTAGGCACCCTGTCATATGCTTTCTCTAAATTCACAAAGACACAATAGCCTCCCATGGCAAAGTCATGAGCATAAAATCTATTCATACAGTATAGTCCTTCATCTCCCCTAAATTGTATCCCTTGCATCTTCTGCAGCCTGTCAGCCAGCAATGAACTCACTCATCTATAAAGCCAAACCCTGAGTACCAACCTACCCTTCACATCAATCTGATTAATGTTCCTCCTTTGCACTTTCTCCAAGTTTTGTACCATCCTATTTCTGGCCACTGTAACATCTGTACTACCAATACACTTTCATACGTTCTGACATTATTTACCCCTATTAATACAGTCTTCCATTCTATCCATACCTTTCACCCCTTTGATGTTATACTTCTTATATGTCCAGCTGTGGCAAAATCTGTACATTCTCCCTTTCTTCCAACCTACTATAACCCTCTTATACACAACAAATTGAAAGGACAAGCTCTCGGGATAGGTTTTCCAAAACCTAATTTCACACTCCCTTATAACCTCATTCCAACTGACCTTTACCAAAGCTCTGATATAAAATGAGAACACTAACAGTTGCATTCTTTCATCATCTCCACCACTTACCATTACCCAAACCCCATGTTTGGTGCACATACAAGTGCATTCTAAATCACTTGAGAATCCACATCATATATTGAGCCGACATTATGTGAAATAGTTTCAGTTTGATAAACACTGAAAAATTGTCTCTCATTCCTTCAACTTTATTTATTTTTTTTTATTTGGAAGTTGTAAAAGATTAGGTTTCTGAGTTTTTTTTTTTTTAACATTTAAATTTTATGGCGGAGAGTAAAGAAGGAGAGACATTGGAGACAAAGATTGTAAGTGATAGTTCTGAATTTCATTCTGGAAGGGAAAATTTCTAAGTGAAATTGCTAACCAGAGTTGGTGTTGAGGAATTTTCTAGAGAAGGCCATTGTGAGATAGATGGAAGGCAGGGAGATGACATAAAAGATGATGAAGAGGCTTGGTCATTATTTATTACGTAGACAGACCTTTTGTCTACTTCTATCATAAACTGAATGCAATATAACAGAATGTCCATTATAAAGCAGACCCTCTAAATCGTATCTTATGATAGGTATCATTCACAATAATCATTCTATTCCTGTGACTTGGCTGGCACAATGTAAAATATATCTTTCTGACATATGGCATGCAGGCATTCAAAAGCAGTAAAACTGCAGTCACAAACAAGATATTTAAATTTAATACAATTAAAAACACAGATA
Source organism: Protopterus annectens (assembly GCF_019279795.1). Classification (NCBI taxonomy): domain Eukaryota; kingdom Metazoa; phylum Chordata; order Ceratodontiformes; family Protopteridae; genus Protopterus; species Protopterus annectens. The sequence goes on from NC_056732.1 coordinate 1,732,211,679, forward strand.
TTCTTATAAGCATATAGAAAATTTACAATGATTACATCTCCATATAAATAGTAAGAAGTTTAACTGTGTTCCACTGCATGAAAATTTCATTTTTTATCATACTCGGAAAATGTGCCTGAAGTATGACCTAATAAGTAAAGACACCTGTGACACACAGGCATGTTTTCTTGTTATATAATACCAAGCCCAATAACACTATGGGTTAAATCATAAATAATTTGAAAAGTGTACATTTATAACAGCTCATACAAGCTGATAGTGCCCCCCTCCCCCATATCATACACAACAAGATGCACTGGTCTGTCGGTTTATATGAGTAGTAAAAGTGTAAGGATATGCTTTGCTCATGACTTCAGGATGATATTGGCTATCTAGAAGATATCAGATAGGATAGTATAAACATTAATATGTGAAAGCATTATATTTTAACAGACTCAAATTGAGACTAGATGCCTACATAAAAATATAAATTCATTTTGAATTTTCAGTTTGTGATGTGAGTCTCCAGAGCTGCCAAGTAACCCTCCTTGATTACACTCAGAAAAGTACATAACAGGTGGGACTGATGCATTCTAAAATTAAGTATTTATTTTTTAAGGCATGGTATTATTTACTAAATCTAGCACTTATTACATCATAAGACGTATCCTAGAAAACAAATATTTCACTTTGGATATGTTGTTTGATTCTTTTCCTCCAGTACTCATGTATGCTTTACGATATTGTACATGCACAGACAAGTCCTCTAGTACTCATGTGTGCTTTACGATATTGTACATGCACAGACAAGTCCTCCAGTACTCATGTATGCTTTACGATATTGTACATGCACAGACAAGTCCTCCAATACTCATGTGTGCTTTACGATATTGTACAAGCACAGACAAGTCCTCCAGTACTCATGTATGCTTTACGATATTGTACATGCACAGACAAGTCCTCCAGTACTCATGTATGCTTTACGATATTGTAGATGCACAGACAAGTCCTCCAGTACTCATGTATGCTTTACAATATTGTACATGCACAGACAAGTCCTCCAGTACTCATGTATGCTTTACGATATTGTACATGCACAGACAAGTCCTCCAGTACTCATGTATGCTTTACGATATTGTACATGCACAGACAAGTCCTCCAGTACTCATGAATGCTTTACGATATTGTACATGCAGAGACAAGTCCGCCAGTACTCATGTATGCTTTATGATATTGTACATGCACAGACAAGTACTCCAGTACTCATGTATGCTTTACGATATTGTACATGCACAGACAAGTCCTCCAGTACTCATGTATGCTTTACGATATTGTACATGCACAGACAGCTCCTCAAGTACTCATGTATGCTTTACGATATTGTACATGCACAGACAGCTCCTCCAGTACTCATGTATGCTTTACGATATTGTACATGCACAGACAAGTCCACCAGTACTCATGTACGCTTTACGATATTGTACATGCGCAGACAAGTCCTCCAGTACTCATGTATGCTTTACGATATTGTACATGCAGAGACAGCTCCTCCAGTACTCATGTATGCTTTACGATATTGTACATGCACAGACAGCTCCTCCAGTACTCATGTATGCTTTACGATATTGTACATGCACAGACAAGTCCTCCAGTACTCATGTATGCTTTACAATATTGTACATGCACAGACAACTCCTCCAGTACTCATGTATGCTTTACAATATTGTACATGCAAAGACAAGTCCTCCAGTACTCATGTATGCTTTACGATATTGTACATGCACAGACAAGTCCTCCAGTACTCATGTATGCTTTACGATATTGTACATGCACAGACAAGTCCTCCAGTACTCATGTATGCTTTACGATATTGTACATGCACAGACAAGTCCTCCAGTACTCATGTATGCTTTACGATATTGTACATGAACAGACAACTCCTCCAGTATTCATGTATGCTTTATGATATTGTACATGCACAGACAAGTCCTCCAGGACTCATGTATGCTTTATGATATTGTACACGCACAGACAAGTCCTCCAGAACTCATGTATGCATTACGATATTGTACATGCACAGACAGCTCCTCCAGTACTCATGCATGCTTTACGATATTGTACATGCACAGAAAGCTCCTCCAGTACTCATGTATGCTTTACAATATTGTACATGCACAGACAAGTCCACCAGTACTCATGTATGCTTTACAATATAGTACATGCACAGACAAGTCCTCCAGGACTCATGTATGCTTTACGATATTGTACATGCACAGACAAGTCCTACAGTACTCATGTATGCTTTACAATACTGTACATGCACAGACAAGTCCTCCAGTACCCATGTATGCTTTACGATATTGTACATGCACAGACAAGTCCTCTGGTACTCATGTGTGCTTTACTATATTGTACATGCACAGACAAGTCCTCCAGTACTCATGTAAGCTTTACAATATTGTACATGCACAGACAAGTCCTCCAGGACTCATGTATGCTTTACGATATTGTACATGCACAGACAAGTCCTCCAGTACTCATGTATGCTTTACGATATTGTACATGCACAGACAAGTCCTCCAGTACTCATGTATGCTTTACGATATTGTACATGAAAGACAAGTCCTCCAGTACTCATGTATGCTTTACGATATTGTACATGCACCAACAAGTCCTTCAGTACTCATGTATGCTTTACGATATTGTACATGCACAGACAAGTCCTCCAGTACTCATGTATGCTTTACGATATTGTACATGCACAGACAAGTCCTCCAGTACTCATGTATGCTTTACGATATTGTACATGAAAGACAAGTCCTCCAGTACTCATGTATGCTTTACGATATTGTACATGCACCAACAAGTCCTTCAGTTCTCATGTATGCTTTACGATATTGTACATGCACAGACAAGTCCTCCAGGACTCATGTATGCTTTACGATATTGTACATGCACAGACAAGTCCTCCAGGACTCATGTATGCTTTACGATATTGTACATGCACAGACAAGTCTCCAGTACTCATGTATGCTTTACGATATTGTACATGCACAGACAAGTCCTCCAGTACTCATGTATGCTTTACGATATTGTACATGCATAGACAAGTCCTCCAGTACTCAAGTATGCTTTACGATATTGTACATGCCAGACAAGTCCTCCAGTACTCATGTATGCTTTACGATATTGTACATGCACAGACAGCTCCTCCAGTACTCATGTATGCTTTACAATATTGTACATGCACAGACAAGTCCTCCAGTACTCATGTATGCTTTACATTATTGTACATTCAAAGACAAGTCCTCCAGTACTCATGTATGCTTTATGATATCGTACATGCACAGACAAGTCCTCCAGTACTCATGTATGCTTTATGATATTGTACATGCACAGACAAGTCCTCCAGTACTCATGTATGCTTTACGATATCGTACATGCACAGACAAGTCCTCCAGTACTCATGTATGCTTAACGATATTGTACATGCTCAGACAGCTCCTCCAGTACTCATGTATGCTTTACGATATTGTACATGCACAGACAGCTCCTCCAGTACTCATGTATGCTTTACGATATTGTACATGCACAGACAGCTCCTCCAGTACTCATGTATGCTTTACGATATTGTACATGCACAGACAAGTCCCCCAGTACTGATGTATGCTTTACGATATTGTACATGTACAGACAAGTCCTCCAGGACTCAAGTATGCTTTACGATATTGTACATGCACAGACAAGTCCTCCAGTACTCATGTATGCTTTATGATACTGTACATGCACAGACAAGTCCTCCAGTACTCATGTATGCTTTACGATATTGTACATGCACAGACAAGTCCTCCAGTACTCATGTATGCTTTACGATATTGTACATGCACAGACAAGTCCTCCAGTACTCATGTATGCTTTACGATATTGTACATGCACAGACAAGTCCTCCAGTACTCATGTATGCTTTATGATATTGTACATGCACAGACAAGTCCTCCAGTACTCATGTATGCTTTACGATATTGTACATGCACAGACAAGTCCTCCAGTACTCATGTATGCTTTACGATATTGTACATGCACAGACAAGTCCTCCAGTACTCATGTATGCTTTACGATATTGTACATGCACAGACAAGTCCTCCAGTACTCATGTATGCTTTACGATATTGTACATGCACAGACAAGTCCTCCAGTACTCATGTATGCTTTACGATATTGTACATGCACAGACAAGTCCTCCAGTACTCATGTATGCTTTACGATATTGTACATGCACAGACAAGTCCTCCAGTACTCATGTATGCTTTATGATATTGTACATGCACAGACAAGTCCTCCAGTACTCATGTATGCTTTACGATATTGTACATGCACAGACAAGTCCTCCAGTACTCATGTATGCTTTACGATATTGTACATGCACAGACAAGTCCTCCAGTACTCATGTATGCTTTACGATATTGTACATGCACAGACAAGTCCACCATTACTCATGTATGCTTTACGATATTGTACATGCACAGACAAGTCCACCATTACTCATGTATGCTTTACGATATTGTACATGCACAGACAAGTCCTCCAGTACTCATGTATGCTTTACGATATTGTACATGCACAGACAAGTCCTCCAGTACTCATGTATGCTTTACGATATTGTACATGCACAGACAAGTCCTCCAGTACTCATGTATGCTTTACGATATTGTACATGCACAGACAAGTCCTCCAGTACTCATGTATGCTTTACGATATTGTACATGCACAGACAAGTCCTCCAGTACTCATGTATGCTTTACGATATTGTACATGCACAGACAAGTCCTCCAGTACTCATGTATGCTTTACGATATTGTACATGCACAGACAAGTCCTCCAGTACTCATGTATGCTTTACGATATTGTACATGCACAGACAAGTCCTCCAGTACTCATGTATGCTTTACGATATTGTACATGCACAGACAAGTCCTCCAGTACTCATGTATGCTTTACGATATTGTACATGCACAGACAAGTCCTCCAGTACTCATGTATGCTTTACGATATTGTACATGCACAGACAAGTCCTCCAGTACTCACGTATGATTTACGATATTGCACACGCACAGACAAGTCCTCCAGTACTCATGCATGCTTTACGATATTGTACATGCACAGACAAGTCCTCCAGTACTCATGTATGCTTTACGATATTGTACATTAACAGACAACTCCTCCAGTACTCATGTATGCTTTACGCTGTTGTACATGCACAGAAAAGTCCTCCAGGACTCATGTATGCTTTATGATATTGTACACGCACAGACAAGTCCTCCAGAACTCATGTATGCTTTACGATATTGTACATGCACAGACAAGTCCTCCAGTACTCATGTGTGCTTTACAATATTGTACATGCACAGACAAGTCCTCCAGGACTCCTGTATGCTTTATGATATTGTACATGCAGAGACAAGTCCTCCAGTACTCATGTATGCTTTACGATATTGTACATGCACAGACAAGTCCTCCAGTACTCATGTATGCTTTACGATATTGTACATGCACAGACAGCTCCTCCAGTACTCATGTATGCTTTACGATATTGTACATGCACAGACAGCTCCTCCAGTACTCATGTATGCTTTACAATATTGTACATGCACAGACAAGTCCACCAGTACTCATGTATGCCTTACGATATTGTACATGCACAGACAAGTCCTACAGTACTCATGTATGCTTTACGATATTGTACATGCACAGACAGCTCCTCCAGTACTCATGTATGCTTTACGATATTGTACATGCACAGACAGCTCCTCCAGTACTCATGTATGCTTTACGATATTGTACATGCACAGACAAGTCCTCCAGTACTCATGTACGCTTTACGATATTGTACAAGCACAGAGAAGTCCTCCAGTACTCATGTATGCATTACGATATTGTACATGCACAGACAAGTCCTCCAGTACTCATGTATGCTTTACGATATTGTACATGCACAGAAAAGTCCTCCAGGACTCATGTATGCTTTATGATATTGTACATTCACAGACAAGTCCTCCAGAACTCATGTATGCTTTACGATATTGTACATGCACAGACAAGTCCTCCAGTACACTTGTGTGCTTTACAATATTGTACCTGCAGAGACAAGTCCTCCAGGACTCCTGTATGCTTTATGATATTGTACATGCAGAGACAAGTCCTCTAGTACTCATGTATGGTTTACGATATTGTACATGCACAGACAAGTCCTCCAGTACTCATGTATGCTTTACGATATTGTACATGCACAGACAAGTCCTCCACTACTCATGTATGCTTTACGATACTGTACATGCAAAGACAAGTCCTCCAGTACTCATGTATGCTTTACGATATTGTACATGCACAGACAGCTCCTCCAGTACTCATGTATGCTTTACGATATTGTACATGCACAGACAGCTCCTCCAGTACTCATGTATGCTTTACGATATTGTACATGCACAGACAAGGCCACCAGTACTCATATATGCTTTACGATATTGTACATGCACAGACAAGTCCTTCAGTACTCATGTATGCTTTACAATTTTGTACATGCACAGACAAGTCCTCCAGTACTCATGTATGGTTTACAATATTGTACATGCAGAGACAAGTCCTCCAGTTCTCATGTATGCTTTACGATATTGTACATGCACAGACAAGTCCTCCAGTACTCATGTATGCTTTACGATATTGTACATGCACAGACAAGTCCTCCACTACTCATGTATGCTTTATGATACTGTACATGCAAAGACAAGTCCTCCAGTACTCATGTATGCTTTACGATATTGTACATGGACAGACAGCTCCTCCAGTACTCATGTATGCTTTACGATATTGTACATGCACAGACAAGTCCTCCAGTACTCATGTATGCTTTACGATATTGTACATGCACAGACAAGTCCTCCAGTACTCATGTATGCTTTACGATATTGTACATGCACAGACAAGTCCTCCAGTACTCATGTATGCTTTACGATATTGTACATGCAGAGACAAGTCCTCCGGTACTCATGTATGCTTTACGATATTGTACATGCAGAGACAAGTCCTCCAGTACTCATGTTTGCTTCACGATATTGTACATGCACAGACAAGTCCTCCAGTACTCATGTATGCTTTACGATATTGTACATGTGCAGACAAGTCCTCCAGGACTCATGTATGCTTTACGATATTGTACACGCACAGACAAGTCCTGCAGTACTCATGTATGCTTTACGATATTGTGCATGCACAGACAAGTCCTCCAGTACTCATATGTGCTTTACAATTCTGTACATGCACAGACAAGTCCTCCAGGACTCCTGTATGCTTTTTGATATTGTACATGCACAGACAAGTCCTCTAGTACTCATGTATGCTTTACGATATTGTACATGTACAGACAAGTCCTCCAGTACTCATGTATGCTTTATGATATTGTACATGCACAGACAAGTCCTCCAGGACTCATGCATGCTTTACGATATTGTACATGCACAGACAAGTCCGACAGTACTCATGTATGCTTTACGATATTGTACATGCACAGACAAGTCCTACAGTACTCATGTATGCTTTACGATATTGTACATGCACAGACAAGTCCTCCAGGACTCATGTATGCTTTTTGATATTGTACATGCACAGACAAGTCCTCCAGGACTCATGTATGCATTACGATATTGTGCATGCACAGACAAGTCCTCCAGTACTCATATGTGCTTTACAATATTGTACATGCACAGACAAGTCCTCCAGGACTCCTGTATGCTTTTTGATATTGTACATGCACAGACAAGTCCTCTAGTACTCATGTATGCTTTACGATATTGTACATGCACAGACAAGTCCTCCAGTACTCATGTATGCTTTATGATATTGTACATGCACAGACAAGTCCTCCAGTACTCATGTATGCTTTACGATATTGTACATGCACAGACAAGTCCTCCAGTACTCATGTATGCTTTACGATATTGTACATGCACAGACAAGGCCACCAGTACTCATATATGCTTTACGATATTGTACATGCACAGACAAGTCCTTCAGTACTCATGTATGCTTTACAATTTTGTACATGCACAGACAAGTCCTCCAGTACTCATGTATGGTTTACAATATTGTACATGCAGAGACAAGTCCTCCAGTTCTCATGTATGCTTTACGATATTGTACATGCACAGAAAAGTCCTCCACGACTCATGTATGCTTTACGATATTTTACATGCACAGACAAGTTCTACAGTACTCATGTATGCTTTACGATATTGTACATGCACAGACAAGTCCTCCAGTACTCATGTATGCTTTACGATATTGTACATGCACAGACAATTCCTCAAGTTCTCATGTATGCTTTACGATATTGTACATGCACAGACAAATCCTCCAGTACTCATGTATGCTTTACGATATTGTACATGCACAGACAAGTCCTCCAGGACTCATGTATGCTTTACGATATTGTATACGCACAGACAAGTCCTCCAGCACTCATGTTTGCTTTACGATATTGTGCATGCACAGACAAGTCCTCCAGTACTCATATCTGCTTTACAATATTGTACATGCACAGACAAGTCCTCCAGGACACCTGTATGCTTTTTGATATTGTACATGCACAGACAAGTCCTCTAGTACTCATGTATGCTTTACGATATTGTACATGCACAGACAATCCTCCAGTACTCATGTATGCTTTGTGATATTGTACATGCACAGACAAGTCCTCCAGTACTCATGTATGCTTTATGGTATTGTACATGCACAGGCAAATCCTCCAGTACTCATGTATGCTTTACGATGTTGTACATGCACAGACAAGACCTCCAGTACTCATATATGCTTTACGATATTGTACATGCACAGACAAGTCCTCCTCTACTCATGTATGCTTTACGATATTGTACATGCACAGACAAGTCCTCCAGTACTCATTTATGCTTTATGATATTGTACATGCAGAGACAAGTCCTCCAGTACTCCTGTATGCTTTACGATATTGTACATGCACAGACAAGTCCTCCACGACTCATGTATGCTTTACGATATTGTACATGCAGATAAGTCCTCCAGTACTCATGTATGCTTTACGATATTGTACATGCACAGACAAGTCCTCCAGGACTCATGTATGCTTTATGATATTGTACATGCACAGACAAGTCCTCCAGGACTCATGTATGCTTTATGATATTGTACATGCACAGACAAGTCCTCCAGGACTCATGTATGCTTTACGATATTGTGCATGCACAGACAAGTCCTCCAGTACTCATATGTGCTTTACAATATTGTACATGCACAGACAAGTCCTCCAGGACTCCTGTATGCTTTTTGATATTGTACATGCACAGACAAGTCCTCTAGTACTCATGTATGCTTTACGATATTGTACATGCACAGACAAGTCCTCCAGTACTCATGTATGCTTTATGATATTGTACATGCACAGACAAGTCCTCCAGTACTCATGTATGCTTTATGATATTGTACATGCACAGACAAGTCCTCCAGTACTCATGTATGCTTTACGATATTGTACATGCACAGGCAAGGCCTCCAGTACTCATATATGCTTTACGATATTGTACATGCACAGACAAGTCCTCCAGTACTCATGTATGCTTTACGATATTGTACATGCACAGACAAGTCCTCCAGTACTCATGTATGCTTTACAATATTGTACATGCACAGACAAGTCCTCCAGTACTCATGTATGCTTTACGATATTGTACATGCACAGACAAGTCCTCCAGGACTCATGTATGCTTTACGATATTGTACATGCACAGACAAGTCCTACAGTCCTCATGTATGCTTTACGATATTGTACATGCCCAGACAAGTCCTCCAGGACTCATGTATGCTTAATGATATAGTACATGCACAGACAAGTCCTCCAGTACTCATGTATGCTTTACGATATTGTACATGCACAGACAAGTCCTGCAGTACTCATGTATGCTTTACGATATTGTACATGCACAGACAAGTCCTCCAGTACTCATGTATGCTTTACGATATTGTACATGCACAGACAAGTCCTCCAGTACTCATGTATGCTTTACGATATTGTACATGCACAGACAAGTCCTCCAGTACTCATGTATGCTTTACGATATTGTACATGCACAGACAAGTCCTCCAGTACTCATGTATGCTTTACGATATTGTACATGCACAGACAAGTCCTCCAGTACTCATGTATGCTTTACGATATTGTACATGCACAGACAAGTCCTCCAGTACTCATGTATGCTTTACGATATTGTACATGCACAGACAAGTCCTCCAGTACTCATGTATGCTTTACGATATTGTACATGCACAGACAAGTCCTCCAGTACTCATGTATGCTTTACGATATTGTACATGCACAGACAAGTCCTCCAGTACTCATGTATGCTTCATAGGTTCATTGTACATGCACAGGGCATTTACAAGTCCTAGCCCAGTACTCATGTATGCTTTACGATACCCCTTTAGTATGGGGAACTATACCCATTATTTTGCTGTGCCTCTGTTGAGCAGTGACACTGAGGTAATCCCGGGTATATCTGCGATCTCCCATCCATTGGTCAAGATTTCTCTTGAACAAGGCCAAGTGCTCTGCCTCACATAACCGGGATTTTATTCCACAGCACAGAGTCTTTGGGTGATGAATCTATCCTCCAGCACTCCTATGTATAGCTCGAGGTTTAAGTCTCCCACCTTGTGGCTCTGACGGATCTAGATTTTTGAGGTGAAGCATATTCATCAAATCTGGGTTTGACATGGCCTTGTATGTTAGGCAAAGGTCACCTCTGAGCAGTACTCATGAATAGAGCTGGAGTTCTTTCAGTCGGGCATGCACAGACAAGTCCTTGAGTACTCATGTATCCTTTTGGTGAGGAACTTGTACCTCTCCAGCTGCTGCAAGTCCTCGGGTCAGATACTCATGGGGCATTGTACTCAATCATTGGTCTGATGAGTGATGAGTATAGGGAGACTATGACCTCCTTGATCTAGATGAGAATCCTTCATGATAATGTGGGCATGCACAGACAAGTCCTCCTAACTCATGTATGCTACGATATTGTACATGACAGACTACTATCAAGTCCTCCAGTACTCATGTAACTTCTTCTGTATTGTACATGCACCTATTTGGTAGACAAGGGTAACCTTTTTTTTTCCAAGGGTATGACTATGCATTTTTTAGCATTTAACTTTAGGCCATGGCTCTGGCACCAGTTATCCGTTTCTGTGAGACCCTTGTGAAGGATATCTGTGTCAGATGTGTTTTCTACTATGGCCCCAGTTTGCAGTCATCTGCAAACTTTGTCCTCCATAACCCTCATGTATGCTTGTACTCGGATATTGTACATGCACAGACAAGTGGGCCCAGGACTGAGCCCTGTGGTACACCACTTGTGACAGGCTTTGAGTCTGACATGCACAGCAACTCTGACCCTGTGGGTTCTGTCACTCAGCCAGTTTGCAACCCATCTTGTGATATATGGGTTAACATTTAAGCTGATGAGTTTTTCAGTGATACCAGTGGGGTATTGTATCAAAGGCCTCCAGATCGAGGTAGGCTGTATGGACTGCCTTTCCTCATCAATGGCTTTGGTGACTGTTTGAAAAAGTCAACCAAGTTTAGAAGGCATGATCTGCCTTTGACAAAGCCAAACTGGGATGGATCCAAAGTCTGCAAATTCCCTATGTCTTTATTTATGAGGTCCATTATGATCCTCTCCATGGCTTTGCAGATAAGGCTTGTCAAGCTAATGGGCGGTAATTTCAGGGTCGGTGGAGGCACGCCTTTGTGAAGTGGGACCACAGTTGCAGTGCCACTCCTATCCAGAGGTAAGACTATGATTAAACAGCTGTCCTAGCTGTGGGTTTAATTCCTCATTGAGTTCGTACATGCACAGACAAGTCCTCCAGGTCCCATGGATGCTGTGTTTTTGTACATGGAGAGACAAGTCCTCACTTGGGCGTTGGAGATGTTTGGGGGCTGCAATCACATGGTATAGCTATTTCTCCTTTGGGGAGGGTGGGAGAAGTTTGCACTGAACCTGTCAGCCAGTATGTTGGCAATGTCTGTAGGATCAGTAATCTTCACATCATTTTGAACTAGTTCTGAGCATATCTGGGAGTTTCCTCCCAGGTTTCTAACATAGCTAAAGAAGGCCTTATGATTGTCTTTTGAGTCTTTAGCTATTTTCTCTCAAAATTTGCTTTGGATGATTTTATGAGAGCTCTTAGTTTTTACTTATAGTGATCAAGGGTGTCTTACCTTTTAAGGATTTTGCTCTATCTTGTAGTAGCTTCCTCCTTTGTTGTAGAGTTTGTTTATGGCTGGGGTCCACAGACAAGTCCTCCAGTACAAAGAGTCTTTGTTTTGCTTGGGATTGCCTTATCCATGCAGTCCTGCAGGTGCTGGTAGAAGGCATTTGTAAGTGATTCAGCGGCTTGAGTACTGTTTTCCGTCGGCTCGGGGGCCGGGCCTTAAAGGAGACCACACTAGTCTTTAGAAGTGTGAAGTGCACAGAGAAGTTCTTTACTGTGGTCTTTTTATTTCAGGTGGGGTGGGATGAGGACCTCCAGCGAGATTAGTTGTGATCTGATCTCACCAGTGGGGTATACTCGGTGTTGAACATTGTGCTCCCATGTTCGTGATGATGAGATCAAGTATGTTTTCTCCTCTTGTGGGGATGGTGACTAGTTGTTCCATGGCATTTGAGTTTATGAATTCCAGGAACTTTTGGGCTAGGGTGTTTGGGCTTGAGTAGTGTTCCCAGTCTATATTGTACATGCAAGTCACCTAGTATGATGGTGTTTGGTGATACATTTATCCCCTCTAGTGTTTTCAGGAAGGCCATGTGAGGTTCCTGAGTTTGTGAGGGTGGCCTGTAACATGCTACAATTTGCAGAGCAGTCTTGCCTATGGTTAATTGCACCTGGATGGTCTCCGATATGTATGTATGATTGTGTATGCTTTACGATATCGTACATGCACAGACAAGTACTCCAGTACTCTTGTATGCTTTACAATATCATACATGCACAGACAAGTCCTCCAGTACTCATGTATGCTTTACGATATAGTACATGCACAGACAAGTCCTCCAGTGCTCATGTATGCTTTACGATATTGTACATGCACAGACAAGTCCTCCAGTACTCATGTATGCTTTACGATATTGTACATGCACAGACAAGTCCTCCAGTACTCATGTATGCTTTACGATATGCACATGCACAGACAAGTCCTCCAGTACTCATGTATGGTTTACGATATTGTACATGCACAGACAAGTCCTCCAGTACTCATGTATGCTTTACGATATTATACATGAACAGACAACTCCTCCAGTACTCATGTATGCTTTACGATATTGTACATGCACAGAAAGCTCCTCCAGTACTCATGTATGCTTTACGATATTGTACATGCACAGACAAGTCCTCCAGTACTCATGTATGCTTTACGATATTGTACATGCACAGACAAGTCCTCCTGTACTCATGTATGCTTTATGATATTGTACATGTACAGACAAGTCCTCCAGTACTCATGTATGCTTTACGATATTGTACATGCACAGACAAGTCCTCCAGTACTCATGTATGCTTTACGATATTGCACATGCACAGACAAGTCCTCCAGTACTCATGTATGCTTTACGATATTGTACATGCACAGACAAGTCCTCCAGTACTCATGTATGCTTTATGATATTGTACATGAACAGACAACTCCTCCAGTACTCATGTATGCTTTACGATATTGTACATGCACAGACAAGTCCTCCAGGACTCATGTATGCTTTATGATATTGTACACGCACAGACAAGTCCTCCAGAACTCATGTATGCTTTACGATATTGTACATGCACAGACAAGTCCTCCAGTACTCATGTGTGCTTTACAATATTGTACATGCACAGACAAGTCCTCCAGGACTCCTGTATGCTTTATGATATTGTACATGCAGAGACAAGTCCTCCAGTACTCATGTATGCTTTACGATATTGTACATGCACAGACAAGTCCTCCAGTACTCATGTATGCTTTACGATATTGTACATGCACAGACAGCTCCTCCAGTACTCATGTATGCATTACGATATTGTACATGCACAGACAGCTCCTCCAGTACTCATGTATGCTTTACGATATTGTACATGCACAGACAAGTCCTCCAGTACTCATGTGTGCTTTACAATATTGTACATGCACAGACAAGTCCTCCAGGACTCCTGTATGCTTTATGATATTGTACATGCAGAGACAAGTCCTCCAGTACTCATGTATGCTTTACGATATTGTACATGCACAGACAAGTCCACCAGTACTCTTGTGTGCTTTACAATATTGTACCTGCACAGACAAGTCCTCCAGGACTCCTGTATGCTTTATGATATTGTACATGCAGAGACAAGTCCTCTAGTACTCATGTATGCTTTACGATATTGTACATGCACAGACAAATCCTCCAGTACTCATGTATGCTTTACGATATTGTACATGCACAGACAAGTCCTCCACTACTCATGTATGCTTTACGATACTGTACATGCAAAGACAAGTCCTCCAGTACTCATGTATGCTTTACGATATTGTACATGCACAGACAGCTCCTCCAGTACTCATGTATGCTTTACGATATTGTACATGCACAGACAGCTCCTCCAGTACTCATGTATGCTTTACGATATTGTACATGCACAGACAAGTCCTCCAGTACTCATGTATGCTTTACGATATTGTACATGCACAGACAAGTCCTCCAGTACTCATGTATGCTTTACGATATTGTACATGCACAGACAAGTCCTCCAGTACTCATGTATGCTTTACGATATTGTACATGCACAGACAAGTCCTCCAGTACTCATGTATGCTTCACGATATTGTACATGAACAGACAAGTCCTCCAGTACTCATGTATGCTTTACGATATTGTACATGCACAGACAAGTCCTCCAGGACTCATGTAGGCTTTACGATATTGTACATGCACAGACAAGTCCTCCAGTACTCATGTATGCTTTACGATATTGTACATGCACAGACAAGTCCTCCAGTACTCATATGTGCTTTACAATCCTGTACATGCACAGACAAGTCCTCCAGGACTCATGTAGGCTTTACAATATTGTACATGCATAGACAAGTCCTCCAGTACTCATGTATGCTTTACGATATTGTACATGCACAGACAAGTCCTCCAGTACTCATGTATGCTTTACGATATTGTACATGCACAGACAAGTCCTCCAGTACTCATGTATGCTTTACGATATTGTACATGCACAGACAAGTCCTCCAGTACTCATGTATGCTTTACGATATTGTACATGCACAGACAAGTCCTCCAGGACTCATGCATGCTTTACGATATTGTAAATGCACAGACAAGTCTGACAGTACTCATGTATGCTGTACGATATTGTACATGCACAGACAATTCCACCAGTACTCTTGTGTGCTTTACAATATTGTACCTGCACAGACAAGTCCTCCAGGACTCCTGTATGCTTTATGATATTGTACATGCAGAGACAAGTCCTCTAGTACTCATGTATGCTTTACGATATTGTACATGCACAGACAAATCCTCCAGTACTCATGTATGCTTTACGATATTGTACATGCACAGACAAGTCCTCCACTACTCATGTATGCTTTACGATACTGTACATGCAAAGACAAGTCCTCCAGTACTCATGTATGCTTTACGATATTGTACATGCACAGACAGCTCCTCCAGTACTCATGTATGCTTTACAATATTGTACATGCACAGACAGCTCCTCCAGTACTCATGTATGCTTTACGATATTGTACATGCACAGACAAGTCCTCCAGTACTCATGTATGCTTTACGATATTGTACATGCACAGACAAGTCCTCCAGTACTCATGTATGCTTTACGATATTGTACATGCACAGACAAGTCCTCCAGTACTCATGTATGCTTTACGATATTGTACATGCACAGACAAGTCCTCCAGTACTCATGTATGCTTCACGATATTGTACATGAACAGACAAGTCCTCCAGTACTCATGTATGCTTTACGATATTGTACATGTGCAGACAAGTCCTCCAGGACTCATGTATGCTTTACGATATTGTACACGCACAGACAAGTCCTCCAGTACTCATGTATGCTTTACGATATTGTGCATGCACAGACGATTCCTTCAGTACTCATATGTGCTTTACAATACTGTACATGCACAGACAAGTCCTCCAGGACTCATGTATGCTTTACGATATTGTACATGCACAGACAAGTCCTCCAGTACTCATATATGCTTTACGATATTGTACATGCACAGACAAGTCCTCCAGTACTCATGTATGCTTTACGATATCGTACATGCACAGACAAGTCCTCCAGTACTCATGTATGCTTTACGATATTGTACATGCACAGACAAGTCCGACAGTACTCATGTATGCTTTACGATATTGTACATGCACAGACAAGTCCTCCAGGACTCATGCATGCTTTACGATATTGTAAATGCACAGACAAGTCTGACAGTACTCATGTATGCTGTACGATATTGTACATGCACAGACATTTCCTACAGTACTCATGTATGCTTTACGATATTGTACATGCACAGACAAGTCCTCCAGGACTCATGTATGCTTTACGATATTGTGCATGCACAGACAAGTCCTCCAGTACTCATATGTGCTTTACAATATTGTACATGCACAGACAAGTCCTCCAGGACTCCTGTATGCTTTTTGATATTGTACATGCACAGACAAGTCCTCTAGTACTCATGTATGCTTTACGATATTGTACATACACAGACAAGTCCTCCAGTACTCATGTATGCTTTATGATATTGTACATGCACAGACAAGTCCTCCAGTACTCATGTATGCTTTACGATATTGTACATGCACAGACAAGTCCTCCAGTACTCATGTATGCTTTACGATATTGTACATGCACAGACAAGGCCTCCAGTACTCATATGTGCTTTACGATATTGTACATGCACAGACAAGTCCTTCAGTACTCATGTATGCTTTACAATTTTGTACATGCACAGACAAGTCCTCCAGTACTCATGTATGCTTTATAATATTGTACATGCAGAGACAAGTCCTCCAGTACTCATGTATGCTTTACGATATTGTACATGCACAGACAAGTCCTCCACGACTCATGTATGCTTTACGATATTGTACATGCACAGACATGTTCTACAGCACTCATGTATGCTTTACGATATTGTACATGCACAGACAAGTCCTCCAGTACTCATGTATGCTTTACGATATTGTACATGCAGAGACAATTCCTCCAGTTCTCATGTATGCTTTACGATATTGTACTTGCACAGACAAGTCCTCCAGTACTCATGTATGCTTTACGATATTGTACATGCACAGACAAGTCCTCCAGGACTCATGTATGCTTTACGATATTGTATATGCACAGACAAGTCCTCCAGTACTCATGTTTGCTTTACAATATTGTGCATGCACAGACAAGTCCTCCAGTACTCATATCTGCTTTACAATATTGTACATGCACAGACAAGTCCTCCAGGACTCCTGTATGCTTTTTGATATTGTACATGCACAGACAAGTCCTCTAGTACTCATGTATGCTTTACGATATTGTACATGCACAGACAAGTCCTCCAGTACTCATGTATGCTTTGTGATATTGTACATGCACAGACAAGTCCTCCAGTACTCATGTATGCTTTACGGTATTGTACATGCACAGGCAAGTCTTCCAGTACTCATGTATGCTTTACGATGTTGTACATGCACAGACAAGACCTCCAGTACTCATATATGCTTTACGATATTGAACATGCACAGACAAGTCCTCCTGTACTCATGTATGCTTTACGATATTGTACATGCACAGACAAGTCCTCCAGTACTCATGTATGCTTTATGATATTGTACATGCAGAGACAAGTCCTCCAGTACTCATGTATGCTTTACGATATTGTACATGCACAGACAAGTCCTCCACGACTCATGTATGCTTTACGATATTGTACATGCAGATAAGTCCTCCAGTACTCATGTATGCTTTACGATATTGTACATGCACAGACAAGTCCTCCAGGACTCATGTATGCTTTATGATATTGTACATGCACAGACAAGTCCTCCAGGACTCATGTATGCTTTATGATATTGTACATGCACAGACAAGTCCTCCAGGACTCATGTATGCTTTACGATATTGTGCATGCACAGACAAGTCCTCCAGTACTCATATGTGCTTTACAATATTGTACATCCACAGACAAGTCCTCCAGGACTCCTGTATGCTTTTTGATATTGTACATGCACAGACAAGTCCTCTAGTACTCATGTATGCTTTACGATATTGTACATGCACAGACAATTCCTCCAGTACTCATGTATGCTTTATGATATTGTACATGCACAGACAAGTCCTCCAGTACTCATGTATGCTTTATGATATTGTACATGCACAGACAAGTCCTCCAGTACTCATGTATGCTTTACGATATTGTACATGCACAGACAAAGCCTCCAGTACTCATATATGCTTTACGATATTGTACATGCACAGACAAGTCCTCCAGTACTCATGTATGCTTTACGATATTGTACATGCACAGACAAGTCCTCCAGTACTCATGTATGCTTTACAATATTGTACATGCACAGACAAGTCCTCCAGTACTCATGTATGTTTTATGGTATTGTACATGCACAGACAAGTCCTCCAGGACTCATGTATGCTTTACGATATTGTACATGCACAGACAAGTTCTACAGTACTCATGTATGCTTTACGATATTGTACATGCACAGACAAGTCCTACAGTCCTCATGTCTGCTTTACGATATTGTACATGCACAGACAAGTCCTCCAGTACTCATGTATGCTTTACGATATTGTACATGCACAGACAAGTCCTCCAGTACTCAAGTATGCTTTACGATATTGTACATGCACAGACAAGTCCTTCACTACTCATGTATGCATTACGATATTGTACATGCACAGACAGCTCCTCCAGTACTCATGTATGCTTTACGATATTGTACATGTACAGACAATTCCTCCAGTACTCATGTATGCTTTACAATATTGTGCATGCACAGACAAGTCCTCCAGTACTTATGTATGCTTTACGATATCGTACATGCACAGACAAGTCCTCCAGTACTCGTGTATGCTTTACGATATCATACATGCACAGACAAGTCCTCCAGTAGTCTTGTATGCTTTACGATATCATACATGCACAGACAAGTCCTCCAGTACTCTTGTATGCTTTACGATATAGTACATGCACAGACAAGTCCTCCAGTGCTCATGTATGCTTTACGATATTGTACATGCACAGACAAGTCTTCCAGTACTCATGTATGCATTACGATATTGTACATGCACAGATAAGTCCTCCAGTACTCATGTATGCTTTACGATATTGTACATGCACAGACAAGTCCTCCAGTACTCATGTATGCTTTATGATATTGTACATGCACAGACAAGTCCTCCAGTACTCATGTATGCTTTACAATATTGTACATGCACAGACAATTCCTTCAGTACTTATGTATGCTTTACGATATTGTACATGCACAGACAAGTCCTCCAGTACTCATGTATGCTTTACGATATTGTACATGCACAGACAAGTCCTCCAGTACTCATGTATGCTTTACGATATTGTACATGCACAGACAAGTCCTCCTGTACTCATGTATGCTTTATGATATTCTACATGCACAGACAAGTCCTCCAGTACTCATGTATGCTTTACGATATTCTACATGCACAGACAAGTCCTCCAGTACTCATGTATGCTTTACGGTAGTGTACATGCACAGACAAGTCCTCCAGGACGCATGTATGTCTCACGATATTGTACATGCACAGACAAGTCCTCCAGGACGCATGTAGGCTTTACGATATTGTACATGCACAGACAAGTCCTCCAGTACTCATGTATTCTTTACGATATTGTACATGCACCGACAAGTCCTCCAGTACTCATGTGTGCTTTACGATATTGTACATGTGCAGACAAGTCCTCCAGTACTCATGTATTCTTTACGATATTGTACATGTGCAGGCACGTTTCTCAGCTTCATGCATCGCTGGAACTTCTCCATCTTTACAAGGCTGACACTGTCATTTTAACTAACAGTATATAGTTGCGGTAAATAAAATTAATGAAAGTGATTTCCCTTACATACATCATGTGTGTAAAATAGAGTTCAATACAATGAATTATTGTGCCTTAAAAATTGCCATTACTTACTATAAGGTACTTTAGATATTCACAGAATAATGTTAATATACACACCACTCAACCTCTTAGTACAAGAAATATGGGCAAGGCCTAAAGTAAAGGAGGGGTCAAAGGCCAAAAAAAGTGAGACATGAGTTTAATATAAAGTTGTGAGAATAACAACAGTTGTGTTAGTATGCATTTTCTGAAGGATATGAAGTCAAAAAATCAAATGTATGTTATTATTTAGTGACTTCAGTCCTCAGTGACTTGCCAGAAAACCTCACATTTTATAATGAACATGCCAAAAATATTAAAAAACTGGACATTCTGTGAAGATCCAGACAGCTGACACATATGCAGACTGAGCAAAGCCAGGTGCTGTGCATTATACACAGAAATGCTCATTTTAATGTACTGATCAAGTTAATACCAGTTTGTTTGTGTCTTTCTGCTTTTCCCGGTTAGGGGTCGCCACAGCGGAACTCCGATCCGCTAATGATTGGCAGTAGATTTTTTACGTGCCGAGTTTGCCAGCCCTGATGCACAACCTTCAACAAAGGTATGCCCATTCACGCACGTCTCCACACTGAAGACGCTCTAGCTGAGAATCGAATGGCACAATGTCTTGCTGTGAGGTGACAATGCTACCGCAGCACGACTACCGCAGTTTGGTCAAGTTAATACCAGTACTGAATACTATAGCCATGGGTTATATTGTTTGTTTATTTCTCTATCTATTTATTTATTTATTTCACATTTATTTACCAGGAAAGTCTGACATGGGCAGAGCCCATTTTCAGTGGAGGCTCAGGGAGAAACACTCCAGACACATGCCATTGGAATGTGAGAGGAATCCGGAGCACCCGGAGGAAACCCCAGCCAAGTAATGAATCAGCAAAACACTTGCTGTGTGGCAACAAAGCTAACCACTTCACCACTGAGCTGCCCATCTATCTGTCTGTCAATTCCCTTGTTTGTTTATTGGTAAAAGTGTTTTTTATTACATTGAAAGAGTAACAAACCTGGTCAAATAGTCAAAATAATTAAATTAATTTAACAAAGATATTAATACATTTTGAAGGTAAATAAATCACAAGAATCAAAGAAACGTCTCCAACCACAGCAGAAAAAGTGACTCAAGGCACTCAGTATACTGATCACAAGAAAATGTACTTGTTTTAACACTTTTGTCTAATCATTATACCATAGACTTCATCAGAAACACAAGCATCGGGGGCGTGGCCAAGGATGAACACAGGATAGCAGCAGATTTCTTCAGCTCCACCAATTTCATTACATTGACAGGAATTAATTACTTAAAAAATTAATTTTTGAAGTAATTTTCTTTCTAAATATGTTTGTTTTATATAGTTCTTGAACTATATCTAAAAAAGAAAGGAAATCTTAATAATATTCCTGTCAGAAATTACTTTGGAAATTTTCCTGTCAGTTTATCAGTCTGAAATTAGTTCCAGTAAGACAAATTCTCAAGACTCCAGCATCAAGAAAGAACTTCAGTCTCTGATAATTATAGTCCAGCAACTTATTGCTAAGATGGATAAAATGGATACTAAAATAGACACTTTCATAGAAAAAACTACAAAACAAATAGACTTGTTACATATGGACCTGCAACAACAGAAGATCCAGATGACAGGCATAGAAGAAGCTGTGAATGACATGGAAAATAGAATACAAGAAGAGGAAATCAACATTGAGTTTCTGCTGAAACAAAATGCACATTTACAAACAAAGCTGGATGACCTGGAAAATAGATCTAGGCGCAATAACATTAGGATTTTTGGACTGCCAGAAAATATTGAAGGTAACAATATTACTTCTTTTTTAACAACATGGCTCCCTAAAACTTTAGATTTACCAGAAGCATTCTCTTTTGGTATCGAAGAGCACATAGATCTATAGCTAATACTAACTCTAACAAAAACTATCCTAGATCAGTTATAGTTAGATTTCTATCATCTTTTGATAAAGAGATGGTTCTTAAATCTGCTTGGGCTAAAGCTCCTGTTAAGATTAATGAAACAACTGTGCTTTTGACAATGACTATTCTTCCATGGTATTAGCTAAAAGAAAAGTTTTTCTGCCACTAATAAGGGAGCTTAAAAAGCACAGTTTAAAACATACCTTCTGTTTCCTGCCAAGCTTAAAATCTTCCTTCCTGATGGTCCTAAAATTTTCGATGACTTAGACTCTGCTTTACTGTTTATCAAAAAAATAAGATTTTGGAAAAATAGAAGTAATTGGATGGGCTAGTCCGTCGTTAAAGAGACTGGCAGCTGATACTTCATGGAAGACTTCAGAGAAGTAGAAGAGACTTAAAAACAAATGATTTGTACTATGTTTTTTTTTCTCTCATCATTTTATTTTATTATTAATCTTTTTAAATATAGTTCCTGCATTTCCAAGAAGCAACAAATATTTTGAAAAAGATTTAATCAAAGTTATTCTCTGTGTGCAAAGAAATGTTTTGTTTCATAACTAGTCAAAATATCTGGAGATTTAATGGCAAGCTGTGATTTAACTTGTTTCTCTTTCTGAAGAGGAAAAATTAGGTCAGTAATTTGATACATTTTTTTTCCTTTAAAAGTTTATATGTTCTTCAAATGCTATTCCTAATTATACTTTCTTGATTACACTGCTTATGCTTGTTTGTAAATAATCTGTCATGCTTTAACTAATAATAATTAGAACTAAATAATAGTAAATAATATGTCTTATTTTTAACTCTATTAATATAAACAGTAAGTAACATTCTATTGTATATACTTCTTATAGCTTTCTCTTACATTTTTTTTTATTTCTGCCTTACACCCTTTTACTTTCTACTCTCTTTTCTTTTCTTTATTAATATATAGAAATGCTTTTGATCATATAGACATAGTAAATAATAAGATTTGCATAGGAGTTGAGTTGGGACAAAAATGTTGAATTTTGTTACTTATTAATAATTTGGGGCTTGATTTCACTTACATAGAGTCTGTAATAACCTGTAGAATGCATTGTGAAGGTTTTGTCATGTTTAGATGCATTTACACTGCTAAATGAATGTTTGTCACTAGTTTTTAATAAGTTTCCCGCCAAAATGTTAAGAGAGACAATCTGGGATGTGGGCTGTCTCATGCACAGTGTCCATGAGCTACTTCAAAAGCTTCAACTCTCAGAATTCTCACAGAGAAGCTGAAAGCAGCTAGTCTCACCTTTGACCTAGATATCACACTGACACATCACAGCTACAGGAATGACACTACCTAATTATACTTTCTTGATTACACTGCTTATGCTTGTTTGTAAATAATCTGTCATGCTTTAACTAATAATAATTAGAACTAAATAATAGTAAATAATATGTTTTATTTTTAACTCTATTAATATAAACAGTAAGTAATATTCTATTGTATATACTTCTTATAGCTTTCTCTTACATTTTTTTATTTCTGCCTTACACCCTTTTACTTTCTACTCTCTTTTTCTTTTCTTTATTAATATATAGAAATACTTTTGATCATATAGACACAGTAAATAATAAGATTCGCATAGGAGTTGAGTTGGGACAAAAATGTTGAGTTTTGTTACTTATTAATAATTTTGGGCTTGATTTCACTTACATAGAGTCTGTAATAACCTGTAGACTGCATTGTGAAGGTTTTGTCATGTTTAGATGCATTTACACTGCTAAATGAATGTTTGTCACTAGTTTCTAATAAGTTTCCCGCCAAAATGTTAAGAGAGACAATCTGGGATGTGGGCTGTCTCATGCACAGTGTCCATGAGCTACTTCAAAAGCTTCAACTCTCAGAATTCTCACAGAGAAGCTGAAAGCAGCTGGTCTCACCTTTGACCTAGATATCACACTGACACATCACAGATACAGGAATAGCAGATTAATAATATGTGTTAAAAACCTATGTCCCAAACATATACATTACTATAACTCATTTAATTCATCTGATTGACAAGCATAAATAATTTTATAACTCTATACTGGAAGAAATTGTCATGTGATATATTTTAAAGCAGTAGTATAGCATGTTTGTAAAATCTGGTTACTAAAATGTGTTTGCTGTGCATTATTTTGTATAAAGCAGACAGATTTATTGAAGGGACAGCAATGTAAGATGGTGCTCAGTAAAGATACAACTCAGTGAGATCATATATATATATATATATATGTATGTGTGTGTGAGTGTGTGTGTGTATGTGTGTGTGTGTGTATGTGTGTGTGTGTGTTTGTGTGTGTGTGTGTGTGTGTGTGTGTGTGTGTGTGTGTGTGTGTGTGTGCGTGTGTATGTGTGTGTGTGTGTGTGTGTGTGTATGTGTGTGTGTGTATGCATGTATATATATATATATATATATATATATATATATATATATATATATATATATATATATGTGTGTATGTGTATATGTATATATATATATATATATATATATATATATATATATATATATATGTGTGTGTGTGTGTGTGTGTGTGTATGTGTGTGTATGTAGATATGTATATAAATGTTTCTGAGAATCTGCTTAACTATGAAGTATGATTTATAACAATTTCTATGAATACAATATTTTATTCTATTGGCAATAATGAGTTTGAGTAAATGCTCATATACAAGCAATTCAAGGTTTTTTTTGGAAGCTGTTAACTGTATTTACATGACAGAAAATAGATGCATCCTAATATATGTAATGTCTGAATCATATTAGCCAAAGTTTGTGATTTAAATGAATGTTAGAACTTATTTTTCTCTCCTCTTGATTTCTAACATCAAGATTATTTGAATGCTATTTGAATACAAGTGTTTTATATTACATGGATGTATATAGTAGTATGAACAGTTTTAAAAAAAAAAAAAAAAAAAGGTTTATTTTAGTTTATATGATGCTGTTTTACCAAATGTGTAGTCTTGTCTTGCTAGATAATTGAATTGAAAACTGTTAACTTCAAATTAAATATAACTAGTATTAAATTGATAAGGTGGTAGCTGACGTACTGCTGCTTAGGGTAGGGGGTTAACTTGAGTGGTAAATACTACTCTAAGTTGGAGTTTATAACTCCAGGCTGGATGCAAGGTTTAATCCTTACATTATTTTCACTTGTTCATTGTTATTTGTATATAGTTTTGACATCCACAATATATTTTGTACATTCATTGTCACTACAAACAAAATTGAATCCTATACGAAATCCCATAAGAGATTCAATAAATACAGCTATATTTAAAGGTACACCTAAAGGAGGAGATGTAACATTACTTATCTTGTTATTTGTTATTTTGATCATAAGATTCTTAAGTTTTAAAATGCCAAATGACATCTTTAAAAGGAATTTCTTTAAACATTAATGGATTGAATAATCCATGTAAAAGGGCAAGCCTAATAAGATACATTAATTTACATAAGGCCAACTTAGTCTTCCTACAAGAAACCCATCTCTTGAAAAAAGATATTGATAAACTAGCCACAAACAAATATACAGTATTGGTTAGTTCAGAGCACACTCAGAAAAAGAGGAGTGGCTATTTTATGGAATAAAAGTATGCCCATTCCTAAAACCATTAAGTCTTATCAGGATGACAAAGGAATGTTTTGTATGGTTACAATACAAATTAATGGGAAGACTTACACTTTAATTAATGTATATTGGATACCTGGAATTGGTATTAATACAGTGAAACATCATCTTGATAAGATCATATCATTCTCTATAGGAGATATTATTTTAGCTGGTGACTTTAATTGTATACTACATGAAAGTGATACTACCACTATAGGAAAGAGAAGAATTACATCTAATGCAAAACATTTAAAGGATTTTCCTAATTCTTATCATTTGAATGATATTAATAATCAGATAGATTCAAAATCATTACCATACACCTTTTTTTCTAACAGATACAAAACTTATTCAAAAATAGATAGGGTCTTTATTTCTAACCAGATGGTAACAGATTTAATTAATTCCAAAATCATTTCATGTCCTATATCTGATCATAATTCAATTGTTTATGAATTCATGATAAAAAATACTCATAATGTTCAGATCAAAAGGATACCAGCATACTTAACTCAACTAAAAGACTATAAAGAATATATACTTTCAGAAGTAAAACATTTTTTAGACATAAATAACACTCCTGAAGTCTCCATTGTTTATGTTTGGGATGCCTTAAAATCATATTTATATGGACAAAGTATCAGATGGTATAATAATAAAAGGAAATCTTGGGATAAGGAATTGTTAGATATTCAAAGTAAATTAGACTCTTATAAACATAATAATAAAGAAAATATTATGGACAAGAAAGTTATTGAAGAAATACACAAACTAAATGAGAAATACAAAGAAATTTTAACTCATAAAGTTAAAATAACTTTAGAGAAATACAAGTTTTTGTCTTATTCAATAAGCCCCAAATACTTACATAGACTTAAAAATAAAACAAAAGGTTGAATAAACAAAACCATAGCAAAGAAATCTTTTCTCTAAGGAAAAAGAAGAATGTTTCTAGTATACCAGAAATACTAGATGAATTTAGAAATCACTTTCACAAAATTAACCATAATAATATTAACATGGAACCTAAAGATAAAATAAAGGAGTTTATAACCACAAATATGAATAAAAAGCTTAATAAACAACAGATTAAACTATTGGACAAGAGTATTTCATATACAGAAGTTATTACACAAATAAATAAGCTTAAATCAAACAAAGCACCGGGTAATGATGGTATTATTCCAGAGATATATAAAATCCTTTCTAAAAATACATATTCATTAATATATAAGGTTTTTATTTTGGCCCAAACTGAGTTAATAACCCCCCCCATCTTGGCAATATACATTTATTTCGCCAATTTTAAAACCTAATAAAGATCCAACTAGATGTTCTTCATATCGGCCCATCTCATTACTTAATGTTGATTATAAAATGTTTATGAATATCTTTGCTGATAGATTGAAGACAATCATTCCCGGCATTATAGATATAGATCAGACAGGCTTCATTGTAAATAGAAATACTTTTGATAATATAAGAAGAACTTTAACATTAATAGATTTTGCAAATAGGAAAAGAAAGATTTAACACTTATTAGTCTTGATATAAGTTCAGCATTTGATTCAGTAAGTTAGGACTATCTGTTTACCTTAATGAAGTGCACAAACTTCTCGGATGCATTTGTAAATCTAATTGAACATTTATACAAAGGAACGTTGGCTTATATTAAGGTAGGAACATATGTTTCACAAAAATACCCATTCTTAAAGGTACAAAACAAGGATGTCCACTTTCTCCACTATTATTCACTTTAGTAATGGAGCCTTGGGCTAATTTGATCAGAAACAGTACTGACATAGAGGGTTTTGAAATAGATGAAAATACAACATCCAAAATTCAACTTTTTGCAGATGATGTTCTAATTACATCAGCAGGATCTAATTCTTCTATTCAGTCTCTATTTGATAACATGATGAATTTTAAAAGTATTTCTGGTTTAATATTCAATGAAGAAAAAACTAAAATACTACCTATATATACACGAAAAAATATTCTCATTAGTGATTTTACTAAATATGTACCCAATTCAGGTCAGATAACTTATTTAGGTATAATACTATCTAAATATATTAAATCTATTATATATAATAATTATAATACCTGTTTTCTTAATATACAAAACCTTTTTAATACCTGGAATAATATGTTTTTTACTATGGAGGAGAGACTTACAATTATTAAAATGATAATATTCCCCAAGATTTTATACTTAATACAATCAATAATACTTCCACCTACAAAAATATTTATCAAGAAACTGAACACACTAATGTTAAATTTCTTATGGGCACCTAATAGACCTAGGATTGCATTAAAGAAACATACTAATAGCTGGTCTCAAGGGGGTATTTCTTTTCCAGACTTTAATTTATATACTATCTCTTCTATTGTAAAAGTTATTACTTTATTAATAGATTAGTCATATGTCACAAAATGGAAAGATTATTGGGAGCTAATTAGTATACACTTCATGAAAACCTCCTTAACACATAAAAATATGATTGTAAATAACTCCATGTTATGGTTACTAAAGGAATTTTATACTTCACCTATTACACCTAAACATATGGTTTGTTACCCATTAAATATTATTATTAGTTATCGTAACTTTATATTCATGCACCCTAAGTATAGGGAATGGAATTTTATTGTATTTCCTATAATGTATACTCAGGGTATGCTTTTGTCATCTACTTCTGAAGGAACTCATTTAGCTATAGATAATGATCTAAAGTACTGGTATCAGTTGATATCTGATAATAAAGTTAAAAATCTAGATTTCTTAAAACAAGAATTTGATCTAAGAGAAAATTGCTGGTTAGAGGTTCAGACCTTTAGACAACATCTCATTAATAAAATAGATTTAATGTCTATAACTGTTAAAGAATCTATTCCAACACTGATTGATTACTTGATATTAAATTTACAACATAAAGTTTCTGATAAAGGTAAACTTTCATACATACATAAAGTTATCAGACAAGAAACTTTTACAGTGTAGATTCATACTGGAATTATTTCACTTCTATTAATGGGGACCCACCAAATCAACAAGATAAACAATATATATTGGAATCTGCTTATAGAACTACGTCTTCCATTGTCTGGAGACTTTATACATGGAAATTTTTACATAGATCTTTTTATACACCTTTGATGATGAATAAAATAAATAATAAAGATAATCTGTGTAAGAGATGTAATGTAGAAATTAATGCTGACTGGGCTCATATGTTTTATGACTGTATAAAATTGAAAGAATACTGGAAGTCAATTAATGAATTTTTGCAGGCTCTTTTTACAGATAATTTCATTATTTCTAAATCTCTTATATTATTGAACACACCTGTACCTCAAAGTGCTAAAAAGGTTAAGCTTCCCTTGTTATGGTCTATTCTAGCAGTGGCTAGGAAAATAATAACTAGAAATTGGATTTCAGATACACCTCCTTCGTTCAATGAATTTAAAAATGTTATGAATATAGTGTGCCATATGGAAATAAACACAATTAGGACTAGAACAAATAGAAAAACATCTTATTTTATTGTATGGGATAATTTACAAAATTTGTTAAAAAAATTTTAATTTCAATAGCATGGTATTTTAGTTTAATTAATTGATCTGATTGTAGTGGATGTCTTTGTAAATACTTTAGTTGTTTTGTTGAATATTATAATAATACCTATTTTTAATTACTTGTATAAAATTGTTATGATATTTCTCTTATATGTTAAAACAATAAACCTGTTTTGAAAAAAAAGAAACACAAGCATCATTGCATACACACTTTATAAAACTTTTTACATACAACACATGGCTATGTACATAACTGACATAAAGTAATGAAAGGAACTTAAAATAAAAAAATT
Source organism: Protopterus annectens (assembly GCF_019279795.1). Lineage (NCBI taxonomy): Eukaryota > Metazoa > Chordata > Ceratodontiformes > Protopteridae > Protopterus > Protopterus annectens. Next base: position 1,732,241,401 of record NC_056732.1, read on the forward strand.
CTCAGAATGCGCTTATAAAACATCATTAATATGCAAACCACGTTCTATAGAAAATATTGTCCGTGAAAGCTTCAGTGAAGTTTGTGAAATGCTGAAATACTTCCAAAACTTTCTCTCTGAGTGGATGAAGTTCAAACTGCTGAGGTTCAGAATCACAGACTGTATTCTCCCCAGAAAGCAGTTGAAAAAGACCTCCACCCCCCAGACTTAGAAATAACAACTTTATGGTCACATCAACTTGAAGAAGTAGGAAATTACCCCTGAAAAGGGCATTCCTGCGATCACAACTCATTGACAATGATTTCTTATGGATGAGCTCCTGTCCTTGGTGCATTGAATTTTGAGCAAATGAATTTCATGCAAATGATGGACAATTCGAACTTCATCCACCCATAGGTTACCCAATTCCAAAGCATCTCTTTCATTTTCTAACATCCTAGATAAGTATCATCATAGTCAGAAATACAGAGATGGAAATTAACTTTAAAGTTACCCATTGGGTAGCAATAACAATCATCATCCCTGACCCCCTCTTTCCCTTTTTCTACATGAATTCGGGGTACTGTATCTACTGCTGCCATCTCTCTCTATTGAGTCAATGAAACTTTCCTGCTTTCTTCAGCAGTCATGCTTGACTGCCACAGGTCTTTTTTAAAACAATCCATCCGCCTCTTTGCTGGATGTCCTCATTTCTTCTCCCCTTTATCTTGTCTGTCCCAAATCTTCACCAGCTTGTCTTTTGATTTCCTGCACATGTGACTGAACTAGTTTAATCTGTTCTATTTGACCTTCTCTGCAATTGGAGCTACCAGAGCTTCTGTTTGATGTCCTCACGTCTTCATCTGCCACACATAATTCATCCTAGCACCCATCTCAGCCACTTCTATCATCTCTGCTGCCTCACCTGCCCTAGCTTCACTGTCCAGGGTTTTGTACCATACAGTAGTACTGGTCACACCACTGTTTTTTACACCTTAGATTCTTTATCATTGCTCTGTTATACACTGTCCCCAACACACTGTACAATTTGTCTGCAGGATCTCTGATTCTACCTTTCCTTCTCCTCAAACATCCCTCCCAGGTGTTTGAAGCTGTTAAACTGTTCCACTAATTTCTCTTCCATACCAATTTTCAGCTTATTCTAATTTCCCAATTTACTGCCATGACAATTACCTTATCTGTACTCATTTCATCCCATGTGGTTTCAGTTTTGCTTTCCAACCTCCTATTCTTTGCTGAAGTTCTTGCTCAGAGTCTGCCTGTAATGCCATGTTGTCTGCATAGAGCAACTTTGTTGACCTGTGCCCTCCAACCTGTTTGCTAATGTAGTCTTTTTCCAGTATGAGCAGCAATGGGTTCAGAGTTGCCCCTGTACAACCACTCTCACTGGGAACTCCTCTGTTTGTCCAGACACTGCTTGCTTTAATGTAATTGGGTCTTTGTGCAGTCTTTGTTTAGAGCATTCACTAATTCTGTCAGCATTTCCAGGACTTTGAACCATCACAGCACTGTCCAAATCCACTTTCTTGGGACCCTGTCATATATTTTCTTCAAGTCTAGGAATACCCAGTTGAACTCTTTCATCACCTCTAGCGTCTTCTCAACTATCTGTCTCACTGCAAACAATGGATAAGTTGTACTGCATACGCATTTCCAATCATACATTCTACTGCTCTGTGTATTCATCTATGAATCACCATCTCCAACATTTTTATTCATTGTGACAGGAGTTTGATGCCTCTATACTACCCAAAGTTTTGAATGTCTCATTTGTTCTGGTACATATTGGCAATGTCCTCAATGGATGAGTGTGTGGTGATTTTATATTAACTCAGAGACATGTTTGTTATTATTTCTTAGTTTCCTGACAGCTGAATAATGCTTTGTGGTTAGCTTCAGCATTGGAGGTGATTTGCAGTCTGTACTATCTCTTGGAAGATTTAATTTTGCTTCGCAGTTCTTTATTGGTTATTCTCAGATCCTGCCCAGGTGATGGAGGATAAGTTTGTTTTTATGGGCTAAGCGTTTATTTCTCCTGTTGTATAGTTTGTTGATGTTGGGGTTCCTGCAAATGGGTTTGTTCTTAAAGATAACACTATATTTATGTCTTATGGGGGCAGAAGCCTCAATACTAGCTTGGAGTTGGACATAGAAGGTATCAGCAAAAATTGTAGCATTTAAAGCAGAGTCATCTAGCTGAGGAGGGTCCTTCAATTTTTCAACTGGACCAATTTTTGACAAAGGTGAAAATGGAGGGGTTTCAAGATGACTCGAGTCTCACACCTAGAGTAAATGTTGCTACACGATGGTCATATTTGCTCAGTGATTAGTAACTGTGAGCTCTGAGAATGGGTGGCTAAATTTGTGAGAAACAGGTCTAATAATTTAGAGTCCCCATTGAAATATGAACTAGTTTGTCCAACAAATTGGTATTAATGAAATTCATGACTCTGTGCATATATGTTTGTGATGCATAGGTTACCCAGATAACTGAGAGATACTTGAAGTCACCCAGGAGTATAATCTTAGGTTCTATGGTGAGGGATGTAGTATGTTAAGATATGCCCTATGGTCTGCTGATATCATAGAAGGGGTGCAGTAATTTGCTACTGTGTGGTACCGGGTTATATTTATCATAGAAAGAATGTGGAGGAGTTCTAGGTCATTGTCCTGCATCTAGAGGTGAAATAGTTTCTTAGGAACACAGATTTGCCCCACCAGCTACAATGTCCAATTCAGAACTGAGTCTGGAGTGGTAGAAATTACATCCTGCACTGGGGATGTTTCACTATTTGAAACCAGGTTTAATTAACTATGCATATATCAACATTTGCAGGGGTTCAGAATGCCTATAAGGACTAAAACTTTTTGTTTATTCATCTAATAATGACCAATGCTATTTTTTGTATTATTTTTATTCTGGTTAGCTATGCATGTGATTTGAGGAGTCCAACTTTGTCTAAAAAAGTAACTATGGGGAAGAAGAAGAAATCATAGGTACTAAACAGAAATGGAGGAGGGAGTTCAGATCATTCTTTATAAAGCAGTAGTGGATGTCAACCATCTTATCCCAGGCTGATATATATATTAGATCCTGCTCGAAAGATACCAGTGGTTAAGCCAATAATTAAAGTTGATTTTATTTTGTTTGTATTATGGCATCATTCATGGCAACAGTAGGACACTATTCAGTACTTTCCAGATGCATGTTCAGGGGGATCCCTGTTGTCCCTCTTCATATGATTCAAGAAGGTGTGTCTCAATCATCCATCTCCATGTGTGCAATGATCAGGTCATAGCAGTGGAGGGATGTTCTGTGCTGAGATAACATATTCAGTGTTTGCCACTCTGAAGTACTCTAGAGAAGGTCTGAGACAGGAACCATTAACTGTCCTTATAGGACAGCATTTAGCAATCTGGCTCACTGATAGGACCCAGGTGGTCAAAATAGGTGAGGCCACCTCCACGAAGAAGCCAATCACTATTAGAATCCCTCAGGGCTTGGTACTGGACCCACTCCTTTTTGGCATCTGTTTCTCTGAAATGAAAGCAAATGCTGAAGATTTCTGGCTGACTAAGTTTTCAGATGGTTACAAGCTGGGGGTTATCATTGACTCCCCTGTAGACAGTAACATTCATTTCTCACTAATAAATCATACGAAAGCCCCGGTCTTAAACTCAATGCTAAGAAATGCGTAATTGTACCCTTTTGGGAAATCAACCATCATGACTAATCACCATGTTGATATATCCCTAAGAATCGACCCAGTGGTCACGGATCTAGGAATGCACATAGACAGTTACCTTTAACCATCATATGGCCACAGTGGTGAGGAAATCCTTTTATGTTGCACAACTTACAAGTAAGGGCATGACATCTAGGTCCAAAGAGGTCATTATCCCACTGTACTCCACCATTATCAGACAAATCATAGAGTATAATGATCCATTTGGTATGTACCTGACCAGGAATATGCAGCGACTGCAGCAACCTCAAAGGTTCCTTACAAAAAGAATACAAGGTATTATAAACCTGCCTTACGTAGAATTCCTTAAAAGTCCTTTACTTCCACTCAGTCTCCTGTAGATTGTTGAGGGGTGATCTATGCCTGGTTTACAAGGCAGTCGTAAACCTCACACTTATGAATCTCCTACATATTCATAAGTCAAAAACGTACCAGAAATACAAGGTCTAGGGACCTGAATTTTGTCTGTGACTCAAACAGAACATGTTTGAGAGATGGATACATGTCCGAGAGACTACCCCCCCCCCCCAATTTGGAACAGTCTTCCCATCCATGTGAAGTTGATTTTGTCTAGTACTCAGTTTAAGTGCAACCTAGACAATTGGATGGGGAATAGAAGATTTACACCAGGCCTGGCGCCCATGTCCCTTGTGGACAGAGGTAGCTTATAAATGCCTGGCACTCAATGTCCTATTTGGCTGGAGGAGATAATTATTCTTTTGGTAAAACTTAGCTAGGCATAGAAAGGCCCTTGCATTGTTAGGCTAGTAAGAGTCTATGAATCTATGGATTTATGAATATGTGTACCTGGAACAAAGACATTTATGGGGTTTAATGATTTTGTGTATAATCGCTCCTGCTGACTTTGTTTAGTCCGATGAGTGGAGCATCTGAGTATCATACTATAGGGTCACCTATAATAAGGACATTGGCAGATGTACTAGCTTTAATCTGATGCCTTAAGGGCTTCTGCATGCTAGGTATGTGACCTCTGCTAGTATGTAAGGTTCCTATACTAACAGAGTAAGATGTATGTTAAATACCTCGTCTTCAGAGGCCTAGGAGACTTTGGTAATGATTATTTTTAACAACATTGAGTTTGCAATCTGAGGATGTTGCTTAGGTCTGAGTGAGGGTATCATGGTGTAGAGATCACTGCTTGAAGCTTATCTGAGAGATGGACACATACGGTTGAGCTAAGTATTTACAACTCTCACAGACAGAATCCTTTGGCATTAGTATGGGTTTGTTATCATGAGCATGGGGAAGTTCTTATACTGACTCAGGATTAGAAATGTTAGCAATATTAGACAGGTTTGTGGTTTGACTCTCAATGATGACCATTGCTAAGGATATAAAAAGAAGCTGGGAAATATAGCTATGAAGCCTTGTCAGAATGATTATATGTCCAGTATAAGTGTATGCTGCTGAGTTCAACTGGTACTCATGTTGTATGAATCAGCACAGCAAGCAAGAAGCTCTTTCAACTCAGAGTAAGTGGCTTTGACAAGTAATTCACTGATGTTACAAGAAGGTGCTCGTTCTGTAGTAGATGAAGAACATATAGCATACAAATGTCCTGTAACATGGAACAGGAAAAGCAGAATCCTAGCCATTCTGGTAAAAGTGATTAGGGACCCCAGAAAAAGAATGGGTAATTGCTTATACAAAAGGTAGTGGTAGAAAAGACCCTTAACCCCCACCCTCCCAAAAAAAAAAACAAGACATAAAGGACTTTCTACTCTAAAAATGAACTTTTGTCTTAACTGCCAGGAAGAATCAATTTAAGAAAGCACGATACAGAGACTAATCTGGGTGAAAACGTCAGCCTTAAACCCTACTGGAAGTGAAAAAGGATGTAGGTTCATAGGTTCATAAGTAGGTACTAGGCTATTGTCCCAAGGGCCTACGTAAGCCTAGTTAACATGGTTCCCTGGCTTACGCCACCCAAGAAAGTTATTTTCCAGTGCCATTGTCGAGCAGAGACACATTAGTGATCCCCGGGGTGTATTTCCTATTTCCCATACACTCATCAAGATTAATCTTGAAGAGTGCTAATGAAGACCTTTGCTTGACATAGATGGGTAGCCTGTTCCAAAGTATGAGAAGTCTCTGGGACAGGAATCTATCCCTCCAGCATGTCCTGTTTATTGTGGCGAAAAGGTTTAGGTCCCTAGAGCATGTAGCTCAGAGGGATTGGGATTTCTTTAGGTGTAGCATGTCCAATAGCTGTGGGTTTGACATAGCTTTATATGTTAGGCAGAGATCACCTTGGAGTAGTCAATATGCTATGGAGTAAAGCTGGAGTTTTTTGAGGTGGTCAGTGTAGGGCATTTGTTTGAGGCCAGTAATCCTCTTTGTGAGGTACTTCTGTGGCCTTTCCAGCTGCTGCAGATGTCTTCTGAGGTACATTCCAAAAGGGGCATTGTACTCTATAATGGGTATAATGAGTGTCGAGTAGAGGGGAACAATGACCTCTTTTTTCCTGGATGAGAACCCTTTTATGATGAGCTGTGCCACGTAGAAGGACTTCCTGACTACTGTGGTGATGTGACTATTAAAGGAGAGACTACTGTCCACCTGGGTCCCAAGGTCTCTTATCACACATTCGGTGTTAAGTAGATTGCTGCCTATGTGGTAGTTTATGGGTACAGAGTTTTTACCAAAGGGATGACACTGCACTTTTTGGCATTGAGCTTGAGGCCATGGCTCTGACATCAGGCATCTGTCTCAGCGAGGCTCTTCTGTAGGATGTCCACATCATTTGGGGACTTGACTATAGCTCCAAGTTTTCAGTCATCTGCTAACTTCATTAGCCAGAGGCCTTCTGTGTTAGCCTGTACTTCAGAGAAGTAGATACCAAACAGGAGAGGTCCCAGGATGGAACCCTGTGGTACTCCACTTGTCACTGCTTTGAGGTCAGATTTGAAGTCTGCAACTTTTACAGTGTGGGTTCTGTCACTCATGTAATGTGTAATGAATGATTCTAATAGTGAGATGAACCATCTCATAGTTCTAAAAGCTTCTGCAATGATTTCAGAAAGATAATTTATACATCCAAAGGTGGCAATTAATTATAGGAATTCAGCAAATCCCAGTGTTAAAATATTTTGCCTGAGTAAATTTATCAGCTACCTATAAAGACATAACATTCATTACTAATACAAACGTTAGCCATAGGGTATCTCTTTGAACTACCTTTCACTCAATCACACTTTAACAGGTACTTGAATATGCATTCTTTCATATACTGATTGTAACAAAGACTTTTCCTGTCAGCAAATACACATTCAGAAGTTTCAATAAATGTTCATAATTCAAGTTATCAAATGATTTTTGAAACATCATTTGCTACAAATTTTACATCTTGCCCTTCTCGCATTATAATCTACCAGTTCTTTCACCAATACTACATGTTCACTGTGTCTCCTTTTTTCAAATAATCCCTCCATTACTCCTTCCTGTAATGCCTTTTCAAATATGTTTGCATTGTTTTCATCATTATATAGTCAGAAATTGGTCACAAATATCCTCTCAGAATTCTTCCATTCATTTAGTATAAAATAACTACCCACTTTTGTATTTCCTTTATATCCGTATATAATTTATCCAATTTCCTGTCTATTTGTGGCAATGATGTCTAATTAGCCTGTTTTCAAACATCATATAACTCTTGCAGCCTTATGCCTTTCTCAAACATATCCGTGATTCTATCCCAAATTGATTAACATTTCATTATTTTCCAAGCCCTCAGTTTCATAAATCGGTGTTATGTATTTCAATATTATATCCATAATTGTGTCTTGTTTACACTTTTCTTGACTTTTGCTATCCGTCGCTACTTGTTTTCTGGCATCTTTTCTGATGTCTCACCGATGTATCTGTGTATAAGGATATCTCTGCCTTTCCATCAAATGCTATCTTTTGTATAATAATGTGTATCGTCACATTATTATTTTAATATAATTCTGTTTCTGTACTCAAGCAGACAATTAAATCCAGAGTCTTTTCTAAGTCCTTTAAAATTTCCTGATACTCTCATTTTGTTCTGTTTTAGTTACTCTTTCTACTTCTAAATATATAGTTTTATGTTTCTCTTTCAACATTATCTGGTGGGATTTATTAATATTTGACATGGTTTATTCTCCAGTTTATCACACATTATTGTGTCAGTCATATTCATTCTGTTTAAGTCTTTAAGTGAATATGAAAAGAATAAACCAATGCGGAACAGCAAACTTGAAGAGACTGGAAACAGCGTGGAAATAAATATAAAGCAAATCCAAAAAATCAAATACATCCACGCTGTCCAAACGGCTATAGAACGCTGGGTGGATTCCTTCACAATATAAACTTCACTAGAAAACTGCAGTACACAAAGTGATGAAATAAAAGCTTTTTTTAATGAACGAAAACCAAGTGAGCGCTTTCGCCAATAGGCTTCATCAGACTTATGACAATTCATTGCATTGCAAACCATTTTAAAGCATCAACAGTAAATCTGATTGGTTACTCACGACATTTGCGAATTAGCACTACTTAAAGTGCACAGTGCATATAATACATAAAAAACATATACAAAAAACTCTGTCCACATAAATATGCTGCAAGCATCTACGTGTGTAACATCCTTACCATTAAAATATATAACATAGTTATATCTTGTAAAAAACAGAGCACTAAGAATGTATTAAAAACAAAACCTATACATATACAGAGTCCATCGATTACAAAAACAGACTGTTAATGAAGTATACAGACTATCTGGGTGGGAGACATTAGAATAAATGCATAAAATCTAATAAAACTGGTCCGAGACAAGCTATATGTAAAATAGTAAAGGTGAGCGTATCTAAAATCTTTCTTAAAAACTGCATAATAGTATCCTAAAAGCAGATGATAAAACAGGACAAACTGTCTTAATATATACACCTAATAACAGGATTCTCCTCAAAGAGGGGGGAGTATAGCACAAAATAATAAATGTCAACAGAGACATTTGCTGTACGTAAGATACCTCTGAGGAAAGATAATAGCATGGCATAAACAACAAAAATATATATCGGATAAAACAAAAAATGATGTATGTAGTATACATATGTCAAAAACAACTAACCTACATCTAAAGTAAATAATCACAGCATTATAAATTATTAAAGGAGTATATAAGAAGTAAAAACAGGATATACATATGTGTCAATTTAAACTTAACCCATAGAGAGTAAACAGCATTCTATGTAATTTACTAACATCCATTAAAACATATTGCCTAAAACTAGGGTAACATATACAATTTTACTCCATTCAATGGTGTTTAGGGATCTTTCTGTTCTTCAAGAAGGGTTTGATTTGAACTTTCTCATTTAAACCTGGTGCCATATCAGATCTAAGTCTGATAATCCATCTGGTTTCACATTCCAGTGTTCTATTAATAATATCTCCCCCTCTAATTCCTTGCTTTAAAAATTGTATAACATAGAAGGAAAATACATGATCACCTCCACATGCCTTATGATGTCTGGATAGGGCATTCGTGTCAGAACCTATTCTAATCTGATAGTTATGTTCCCTTATTCGCTCCTTCAACATACGATTTGTTTTCCCAATATAGTAAGAAGGGCAAATTTTACACCTTGCTAAATAGACAACATGTTTAGTCTCACAACTAGTATGAGTATTAAAATGGTATCTCCTCAATGTCTTAGGATGTGTAAACTCTGTGTCTTTATTGATGTAGTGACATTGATTGCATCTGCCACAGGGAATAGTATTAATGTTACCACTAATATTCATTGCCTGTAAAGATGGATATTTCGGCTTACACAATATTCTCTTTAAGTTTGGGAGATTCCTATACACCAGTTTAGGTTTGGGACCTACCACTTTACTCACTTCACTGTCTGAGAGCAGTATATCCCAATGTTTGTATAACAAGTTCACAAAGTCTGCACTGTTTCTACTATAATATATAGTTGCTTTTACAAAATCATCAAATGCCCGGTCTGCATTCAAAACTTCATGTTGTTCCATGAAGTATGGTCTAGCTCGATCCAATCTCATAGCTTGGACTTCTTTTATGGTGTCATTGATTTTTTCTCTATCATATCCTCTCTCTATGAACCTATTCATTAGCTCTGATATTTCAAGTCTAAAGTTCTCCTCACCTGGATTGAGTCGAGATGCTCGTATGAACTGACCCCTAAGTACATTTTTAAAGACATAGTTGGGATGCATACTTTGCTTATGCAGGAGATTATTCCTGTGACAAGCCTTTCTATGAATGGAAGTATTCAATAATCCATTCTCCAGCCTTGTTATCTCAACGTCTAGGAAACTAATCCTCGTTCTAGAATGATTAAGTGTAAATTTAAGAAACTGGGTGGATGTATCGAGATAGTGGACGAATCTCACGAGTGTCTCCTCGTCTCCAAACCAAATGAAGAAGAGGTCATCCACAAATCTACGATACATCCCAACATGTGTCCGAAATAAATCATTCGTGCACAAAACTCTATCTTCCCAAGTGGCCATAACTAAGTTGGCGTAGCTATTGGCACAGGATGTGCCCATAGCTACGCCATCTCTCTGAAGATATAAGTCAGTACCAAACATAAAAATGTTATTGGTGAGAATCATTTCCAAGAACAAAGCAATCTGATCCACTTTAGTGTTCGAGAAATTAGAGTGAATACCTAGGTAGTCAGAAATATATGATAGGCCCAGGTCATTAGGGATTACTGTAAAAAGACTGACCACATCAAGTGTTACCAATATAAAGGGTTGATCATGTCTTAATTCTCTAGTGTAAGAGTATAAATCTAGCAAAAACTGTTTACTATCCTTAAGTATCCTTACATTAGCATCCACTAACGGCCTTAGAAGGTGGTCAGTATATACTGATAAAGGTTCAGTGACCCACCCTTGACCTGCTACAATCGGCCTAATGGGTGGGTCTATTAGGGACTTATGTACTTTCGGCAGCCCCTGGACTATAGGTATAATAGGATTACTAACCTTAAAGAAGTCATATAGCTCTTTGGTAATATCAGAAGACATGAGTAGATCATCTAAAGAATAGTAAATACTAAATACTTTATCAGCCACCATATTTGAATCTATCTTCTGATAAGACCTATCATCTTCTAATAGGTGTCTCATTCTTGAGTTGTAATCAGAGACGTCCATAAGGACAATAGGACCACCTTTATCCGCTGGTCTGATGACTAATGATCTATCATTTTTAAGGTCATTAAGAGCTTTTCTTTGTTGGTAATTAAGGTTGGATTTATGATGATTAATGTTGGAATGGTTGTAATAATCATAAACATCATTGTCCATGACATTACTAAATACCTCTAAGGTTGGATTCAACTGTGGGATATATGTACTGTTTGCTCTAAACTTCCTAGAACCTACCTCTTGTTTAGCATTCCCAAAATCTAGGGTGAGCTGTACTTTTCATGTGAATAGCTTAGTGTCAATGATGGTATCCACTAAGTCAGTCTGTTTTGTAGGGATAAAACTCAGTCCCTTGTTTAATACCTGTTCTTCATATTTAGTTAACACTCTATTAGATAAATTCACAATTAATGCGTTGACTTCTCCCACATTTTCTTTATGGTGGGTCCTTGTTGTTCCTCCATGGAGCCTTTCCTCTTTTGTCTGCCTCTGCTCCCCGACCTTCTCTTCCCCAAAAAATTATCCTGTGCAATGGGGAAAGGGGTATGAGTTTTACCAAAGTTAGAATCTTTGGGTCTAACCACCTGAACATTATTTATATCTACTGCATGTGCTTTATATGGCTGTGTATCCCCCGGTAGCTGTGGGGTTCTAATATCTGTACTACCTCCATCGATGGATGCATTCATAGCTTTTTCCATCTGAGGGTTACTAACTGATACTAGACTAGGCCTACCATTTCCTTCATTCACTCCCAACACATCTAAATGTGTGGTAGGTTCAACAATCAATGCTTCAGGCACATGTTCTATAACATCTTTTGTATGTCCAACTGCCTTAGATGTTCTAATAACATTTGTCTTAGCATCATTAGATCTATTAGGCCTGCGATCTACTGTATTATCGTTCCTAAAACCATGTTGTTTAGAACGAGGATTATTGTAATTTAAAACATCACTATAGCTATCTCGTGGCCACATAAAAACATTATTGCTAGTAAAATCACGAGTGTCTCTCGTGATTTTGTGTTTCTTTTGGTCAACCAACCGTTTCTCAAACATTGTAACTTCATCTAAAATTTTCTCCAACTTCAATGAACATGCATTCTCATTGCATTTAACTGATAAACTTTCAAACATTTCATTAATTAGGAGTCTCAGTCTATTTTCTTCTGGCAAATGGAAGTCTATAAGTAACTTCATATAATTACGGCTCAGCTCAAGATTGAGCTGTTGCCAGCGATAAAGTAATTCAGGGAACTGGTTGCAGTTTTTAAGAAAGATTTTAGATATGCTCACCTTTACTATTTTACATATAGCTTGTCTCGGACCAGTTTTATTAGATTTTATGCATTTATTCTAATGTCTCCCACCCAGATAGTCTGTATACTTCATTAACAGTCTGTTTTTGTAATCGATGGACTCTGTATATGTATAGGTTTTGTTTTTAATACATTCTTAGTGCTCTGTTTTTTACAAGATATAACTATGTTATATATTTTAATGGTAAGGATGTTACACACGTAGATGCTTGCAGCATATTTATGTGGACAGAGTTTTTTGTATATGTTTTTTATGCATTATATGCACTGTGCACTTTAAGTAGTGCTAATTCGCAAATGTCGTGAGTAACCAATCAGATTTACTGTTGATGCTTTAAAATGGTTTGCAATGCAATGAATTGTCATAAGTCTGATGAAGCCTATTACTTGGTTTTCGTTCATTAAAAAAAGCTTTTATTTCATCACTTTGTGTACTGCAGTTTTCTAGTGAAGTTTATATTGTGAAGGAATCCACCCAGCGTTCTATAGCCGTTTGGACAGCGTGGATGTATTTGATTTTTTGGATTTGCTTTAAGTGAATATGTTTCTTCTCCTATGATGACCCATATAACTAAATGATCAGAAAAAACGGTCCTTAAAATGCCACCATCACATTCTTTCAAATCTGTAGACAATAGACTGTAGTGATCTGGTGGTGAGATAGGGTTGGAGTAGATTCTGGAGGGATGGGACATTTAGTGGATGGTTTACTAGTTTGTGGGCGAGTGAGAGTTGATACAATTGAAGGAGCTGAGGGAGTTCAAGCCAGCCCAGTTCAGCAAGTGAGAGACAGTGGTGACCATGGTAGGATGTCCCTGTGGCGAATTTGGCGATTTTGTTGTAGCAGGTCTCTAGCTTGTTTAGATCGCATTGCCTTAGGTTGGTATATATTGGAGAGGCATAAAGTAGGGTGGAGTTAAGGTGGGAATTTGCTATTGAAATCTTTGCTGCTTTGGTGAGAAGTTGCTTATTTCTGTATAACACTCCTAGTTTTTTGTGGACTTTTTTATGGTCATGGATATGTGAATGTCAAATTTTAGTTTATTATCTATTTCCACTCCTAGCAATTTGGTATGTTCAGTTGGGTGTATAGTGGTGTTGTCTTTGGCGGTAATGTTAAACTGAGAGTTGTTTTGAGTATGTTTGGTGGGTTGGAAGATGAGTAGTTTAGTTTTGTTTGGGTTGAGTATTAATTGGGCATCAGATAACCAAGTTTCAACAGAGGAAAAGGCTTCCTTTGTGGCTTTTTGCAGTTTGGGTAGGGACTGGGCTGAGCAGATGATAGTTGAGTCATCTGCGTATTGCATGAGTGTGCTATGTTTGGTGGCAGAGGCTAGAGTATTAGTGAAAACAGAGAAGAGTAGGGGTCCAAGGATGGATCCTTGGGGAACCCCTATGGATACAGGTAGTTGGGGAAATATGTCATTCTGCCATACAACGGATTGTTGGCGGTCAGACAGGTAACTCTGAAACCAGTTGGTGACTGATTGAGAGAAGAATAGGTTATTGAGGACAGAGATGAGTTGTTTGTGTGGGACCATGTCAAATGCTTTAGATAGGTCTAGGAAAGTAGCAGAGGAGAGATAGCCATTGTTTTTATGCTGAAGGATAGTGTTAGTAAAGGAGAGTAAGGCAGTGGTGGTGCTATGGTTTGGTCAGAAACCATACTGAGTATTGGAAATGAGGTTGTTAGTAAGGAGGTAGTCTGAGACCTGAGAGTGTATGCATCTCTCTAGTATTTTGGAGAGTGGAGAGAGAATAGCTATGGGGTGGTATTTGGTTAGTTCTGTGGAGGGTCCACCTTTGTTGATGGGGAATTATATGCGATACTTTCCACAGTGTGGGAATATAACTTTCTGACAGAGATCAGTTAATCAAGATGGATAATGGGTAGGCCAGAACATCAGCTGCGATTTGTAGGTATTCACTTGGGAGGGTTTCTGCTGCTAATTTGGAGGGCTTATGTTTAGTTAAGAGTTTTTTATGTTGGAGGTAGGTACAGCAGAAAAAAAGAAGGCAGTGGGGAGATTACTAGTTGAAGGTGTGAGTTGGAGGGGAGGGGGTTGTGTTGTTTAGCTGGTGACAGTATGGCTTGTGTGAAGTGTGTGTTGAATGAGGTAGCAATATTTTCTGAGGAGTGAGGGATGTTAGGAGGGGGGTACTGACTTTACCTGGGTGGAGGATGGAGTTTATGGAGGACCAGAATTGTATGGGGCTGTGTTGGGAAGAGTCTAGGGCAAACTGGTAGTATTGGAATTTGTCCTGTTTTATTAGCTTTTTGACTCTATTGTGTAGCTCTAGGAATTTCTGTCTAGTTGAGGGGGTTTTGGTTTTGCGCCAGTGCTCCCAGGCTTTATCCCTGTCTTTCATTTCTGACTTAGTGGTTTTCTGTAGCCATGGGGAGGGTTGTGCTTTGGTTCTGGAAAGTCTTATGGGGGCATGGTAATTAAGGATGCTCAGGAAGGTAGTATTAAAAAATTCAACTGCGTCATCAAGACTGAGGTACTTTAGAGGATGCCAGTTACATTCTTTGAGGGATGAGATGAATGTGAGTAGGTTAAAGTTTAGTTTTTTACGTATTTGACGGTAGATGACAGGTTTAGCTTGGTATAGGTATTTTTTGAGTAGGAATGTTGGGGAGTAGTCAGTGAGGCTATCTGATAAGCAGCCTGTTATATATGAGTGGGGGCTCTTACTGACTAGTATCCAATCCAGGGTAGTGTGCTTGCTGGAGTTTTTATTTATCCTAGTTAGCGACTGGACTAGATGGGTGAAGCCATGAAGGTTTACATGATGGGTTGGATGGTTGCCAGAATAGGATTGCCAGTCAATATTGAAATCACCTAAAATGATAGTTTCCTAGGGGACATGGTGGGTAGACCAGCTGAGGAGGTTTTCTAGTGGAGGGATGTTTTGGCCAGGTGGGAAGTAGCATCCAATTATGTTGATGGTTTTGTTTTGGTTTATTTTGAGGTTGGTATATATTATTTCTTCATTGCCTGTTTGTGGAGATGATGATTTTAAGATCTGGATGTTTAGATGCTGTTTAAATATTATAGCTACACTGCCTCCTTTCTTGTTTAGCCGGTCTACTCTTAGTATGCAGTAACAATTAGGGAGTATTTGCTCACTGGTAATGTGAGGTTTTAGCCAGGTTTCTGTCAGGATGACTATATCTGGGGAGTACAAGTCTATGGTGGCATGGAGTTCATGGACTTTGTTGGATATACTTCTAATATTTTGGCTTAGTAGAAGGAAGTCACTTGGCTTTCTATTGGTTGTAATATGGGAGAAGTTGTGGTTTGTAGTCTGATTATGAGGATTGGGGTTGGAGATGGTAGGGCCAGGGTTGGGGTGGATGTCTCCACTTAGGGCTAGTTTTGATATGCATGAGGTTATTAGTTTTCTCAGTTTTTGAATGTGTTTGTTTATAAGGGAAACGTTATGATTGTGCTCTGCGAGTAATAGGTATGGTGGGAGGGTTACTATGTTAAGTTGTAGGGATGCTTTATGTTTGAGTAATATAGTTGGTAGAATATGTGGGGGATGCATAAGGATGGCTCTTGAGTTGGTGGGAGAGGAGCTGAGTGAGGGTGAGACATGAGTGGTGGCGTGAGTAGTAGTACAGTGATAGTGGCTGAGTGGGGGAATGATGGAGCTTTGGTAGGATGTAAGATATGCAAGGAGAGTGCATGCAGTGAGCATAGGTAAGGCATGCTTGTACTGTTTCAGTCTTTAAGTGAATATGTTTCTTCTCCTACAATGACCCATATAATTAAATGATGAGAAAAAAAGAGTCCTTAAAATGCCACCATCACATTCTTTTAAATCTGTAGACAATAGACTGTAATCTATTTCCATTTTACAAATAACTGCTGAATAAATAAAATAAATTTTTTTCTCACATACAACTACAATTTATCACTTCATGCACTTTTTTGTTTTTTTTAATCCTTGGTCATCTTTCTCTTCCTTTTTTCTTAAATAGTAATTAAAGTCCATTGTAATTATTATTGACATGTTTATAGCAACATAAGACTTAGGACATTTTAAGTGAAGATGCATACCACATATCCTTAAACCGTTTGTAACATGATACAAACCTCAAATTCTTTAGTCTAAGTGCCAGGCTTTGTTTACTGTAACTTATGGTGCAGAATCAACATCCCTAAATCACAGTGCCAGGCTTTGTTCATGATAACTTACTGTACAGATGCAATACACTTAAATTCCTGTGTGAGCACTGGTTCTTCTAACGTATGGAGCAGAACCATGTCCTTAAATCACAGTGCCAGGCTTTGTTCATGATAACTTACTGTACAGATGCAATACACTTAAATTCCTGTGTGGGTACTGGTTCTTCTACTTTATGGGGCAGAAACATGTCCTTAAATCACAGTGCCAGGCTTTCTTCATGATAACTTACTGTACAGATGCAATACACTTAAATTCCTGTGCTGGGCACTGGTTCTTCTAACTTATGGGGTAGAACCATGTCCTTAAATCACAGTGCCAGGCTTTGTTCATGATAACTTACTGTACAGATGCAATACACTTAAATTCCTGTGTGGGCACTGGTTCTTCTAACTTATGGGGCAGAACCATGTCCTTAAATCACAGTGCCAGGCTTTGTTCATGATAACTTACTGTACAGATGCAATACACTTAAATTCCTGTGCTGGGTACTGGTTCTTCCAACTTATGGGGCAGAACCATGTCCTTAAATCACAGTGCCAGGCTTTCTTCATGATAACTTACTGTACAGATGCAATACACTTAAATTCCTGTGTGGGCACTGGTTCTTCTAACTTATGGGGCAGAACCATGTCCTTAAATCACAGTGATAGGCTTTGTTCATGATAACTTACTGTACAGATGCAATACACTTAAATTCCTGTGTGGGTACTGGTTCTTCTAACTTATGGGGCAGAACCATGTCCTTAAATCATAGTGCCAGGCTTTGTTCATGATAACTTACTGTACAGATGCAATACACTTAAATTCCTGTGTGGGTACTGGTTCTTCTAACTTATGGGGCAGAACCATGTCCTTAAATCACAGTGCCAGGCTTTGTTCATGATAACTTACTGTACAGATGCAATACACTTAAATTCCTGTGCTGGGCACTGGTTCTTTTAACTTATGGGGCAGAACCATGTCCTTAAATCACAGTGCCAGGCTTTCTTCATGATAACTTACTGTACAGATGCAATACACTTAAATTCCTGTGTGGGCACTGATTCTTCTAACTTATGGGGCAGAACCATGTCCTTAAATCACTGTGCTAGGCTTTGTTCATGATAACTTACTGTACAGATGGAATACACTTAAATTCCTGTGTGGGTACTGGTTCTTCTAACTTATGGGACAGAACCATGTCCTTAAATCACAGTGCCAGGCTTTGTTCATGATAACTTACTGTACAGATGCAATACACTTAAATTCCTGTGTGGGTACTGGTTCTTCTAACTTATGGGGCAGAACCATGTCCTTAAATCACAGTGCCAGGCTTTGTTCATGATAACTTACTGTACAGATGCAATACACTTAAATTCCTGTGTGGGCACTGGTTCTTCTAACTTATGGGGCAGAACCATGTCCTTAAATCACAGTGCCAGGCTTTGTTCATGATAACTTACTGTACAGATGCAATACACTTAAATTCCTGTGAGGGTACTGGTTCTTCTAACTTATGGGGCAGAACCATGTCCTTAAATCACAGTGCCAGGCTTTGTTCATGATAACTTACTGTACAGATGCAATACACTTAAATTCCTGTGCTGGGCACTTGTTCTTCTAACTTATGGGGCAGAAACATGTCCTTAAATCACAGTGCCAGGCTTTGTTCATGATAACTTACTGTACAGATGCAATACAGTTAAATTCCTGTGTGGGCACTGGTTCTTCTAACTTATGGGGCAGAGCCATGTCCTTAAATCACAGTGCCAGGCTTTGTTCATGATAACTTACTGTACAGATGCAATACACTTAAATTCCTGTGCTGGGTACTGGTTCTTCTAACTTATGGGGCAGAGCCATGTCCTTAAATCACAGTGCCAGGCTTTGTTCATGATAACTTACTGTACAGATGTAATACACTTAAATTCCTGTGTGGGTACTGGTTCTTCTAACTTATGGGGTAGAACCATGTCCTTAAATCACAGTGCCAGGCTTTGTTCATGATAACTTACTGTACAGATGCAATACACTTAAATTCCTGTGCTGGGCACTGGTTCTTCTAACTTATGGGGTAGAACCATGTCCTTAAATCACAGTACCAGGCTTCGTTCATGATAACTTACTGTACAGACGTAATATCCTTAAATAGCAGTGTTGGGCTTTAATTACTGAAAATTATGACGCAGAGTCCATTTTTTAAATTACAGTCACAGACTTTGTACTCTGAAATTTAAGATGGAGTCACCTTGTCAGTAAATTGCAATACCAGACTTTCTGCAATTTTAAGTGAAGGTACAGACAACATGTCCTTAAACAAAAGTACTGGGTTTTGAGCATTGTAGCATATGGTACAAACTTCAATTCTTTAAGGAAAGTACCAGGGTTTGATCACTGTAACTTGTGGTGCAGAATGTCTGTGCTTGGCTTTAGTTGTTATAAACTATCAGTTCAGACCCTTATTTCATAAATCAGGGTGTTAATCCAATGCCTTTAAAACAGTGCTGGACTTTGGTCATTGTAATTCATAGTGTAGACCCAAGTCATTAAAGTTCAGTTTAAGCCTTTACTTATTTTAAATTATTGTGATTTCCCGTGCCTCAAATCACAGTTAAGGGCATTGACTACTGCAACATATGGTGCAGATGCAGGTTATCGAAACGCAGTATTGTACTTCTCATATGTTAATGATACAGGCACCATGCTCGTAAATTGGGTCTATATTGTATCGTCACAAGCTGACAATATCGAATCTGATATTGTCGGCATGACTATATCGAAAGCGAAGAACATCGACCAGGTAAACGGAAATCTCCATGGGGGAGATTTCCGTTTACCTCAGTGTAGTGCGGTCTTGGAGTTGGTATATTTAAGTAGTGGGGGGTGTGGGGAGTGCAGGGGGGCTTTTTCCTCCCATGCCTACGCCCTTTAGTTTTTTTTTTTTTTTGTTCTTTTCTGTTTTTTTGTACTCGTTCAATATTTTACTGCATCGATAAAACTTCGACGAGGTAATATAAACACTGTAAATCAAAGTGCTGGACTTTGCTCATTCTGTCGTGAAGTCCAGGTCCTTAAACTGCTGTGTTGGCATTTGGTTATTTTAACCTATATAGCCATCTCATATCCATTATGTACTATGCTGGATGGGCTTTGATTAGTCCATAGTTTATAAACATTTTTCTATTATGACTAATACAATTGGTTCCTGACTATTAAAGAGGGCTCCTGCCATAATGTCCTTTGCAGGATTTATCTTCATCTGTATTAGTAACAACAGAAATAATAAAATGAAATTGATTTCAGAGTCATCCATATTATAGTTAGAATAAAACTATACCCCAATAAGTAGAGTATAATTATTAGTAATTCTTGTTGGCTGTATATTCTGAAAACGCAAAGTTATAAGTTATAGCTAAATTAAGAAATAATTGAAACTATTTTTTTTTTTTATATCCAAAAAGGTACCCAAACTGGGCCTTTCATTCCATAATATTTATTGTATAAAGCATACCGTGTTAGTTGATAGTACTAATAAAATAAAAAAGGGAGTTAAATACATCTGACAGTTTAAGATTAGAAAGTTTACTGTAAGTAACCCAATAAATTTGTGAGCCTGCTGATTATATTAACTCATTACGTACTATTCTGAAAGTTTTATATGGAATTTATTGATATGTGAAGATAATGCAGAAAAAAGATGACAGCATGTATATATATATATATATATATATATATATATATATATATATATATATGTGTGTGTGTGTGTGTGTGTGTATTTTTTTCATACATTTTTTGAGTAGTGATTGGATGTTTAAACTACTTATACACATAACCCTGCATTTTTAAATTGATATAAGAAATGTCAAAAATGATGTTCTGATGATGTCCAGGGGTGTAATGGATGAAAGCAGTTTACCTGTTTTTGCATATAAGTACTGAATAAACTGTATTGAGTTGTATGCAGTTTCACTGTGGCAGTTCTTACTTTCCAGTCAGTTAAGGACGGATTACTGTTGCATCTTTTGGGGGGGGGGGTTATGGTTAAGTTTGTCACATAGCCATGCTGTACCTGTTTACGTTTAATTGCTGAATAATTTTTTCCAGTAAAGGATAAAAGCCTTATTTGTGACACTGATACAAGTTTATCCCTTAGACTGATTTGTATTTCTTAAGCTTTTGCATTAAAATTAGGTATGAGAGTTCACAGTGTCAGCATCCAGCGGAAATAAATAAAAGAGTTTCCTAAGTAACGGATTCATTGGGGATTACTAGACTCAAGACCCCAGGGGAGAGTTTTAAGTCTAGTCGTGCTTCCAAAGGTGAGAATCAAACATGTAAGGTAAACAGGTAAACACCTTTACCAGCCCAACCCCCAAAATAATGATATCATGTCCAGGAAATATAACTTTCTACTTCAGAGTATTTCTCCAGTATTGATGTATACTATTTAGTTTATTTTAATTTATTTGTGTTATTTATCCTTTGTTGATTGGGTTAGTCCAACTAGGCTAGTGGCCTGTTTTAGGGAATACGCGAGGTGGTATTTTTGCTACTAGAGAAAATTAGACCAGAATATTCCTAGCACAAAGGTGGCTGAGAGGAGTTAGTGTGACAGCTGAGATCAGCATGAGGACATCTGTGGAGGAAGAAGCAGTTTCAGTGACTGCTGCATTACATAAGAATACGGAGCTGGAAAATATTGTTAAACACACTGGTGATTTAACTGATGAGGTGGAATGTACAAACAAGCAGCAGCTAGCTGTTCTGGTTGATGAACCTTTGAAATGGGATGCTATTATTACAGAAGTGTGTTCAGGATGATCGGATGATGAGACACGTGTCAGGAAGTTGGAGCAGGAAGATCTGAGTAAGAATTCTATATTATCCAGAGTGGATATTCTCGAAAACGTTTTTGCAATGAATGAGAAAGAAAAGAAATCAGAGGCTCAAAGTGAATTTAGTACTGGAGTACAGACTGAGTTGGTTCCTAAAACTTATGCAGACATTGTTGGTATGGGGAAGAGACAAAGACAGAGATTTAAAAAGTTATGAAAAAAAAACCTACTGTGAGAGTTAAGTTGAAACCTGATGCCATTATTGATATATATTATCCATCCTCAGCCCCTTTTCCCATTTTTCACATGGGGTCAGGGTGCCACTTCAACAGTGACAATCATCTCAAGCCAAGGTTTACACTGCCGAGTGGCTAGCCCTGCCACTGTAGTTCATTCGTACCACTCACTCACACACAAACTCTCACCTATGGCCAATTTAAGAGTGTCCAGTCCACCTACTGCATGCTTTGGAATGTGGGAGGAAACTGGAGCACCAGAAGAAACTCATGTGACTACAGGGAGGACATGCAGACTCTGCACAGAAGGCACTCCAGCTGAGAATCAAACTGGAGAACCACTTGCTGTGAGATGACAGTGCTAACCACTGTAACACAGCAGGCACCTTAAATATACATTATATATGGGACAAAATTAATTTGCCGCTAGGATTTTCTGCTGCAGATATAAGATTATCTATTTATTTGGGGAAGGAGACCTTTTGCAATCTCACTTATGGGTTCATATGTGTATAGGTTTGTACTAGGTTATCTGTCCTCATGGGCCATGTTAAGCCTAGCCAAATTTTGTCATCCCTAAAGTAAGAAATCCTGTACCTTGTGTCTTTCAGTTAAACGCCGTAACCATTATGCCAACCCCAAGGCTATAAGGGCATTTTCTGGCATCTTCCATAAGTTCACAGATAAGTGTGAGGCAATCACTCTATAGACATTTGCTCAACAAATAATAGACAAGGTTACAAATCAAACCATGCATCTTGTGTCTGTGCGGTAAGCACCTTAACCAATATGCCAAGCCCCGTACTTTAGAAACCGATATTTATACTATATGTAAAAAGAATGAAATACTTACTCCTCTGGAATTATTTTCTTTATGTTGGACAAAATATTTTGTTAAGAAATACATTTGCAATTTAGATCAGATGAAATAGGAGAATGTGATCTTGGGGTGCGTTTGTCAAATGTTTGTAAAAGGAAAGTGTCAAGAGTGTAAAAAATGATAGCAGACATTTTTGGAATGGGGTGGTGTAAGTGGAAGCTATTTTGAAAGCACAAACCTATACTCTTCTGCATGTAACTAGTGTGATTTATGTTAATAATTTAAGATGGACGTTTGCCCAGGTCTAGCTTCTCTCATCTCTCAATGCTCCCCTACCAGACTTCTCCGAACCTCAACCCAAGACCTACTAAAAATCCACAAACCCAAATCCAACACAGGGTGCAGCTTATATAGCTACCATCCCTCTATTGCTTGGAAAAAACTCTCAGTAGAAATAAGGTCCCTGACTCTCCCCAGACAATATACGCTAGCAACCAAAGACCACTTTAAAAAACACTGGTCCTGCCATTGTACTCACCCTCCCTGATTATTACCTACTTTTTATAGTACTGTCAAACTAACTTACTAAAACTTATTGTTAACTGCTTCATCCTATGCTTCCTATACAACCTCCAAAGTTTCTTCTATACTCTGCTCCCTGAAATTTTTATGTAACCTTTTAAGTTTCTGCTACTCTGCATACAAAATCTTATATTTACTCAACTCTCTTTTTAAACCAAAACATACAACTTATTCTACTTTTTTAACATTCTCCTTTTTGATTATAATACTGTTTTATATGTCAACAATATACATGTATGTAGCTTATGTATTTTAACTACCAAAGTTCTCTATTGCTATTTGTATTGAAATGTATCTGTATTGCTATTTTTATTGCATCATATATATTTGGAGCTTTTCTCCCCAGGCCTCCGCTGAAAAAGGGCAATAGTTCAGCCGGACACTTCCGGTCAACAAATGTAAAATAAATAAATAATAAATAAAATAAAGGCCAACCAAAAAATGTGTTTTCTCTGGGGATTTGTGATAAAGTTAGATGCAGTCAGTTTGGGGAAATGGCCTATACTATAACTGAGTGTAAAGCAGCATGTACAAGCTGAAAAAAGACTGGCTATTTTTTAGTTCGACTGCCAAAGAAATTCTGAAAACTATTGTCAAGGTGGAAAGTAAAGAGGATGAATACGAGGAGAGAGGAGATAGAATTTTCTGAAGAAGAGAAGAAGAATATTCAGGAGAAGGAAGCATTAGTTTAAAGTAATATAGGTGACCAGGAACGGTATCTGAAAGCAGATGTAGAAACAGGAAATAGGTTTTCAATATTAGAAAAAAGTAGTGAAAACCTGAAAACAATGAAGGAAAGGTGGATGTAAATAAAACGTTCTGTAGGGCAAAGGTTTAGACTAAAGAAATGGAAATTAAAAAAAATATATACCATCTAGAAAACAAGGAAACAATCTTAAGTTAGTTTCTATATAGTAAACTAGAACAGTGTTTAAAGTTAAAGGCTCATGCAGTTTCTCTTCAAGATGTGAGGCTTATTACTGAATTTGGAATGTTACAGGAAGAAAGGATATAGGGAATAAAACAGTTTGGAATTTGGGCAAGAAATGTGTTCAGATAATTTTTAAGGAAAAATAGAGGTGCTAAATGTCACTGTAATTAAAGCAGGGACAGTAATGGTAGTGGATGTTTGGTGATAAGCAAATGTATAGGTTAATAGGGATTTATGCATGAACGACTATTAAAAAGAAGGAACAATTGTTTGATGAGATAAAGTACACTTGCGTTGATATGAATATTATAGTGTTAGAAGAGTTTTAATTGTATTTCCTGTAAAAAAAATATGGAAGTTTTAAACTATGGGATCAACTTCATTGGACATATAAAAGAGAGCAGCTAAAGACAGAAATTACAGGAAAACGAAATTACAGGGAGGGTGTTATTTACTGCTTTTACAGATCATGTCACAATATGGTCCCCCTCCATGTCTCAAGAAACCCATACTATCTATCACAATGTACTAGAGTCCTTCTCTGTTTATCCCAATATGATATTAATGGGGATCTCAACTACCCCTCTACAGAATGGGAATCCTATACCACTTGTAATGCACAAGTCCAGTGATTCCTAAACTTTGTTAATACCAACATCCTGACACAGTTTGTCCATTATCTTACCAGGAGTACAAACATCCTTGACTTTGTCCTCACAAACGTTGGGGGCCAATGTTCCTCACCTAATGTAATGTCTTTGCTTGTCAGATCAGACCATAACACAGTATTACTTGAAATAAAAATTAAATCCAGGGATCCAGCAAAACCAAAAACATTCAGGGTGCATTCCAAGGGTAACCTTTCTCTACTAAGCAACACCTTGGCAAAATTCCAAGCACCCCAAACCCAGTAAACACCACAGAATACACTGAGCTAGTTATAAAATGTTTGTACAGCCATATTGATAGCTGGATAGAGTGAGTTGTGCCCACTGGTATTAAGAATAAGACAATCTCTAAACACAAGCCACCCTGGTGGAATCACAATATCAATCAGTTATATGACAAAAGAAAAAAATCTTGGCCAAGTGTAGGAGGAACAAATCCATACATACTAAAAGCCCCCTGATCAAGCTAAACAGCTAGCTAAGAGGGTTAATTAATACTTCAAATGCTAAATTTGAAGAAAAAATAGCTTGTAATGCAATGGACAACCACATAGCTTTCTACAGCTATGTCTGTAACATCAGATGAAATATACAACAATGCACAGAACTTTTTGGAAATGGCATTACCCATGCTGAAATGGAGGTCACTGCCAACCTTTTGGTGGACAGGTTCAGCTCAAATTTCTCCTCCCACTCCCCTCAATAGTACAAAGGAAATATCACATTACACAATACCCCCAACCATTACTTGGGACAGGTCATCAATGCACTTTTCAAGGTCAAAAACACTGGATCGATGGGAGTCAATAACATCCCTGGATATTTAATAAACAGCATGAAACATGACATCTCTGTTCCACTTGAATCAATTTTCAACTGGAGCCTTCAGTCAGGTTGTGTTCCCAAGGAATGGAAGATGACGCCATTCATTCCCTTGCACAAAGGAGGTTTAACCACTTATCTGGATAACTGCAGGCCCATAAGTCTTACCAGCCTCATATGTCAGGACATGAAAACAATCATCATGGACATGATAAATGAGGATAAATGAGGACATAGGTAGCCAGCAAACCGTAGACCAATCACCGTTGATCTTTGTTAAAGATGATCATATCTATTAAAACTGCTGGACGTTTTTGAGAGGGTCACCAAATCATTGGATGAAGGTTAAGACGGTGCACACAGCTTACCTCAACCTGGCAAAGGCTTTTGATACAATACCTCACTCCAGAATTATAGACAAGCTCATTAATTTATTTATAAACCTTTTTGCCACTCACTGGATAATCAACTGTCTCACTGACAGAACCCAGGAGGTCAAAATAGGTGAGACCATTTCCACCAAGAGGCAACTCACTAGCAAAGCGCTCCAGATGGTACTGGGCCTGATCTTTTTGGCAAATGCTGAATAAGTTTGCAGATGAGTGCAAGCTGGGAGATTATCATTGACTCCCCCACAGACGCTAGCATTCTTCAAGAAGGTCTAGTTCTGATTAACAAATAGTGCCAAACCCATGGTCTTAAACTCAATGCTAAGAAATGCAAAACTGTACCCTTTGGGAAGTCAACCATCTGCACTAATTACCATGTTGATAATATACCCTAACAGTTGACCCAGTGGTCAGGGATCTGGGTGTGCACATAGACAGTAGCCTTACCTTAAACCATAATGTGGACACAGTAGTGAGGAAATCCTTTTATGTTGTGCAACTTATAAGTAAGGGCATAGCATCTAGGTCCAAACATGTCATTATCCATTGTACTCTGCCCTTATCAGACCAGTCATGAAGTACAATTCTCCCTTTGCTATATACCTCACCAGGCATATGTAGCAACTAGTGCGACCGCAGAGGTACCTTACAAAAATAATACAAGGTGTAACTAACCCGCCTTATGCAGAGTGCCTTAAAGCCCTGTTCCTTTACTCAGTCTCCTACAGATTACTGAGAGTTGATTGATTCCTGGCTTACAAGACATCCACAAACCCCACACTTATGAATCTCCTACATATCTGTAAGTTAAAGAGTTCCAGAAATGCAAGGTCTTGGGACTTGAACTTTCTATGCAAGTTAAACAAACATGCTGGAGACACAGATATGTGTCCCAGAGACTGCCTCTCTTATGGAACAGGCTTCCTATGCATGTGAAGGTGAGTTTGTCTATTACCCAGTTTAAGCACAACCTAGATCAGTGGATGGGGAATGGCAAATGTACACAGGGCCTGGTACCCATGTCCCTTATGGACAATAGTAGCTTATAAATGCCTGGCCCTCAATTTTCTATTTAGTTACAGGACATCTTCATTCTTTTGGGAAAACTGTGCTAGGCTTAGAAAGCCCCCCCGCCCAGGGAGTTAGTCTAGTAACAATCTATGAAACTATGAATCTATGGAATGAAGGTGGAGAAAATACTAATTCTATTAAGGAAGGAAAGGGATTAATAGGCTGTTAGGAAAGAATTGTGATAATGTACTAATTCTATTAAGGAAGGAAAGGGATTAATAGGCTGTTAGGAAAGAATTGTGATAATTAGAAAGCCCCCCGCCCAGGGAGTTAGTCTAGTAACAATCTATGAAACTATGAATCTATGGAATGAAGGTGGAGAAAATACTAATTCTATTAAGGAAGGAAAGGGATTAATAGGCTGTTAGGAAAGAATTGTGATAATGTACGGCTAGGTGAAGGAGTTATCCAATTAGGGTTGGATTATTTAACTGAAGATCTTGTTTTAAAACATAGACAGAATGGTGGGTGATGTTAAGGTGGAGAAAATACTAATTCTATTAAGGAGGGAAAGGGATTAATAGGCTGTTAGGAAAAAATTGTGATAATGTACAGCTAGGTGAAGGAGTTATCCAATTAGGGTTGGATTATTTAACTGAAGATTTGTTTTGAAACATAGTCAGAATGGTGGGTGATGTTAAGGTGGAGAAAATACTAATTCTATTAAGGAAGGAAAGGGATTAATAGGCTGTTAGGAAAGAATTGTGATAATGTACGGCTAGATGAAGGAGTTATCCAATTAGGGTTGGATTATTTAACTGAAGATTTGTTTTAAAACATAGAGAGAATGGTGGGTGATGTTAAGGTGGAGAAAATGCTAATTCTATTAAGGAGGGAAAGGGATTAATAGGCTGTTAGGAAATAATTGTGATAATGTACAGCTAGGTGAAGGAGTTACCAATTAGGGTTGGATTATTTAACTGAAGATGTTTTTGAAACATAGTCAGAATGGTGGGTGATGTTAAGGAAAAATATAAAATGGTATATTTAGAGGTAGGGATGGAGTCTAGAATAGATAAAATGGGTGAATATGGGGAATTGTATAAAATGTTGAAGGGTTTGGAAAGAAATAATAATGATTATTTTAACAAAGAACAAGAATTATGCAATTTAAGTAAAAAAATAGATGGTTTGATGTTTAAGCAAAGATGTTTCTTAAAAGGTAGAAAAGAAGACGTCCCCATTTGGAGGGAAACTAGATAAAGAAGACAATGTTTTAATAAGAAAAAATAAAAGATGTAGATGACAAAGATGTGACAGATGAACATAGAATAATGAAAGTGTTTTAGAATTATATAATTAAGAAAGAGAAAGCTACATTGAATAAGACGAAGTGGATGACGAACAAGTTTTTTTCTGGAGACAGTACAACAGTTAGTAGAACAGACAGGCATGGGAGAGTTAAATGACATGTTGACTACAGAGAAGTTATATTGGATGGGACAGGGTATATTTTTTATAAAAACTTTCAGTTATGGCAAAAAGAGATTTTTGTTAAGGTTCTGAGTGAAAGGTTAGATAATTTTTTATGTAAAGAGGTATGTCTAGAGGATATAGAATTTATCGATAAAATGAAAGGAGACAAGTATGATATGAACTAGAGACAGATTACTCTGAATAATGCAGGTTATAAAATGTGTGTGAACATTCTTCAGCTGCGTTTTTTAAAGACATTACATGACTGGAGGATAGCAAGTATTTATGAGGTTAAGTGTCAAAATAGTAAGGATTTGTTATTAATATAGTGAAACAAGTGGTAGCTGACATACTTTGAGAAGAGGCCAAAATGAACAATAGTGATGTAAATAAGGCATTTAAAATTTTAGGGCATGGGCAGTTATAGAATATTTTTGAATAGTATGGAACTCAATGACATTTTTTGAAAGATCTCAGATAAGCATATGATAATTTTATTTTTTTTAGTTAATAGGTGATTAAGTAGG
The DNA here is from genome assembly GCF_019279795.1 of Protopterus annectens. Classification (NCBI taxonomy): domain Eukaryota; kingdom Metazoa; phylum Chordata; order Ceratodontiformes; family Protopteridae; genus Protopterus; species Protopterus annectens. The sequence continues at coordinate 1,732,270,123 of NC_056732.1, forward strand.
GAAATAAGATTGAAGGGTGTGCTGAGGCAAGGATAAACCATGAGCAGTGTTTTATTTGATCTAGTCATAAAAGCAGAAGGAAGTGAGTGAGAGATGGTTATGATGAATGCTGAGTATAAGATTCAGGGGAGTGTTAAGATTCCAGTTTTTTTATTATATACAGATGATATTTGTATTATTACATAGAATAAATTGTGTACTAGGGAAACCTTGATAAACTTAAATAAATTGTTGAATGAAGTATGTTTGATGATGTCACTTAAACAAAAAATAAGGATTAAGACATGTTAAGAAAGAAGGTTTATTTTTCTAAATGTGAGGTTAAGCTGTTAAGAATAAAACTTGGAAAAGTTGAAGTGGTTACAAAATAATAGGATGAATCAAAGTGCAAATGAAAGAGCTATGTTTGTTTTTGGAAACTTTAAAAAATCATTTTAGTTAAAAGTGTATCTATTTACTTCAATGATGGTACAGAAATTGGTTTATTTGGTGAATGCACTCTGGATCTCACATCAAGTGGCTTTGATGCATTGACTTCTCCATGGTCTCCTGGATTCAAAAGATATCCAATCTTCTCTTTATCATCATATCATCCCCTTCTAGCATCCTGTCAATTAACCTATATTCAGTTTCACTTTAAAGTGGAGAAGGTCATTTAGGTTAAATATGGGACATTGAAATTATCTTTAAGAAGAAGATCAGTGATGCCTTCTTTGCAGATGATCATACAATCTTTTTGTCTGGACGATGTTTGCAAAATTAATGTGGCAGTTGGAAGTCCTTGATATCTTATTAGACTTCTATACAAAAATAGGTAAAAGTCTCTTTTACCATTTAAATAAAGTTTGTGGAAACTTGACACCAATGGTTCACTTGCAGGGCTTGCAGAGGTCCAGAGGATAAACATGACAAGCTTTTGATTTGTTCTACCATTCTAACTCGTATCTCGATGCCAGACAATACAGCACTCAGGACAAAAAAAAATAAAGTCAACAACATTAGAGCCACAGTTCGTAGCCTACTCACAAGGCCTAAGTATCTTACCCCTATAAACAAATATTATGCTGTGACAATTAAAGTACAGTGTCAGCACACTTCATGGCATATTACAACCACTGCTTATATACATCTATTCCTGTCTGAGTCCCTCCACAAAATCCATTTTAACTCAACAAATGAGAATAAAACTGCCTATGATGTATCAATTCAGTACCCCAACAAAAGCAGAATGTATCCTCTGCTTTACTGCTTTAGACTATCCAAAACAATACATCCTAAGTGCACTTTACTCCTTTGTCAAGCTGACAGTAAATAATTAACACTGCTATAACCATGGCAGTATTAATTATGCAGTTTCAGGGCTCATCGTTTGGCAATTTTGCTAATGAATGAACTGAACAAAGAAACTAACAAAAATACTGAAAACAAACAAACAAAAAACAACACAAATCAGAAAACTGGATATATACTGGACCCAGTTTTATTATTACTGCTTTCCTTTAAACATTGCCAAACTTCTTCAGATCTAACTCAATGCTGCATGCTTCCACTTTTAAAACTTTTCCTCATCACATGACTCACCAGTCCCCACTAGAGTCACTAGATCTTAAAGATACCATGACCAAATGTTCCATTAAAAACAATAAACTACCTTGAAGCTGCTTTTTAAATAACAGAACACATTACAAAAGTAGTACAACAAAAGAAGATGCCTGGCTTTCATTCAATACATGTCATGTTATGATCATTTCCAGCAGTTAAATTATTACTTAATTATAAAAGCTTAAGCATTTGTTTTTACCATTTTATTATAAAATTCCTGTTAAAAACTACAAAAAACTGCCACTTATAATAATTTATATTAATAAATAAACACATAGCTCAGTGTATAAATAAAAAATATATAAAAGCCATATGAAAAGAACATAAAATATATATTACAAAAAAGCATGCAAAAGAATACATCCAAAAGCATGAGAACACCCTGCTTGTCTATGACAGTAATAATGCTATACTAGAAGTACTAAATCTATATATACAAGAGCCTATGTTTAAGCACACTATTGACAGATGAATATTCATTCAGACCTGGCCATGCATATGCATTAAGCATGCATTAAGCATGATTTGCCATTTTAATTCTTTCTCCTCTAATTGCAAACACTAAGGTCCACCCTTGAGCTGATCAAAACTTGCTCTACTACCAAATATTTGCATTCATGGCCCTCATTACTAATAACATGTTTAGATGCAGCATTAGTTTATTTTTTTCTTCTTAATAGCATATTCATGCTCATATCATCTTTCTTTCAAGGTTCTCTCTGTTTTCCCTGCAAGGTATGAAGGACAATCTTGACAGGTGGCCAAATATACCACACCTTTTGCATAACAGTTGAATTCACCTCCTAGCTTACACTGCATGCTTCTTATTTCAAAAGTATCCCTTACATTAATTAAGGCACAATAACTGAACATACCACATTTTTTAATTCCTGGGTTCCTTCCATTTGCATTTTTGCTTTTTGTTCTAACACAGCCTTAATATTTGTACCTCTTCTTGTAATTAATCTAGGTCTTTCTTTTAGTGTGTCCCTTAGATGGCTGACTTCTTCAATAAGTACCTAATTTTTACTAGTATATTTCTTATTATCTCATAATCACTAGGGTAAGACCTAATAAAACTAGAGATACAAGTTTCTTTATCTGTGTATATGTCCCTGTGTATCTGCACCTAATTTTTTTCCATTATTTACTATCGGCTCGGCTGGAGTGCCTTCTGTGTGGAGTTTGCATGTCCTCCCCACGGTCGAGTGTCCTTCAAAAGACATGCTTGAATGGGCGTGCCTTCGTTGAAGTTTGGGCATCGAGCTGGCACCTCGGCACCATAAAATCTACTGCCAATCATTAGCGAACTGGAGTTCGGCTGTGGTGACCCCTAACCGGGAAAAGCCAAAAGAAGAACAACAACTATTGGCTGAAAATATCCACTTTTTCTTTTATGAGAAACCTCTCCAACCAGTTCTGTCAACAATCTGTCTGGATAGCCCCTAGCTTTAAACCTTCCTTTCAAGTTATCAGATTATATTTGAAACTCTTCATCTAATGAGACTATCCTGGCTGCATGGACCAGTTGTCCCTTGACAACTTATCTCTTTTGATGGGCAGGATGTGTACTATCATAATGCAAAAACGAGTTGGAACATGTTTACATCTAAATAAGAAATAACAATGTTACTCATTTCATATGTAAAGGTCAAAAATCAGTAGTGCCATTTAAAAATTCTTTTAAGTCATTTTCATCATCCCCTCACAAAATAAAGATGTCATCTGGGTACCTTAAATACAGGGGCATTTTTCTTTGTATTCATGCCTATTTAAAACATGCTTCCTTTCCAACTGGGCCATGACTAAATTTGCAAAAAGGGTACCACATGGTGACTCCATGGCCACCCCTACTTTCTGTAAAAAATACCCTTCCTCAAAATATATGTAGTTGTTTTGTAGTACAAGCTCAAACAGATCCACATATAAATGAATTTCTGATAGTGATATAGCTTTTCAAATAAAAATTCACTGATCCAGTCAATACAAACTGTTGCAGGAACACCAAAAAGGTCTTTCACATCAACAGTAAGAAACAAATAGGCATCATTGTACTCTACTTCATTAAACAATTTCAAAAAATGCCATGAGGCTTTGCATATTTTTGTTTCTTGTTGCAAAAAAACTTTTAACTTAAGATCCAGATACTTAGCACAGGCATAAGTAACAGAATTGCACCCATTGACTATGGGATGCATAGGGGGTTCATTCAGCCCCTTATGAATCTTCAGTGTACCAGAGATCAATGAAATTGTAGGAGAGGACATAGTGAGATATTTGTACAAGTTAATATCAATACATTTCTCGAGAAATATGTCTTGCAGGGACACCGCTATACTTTTGTAGGCTCCGTTAACTTGTGTTTTGGAAGTTTCTTCAAATGTATCCATTTCCAAAATGTTTTTTCATTTAAATTATCTACAACCTTGTTGCTCTTATGCAACATGTGTCGAAGGTGAAGTTCACATATTTTCTCATACATCATAAGAACAGGGTGGAGAGGTGGGTTGAATGTGCTAGCTATATGATTGTCAGCAAACATTGTCATATCACTTTAAAACATTAATTTAAAATTAAGCTCACGTGAATAAAGTTTTAGATCAATAACAACTGCTGCAATATTTGTACTAGACATAGGAACAAAATTCAGTCCGAAAGTCATCCATGCTGGAATCAACCAAAGTCTGGGGAAAATTGTATACTTTCAAAACTCCATTTTTATTCAAAACCACAGATGGGCCTTGTTGCTGCAAGTTATTTACATAACGTCTTAAGTAAGAAAACTATTTTTCATCATTAATATTAACTGACCACTGATTGTCATCAACAAAACTGTGCTCATTTGTATATAAACTAATTGAGACTTTAAGCAAGGAAGCATCTGAACTGGACACAGAAGTTACTAGAAATCCTCAGTTTGGCAATAATAAGTATGAATACAACCAGATTTTAAATCTATAGATGAACATTTGACCATCATTAAGCAAAGAAAGATTAAAACATTTGTGAGGGATGAGAATGCATACAGAACCCATATAGCTTATCCCCCTCCCCCACAGTCTAAAACATGGGGTACAAACTTTCTAGATAAAAATGCAAGATTTGACACTAATAATATGACTAGTGACATATCTAATTATGAAACAGAAATTGACAATGCTGATTTTTTTAGCCAAAAATGTTTTTCCACCCCTCAGATGATCTGAACGTCTTATGAACCAACACAGGACAAAGTACAACCACCAAGGTTATCAGCAGAAGCCCTTTTCCCCAACAACAGGAACATTCAGGTAGAACAGAGGCAGAACCAGAGGGGCCTGGAGGGGGAGGAATTAATGACTCACTCTATAGCACAAATTGTGGATAATAAGTTTACATTACCTGCAGTTAATATTATATCCAATTATTTAAATGATGTTAAAGTGTACAATTTTTCTGACTTGTGTTTGGATTCTCAAATATGTGATTTTTTTGCTAAGAGCGTGACCTTTATTCCCAGCAAAGGGATTAACCTTGTACAAACATTAATTGATTTGAAACAGTTTGTGTGCAAGTTGAATTTTAGAGTGTTATTTCATGATGACATGGTGATTGACTCATTCTGAATAGCTAGTACATTCAACCCCACAATTCATCCCACCTTAGAATTGCATGAAAGAGTTTGTAAACTCAATATTAGAACCCTAGCATCTCAAACGCAGAGATTGAGGTAGTATAATTTGAATAAGGCAGAAATTCGGGATTTTAATTTTTCTTATACAGACATCAGGTATTAGAATAATAAAACCAGACAAAGGAGGGGGCATAGTAGTGAAGAATAAAGTTGACTATGTGAATAAAATGTTGATGACATTGATGGGTTGTACTTACCAAAAAAGTTCCCTAAATGAAGTGAATGGGATGTATAGGAGAGTTCATTATTTTTTACAAGACCTATTTATTGAGGGCTCTATAACTATTGATGAACTCAACTATTTGACAGTGCTTTACCCAAAAACACCTGTAATTTTTGGTGTGCCCAAAATACATAATATGTGTACCAACCACCAAAGTGCCCGATTGTGGATTCAAAAGGTTCAATCACGCACCCTCTAGCTAAATTTCTTGATTTGAATCTCAGAAAATATATTCTGAAGGAACCAAATGTTTGCAAACATTCTTGGGACTTTTTAAAAAGAATGAATAATGTGAATTATGAGACGAGTTACTTGTTCATTGCAATCAGCATTAAGGACCTCTATACCATTATCCCCCATGGTTTGGGAGAAGAATGGTTTTGTGATTATTTGAGAGATAAAGGTGTACCACAGGATAGGATTAATATGTTTGAACAGTTACTTGGTATGGTATTTTTTATGGGATGGGCCTGCTGAGGAAGTGAATACATTTTAGAACATAGTAATGAAACAACATTTCTAAAATTCACTCACCACATAAACCACGAGAAAATTCCATATTTATATGTAATGATCATAAAATTATGACGTAGTTAACAACAGATTTACTGCTGAGATCTATCATAAGGAAACATACTGCAACTGTAACAGCCTACTTTGATAGTAACCACCCTCTTCCAGAAAAAAGAGCTGTAGTTAAAGGCCAATTTGTTTGGGCTGCCTGGATGGTAACTATGTGGGAAGGTTTCTTAGTCGAATGTGACAAATTAAAGAGTATTTTTCTATGTCGTGGTTACCCCTTATATTTTGTGGAGGATATTATGGCCGAAGTGGTTAGGAAAAGGCAGAATGGTCATTTCCAACCCATTCTAGGTATGACATCTGAGGTCCGAATAAGGGAAGTTGATTTACAGTCTGATGCACAAGTGGGAATGTGCACTATTGGCAATGGACAGAAAGTAAAGAAACAGTAATAACAGGATAAATGCTTCTGCATTTATAACTATTTTCTCTACAAATAGTTGGGCTATTAAGAATAACATGACTAAAAACTGGAACTTTCTAGACGTAGATAGAGAGGTTAGAGATTTTGTAGGGAATGGACCTGTTTGTGTATATAAAAAAGGACGTAATTTAAAAAACTACTTTGAAATGCCAGTTATTCCCAAGCAATGTGGGTATATGTATAAATGTGGGAAATGTAAATTTTGCACGTATATTTTGGAAACAAGTGAAATAATAATTAATAGTTTTAAGGTAAAGATTTTAGGTAAATATTGTTGATATTCTGAAAGGGTTTTCTAATGTGCTGTTTGCCTACAATGTACATGTTTTTATATCGGTAAAACTGAACAAAAACTATAACAGCGTATACGTGAACACATCAGAAATATTAAGGACAATTATGAATTGAATGCTTTAGCGAAACACAATATAACTACTTGTGGACATAGTTTTAAATTTATTGTATTAGAGACCGTTCAAAAAACAATTAGGGGTGGAGCATGGCCGGTTGTGCTGGAAAAAGCAGAACTGCCTTGGCAGCTATGCTTAAATGCCAAGTTTTGGCTTGGCTTAAATGAATCTATCTCTATAAACAATATTTTGAAGCTGAAGTCATTCGATGGATAATGGTTATATTAATTAAGATTTATACTTTATATATTTTATATATTTTATATGGTTATATAATGCATTTGTTTCTCAGTTTCTACATAGTAGGATGCAACTTGTTTTGGGGGTGTGTAGTGAATACTGATTGATGATTGGTGTTGCATGACTAATCTTGGTGACGTAGTAAAGGCGTCTTTTTTAATCCACTATTTAAATCACTGAGTAAATGATGTTTGTATCTGATGAAGTTCTTCATTAATTGTATCTATCTGGAACGAAAGTCCTTAGCTGGGTCTATTTTATGAAATAAAGAGTTTTTTATTTACGAACGTTTCTGGATTTTGTACATCATCCCAGCTGGTTCCTGTCTGCGTGTATTGCTGGATTTATCAATCGTTACTTTGCTCCTTGTTTTTGTCTCATTTTGTATCTGCTGATCAGTTTCTACCTGGATTTGGGAATATTCAGGAGCATTAACAACGCCAGAAGCATGATTTGTTTTACCCCACTGTTGACTCTTTGGAGGCTTTGAGTATGCTACCCTCTTAAGTACTCATCTCTGTCTCTATTCAACTTTTTTATTTTATTTTCCTTGAGCATCATTAAATTTTATTCAGTACTGCTATAAAAGTGCCGATGATCAAACTTATATCTAGCATATGCCTTATCCTGCTTTATGCTGTTTTCCAGCGGTTCAAGTTTCTCACCCAAATTGTCCATGTCCTTAGTATTATATTTGATTAAAACTCACAACCATGTGATGGATAATGAAGGATAAGAATGTGGTGCTTCATTTGCACCTAAACGAGACATGTCAGCAGTTCCTGCCATTTGCTCAGCTTGGTATCCACTAGTCTGCTGTTACTGCAGTCGTGTCAATAAGCCAGTTTGCTGGCTATCTTATGGTGGAATTTAACTTCCTTCAGAGCCATTGCATACATTTTTGCAGAATTATTAGTGCTATTCACCACATACACATGTGGCATTTGCATAGAACGTAAGTTGAGTGCAAGCCATGCACTCTTTGTGTGAGCTACTCAATAAGAGCTGTTAAGTTAAGAAGAGTCATTTCATTTTCCCTCTGGGAAAACAAGGTCAGCGATAATCCTTGAATATTTTCATGGAGATAATTGTTGAGAATATGTGTTCTATGCTGTAAAAAAGCTGAATGTTTGCTTATTTATTACATTGAATGTGATGATATAAAGTCAAAGAGAAAGAAAAGATAGATGGATGCTAATGATCTATTATATAAATATAGTTATTAACTGTTGTATCATTGTGTAATATGCTACAAACTGTCCAATGCAAATGATAAGAAATTTGATTGCATACTATTGGATATGATAGATTATGTTTATTGTGAGCACTGATCTGTTTCAACAAACATATTGATTAAAAAAGAAAAAGCATATCTGATATGCAATGAAACTCTTTTACTACTTAGTGCCCATTTATTGGACAGATTCATCAGTGTGCCCAGTATGAATGGAATATTCCTTGTAGAAAAACCTCGCTGTTTAATGAGACTTCAGCAGCTGGACTGATTGCACTGCTAGAAAACTCAGAAAAAGAGAGAGAAAGAGAGATAAGCCACTAAGGGAGGAGACAAGAAGTCACTTCTTAAAAATGTCTGTATGTGTGAATACTTCTTCCTGTCTCATCTCTTGCACATCACTGATGTATTGTATTAGCATGTGGATAAACATGCCATAGTCATGCTTAATACATCAGTACTAAACAGAGAAGGTAGAAAACACCTAATATGTCAACATGTAATGACATTATTTAAGAATGGTAAGCAATTCCTTTTTTAAATGTTATTCTATAATAGTAACAATCCCCTCCTGTTGTTTTTGTTTAATCACTTGGGCTTTGGTGTAGTGATGAAACCATACTAATATTGGTTAAATCTTGTGATATGCACATAGTCACAGATTACTGCTAATCATCACACGAAGATAGGGATCACTTCATATATGAAAGAAGTTTTTCTTTATTTTTAAGTCCACAGACTATTGAAGGAGGTAATGATCTTATGAAAATATTAATAATAGATGGGTGGCACAGCAATTCAGTGATACAGTGAGTAGCATTTTCTCCTCACAGCTAGAGGTTTTCTGGTTTGATTCTCAGCTGGGGTACCTTCTATGTGGAGTTTTCATGTCATCCCTGTGTTCACATGAGTTTACTTCAGGTACTCCAGTTTCTTGCCACATCCTAAAACATGCCTGCCATAGGTAAGATGGAAATCCTAATCTGTCTGGAGCTGAACAAGCAATGCATTTCTGATACAGAAGGCCAGGAAGTCTGTTTCATTTCCTTAATAGTAAACCCTGTGGATGGGGGTGGCTGCTCATGTGGTCAATACAGGAGTCAAATGTGACAGCAGTGGAGAGACAGAAATAGAAAAAGATAGTGACATAGTAATAAATATGCATAATCTAGTTGTGGCCTTGCATTTATTTCTTATTCGGTATGTAATAATATAGTCCAGGATTTGCTTCTGTCAGACTTCATTTGACTACAGGGTGACTCTAGGCATGTCATTTAATCAGACAATGTTGTCAGTATGTGAGTTAAAATGTCCACATGGATCACTGCTCTACCCTAGCAAACAAATAGAAATAACAATGGAAAGCATTGAAAGGAAACAAATTATGTTGTGTAGTAAAATCTGTTTCTTTAGATAGTTAATATAATATATGATAGAGATAAAAAATGGACATCATACCTTAGCTGAAATGTTAAGCCACACCCACACCATATTCAAGCCACACCTATTTGAGCAACACCCACTCCCACAAACCTCACTCCAGTTATTTCAGTGTTTAAATGCATGAAAAAACAGTCATACTGTGACACCTTAAGACTGCAATTGAAGGCTGAATGCTCCTTAATAAACCTGCATGATCTGTTGCTAGTGTAGAGTTTCTCTACAGTCATGAAAGACTGTATTAACTTTTTGCAAGGTGCACTTAAAAAGAATATATCATAACTGATTGCAATACAGAGTTCCATAATACTGACAGTGAATGCACCCAAAAGAACACCAACATAAATCTCAATGTCTAGCTATATGTCAAAGACATGCATCTGGAGCATTTCTCACCAGGCAACTGAAAGTTGGTCTCATTCAAACAAAGGTTTAAAACAAAATCACCTCTAGATACAACTCTAGATACACCTCTGCTGCCCAAGCAGTGTAGAAAACACTGAAAAGGATTAACCATTGACGAAAGGAAATGGGGATGAAGTGACAGCAAACTGCAGTACCTATACATCCATCCATATGATGGACTGCTTTGTATTCTGTGTTACAGCATGTGAAAATTCAGTAAATCCATACTCTGGAATCAAAATCATAGCGTACAGAAATTAGAACACACTTTTCATTGTCTCACTTCATTTAGCAAGTGCAAGTACCAATTTCAAGCGTGATACAAGACTGTAAGGCTAACAGTCAGCTACTAAAAGATCCATCCAACTGCATTTCTAACACTGAGAATAAAAGTTACCAACTACTTTGGCAGTGACTTGAGATATCAGGTGGTATAAGTTTTGTATTAAAGCACATAAAACTAAATCAAACATTGCAGTGCCCTTAGTTTGGTCATACATTCAGCATACAATTACCGCTGATTAAAACAGACCTGAAACGCGAGCAGGAAGATTGGGGTCAACATGCATTTTAATTTCAAATTGTAGATTTTGCCTAGAACTGTTATATTATGCACTCATATGTATAATGGAAAAAAAACAGATACATATCAGTTTAATATTTTCAGTTACTAGCCAAAATAAATAAAGTAGTAACAAAATAGTATGTGCTACACAAAAGTGGAAACTTTTAAACAGTCTGCTTTAGAGCAAAATTCACCGTTTTAAATACTGCTTGAAATTCTTCTACAGTCCTTTCTGCCTCAAAAATAGAACTACTGTACCTGATAAATATTTGAACCACACTTTTTGCATACATATTCTACATAACAAATATATAAAATGATATACCAGTGACAGCAGAATCCAAGCTAAGTCTCATGTAACCCGTTAACTCATGACTATACTAGCTAAACTTATTTTCCACAGCATGTAACAGAAATTAATCACTATATTACAAAATTCCTCCTCTAGAAAACTGTAAGGAAGAGGAAAGAAATGTACTCATACTTTTAGTGATCTTTTTTTCATAACACTGTTATGCCCCCTAGAAAATATATCACTCTGGCCCACTTATTTCACATGCCTTAGGTTCCCCAGCCCAGCTCAGCAGTCCAAAGAATTCACTCTCTCCACTAAACCTCAACTTCCCTGTCACAGACCAGTCAAAAGTGTGATCTCGGCCACTTAGCCTTTATACTACTTGCTATACAACCATAATGCACATCCAAGTTAAAAATATAAATGCTAACATTTAAAAATTTTTTAAAAAACATCTGTTTGAAATGTTAAAACTTCTATCTGCCTCATGCTTAAAACAGTGGTTTAACAATAAATCAAATGTGAATGAATAATTATTAAACGCTACAGAACAAACTACTGGTGTGATCCATTAACTGATGCACTGCATTCCCTAAACATCTGGGCAGGAAACAAGTTGCCAGCCAGGAATGCTACACACAGTTTCTTCACAATTAACTCTTCTCAGCGCTGAAGAAAAAGCTGTAAATAAATCGCTATCCAAACATTTCCCTTTCATAACAAATATTCTTCTCCTGGTCAGTCGTTTGTAAATAACCTGCACACAGATGTCCCCTCACCAGGCTGGATAAGGACAAGGTTACATTTAGCTGCTTATTAGATGCCAGGATCAGTCAAGTCACTCAAGCACTTACCACAAGTACAAGTATAACTCAGACATAGTCCATGTGGGTGTGCATGACCTGAGACATAATAACTCACTGAACTATATGCATACAGATATGCCTGAGCTCTTAGATTGTGTATCTCAGGCAGGTATGAGCCTATCTTTGAGCTGCATTTGCCATCACCAAAGAGGATGCCACAATACCAACAAAAATGATTGATTTTAACAACTGGCTTAACTTCTGGTGTCAGTGCAAGGGGATCCAATATCTGTCAGCCTGGGAGGACATGGTTGACGGACCACACTGACAGATGGTCCTGCACCTGGCTCCTCTATGACTCTCTCAAGCTACTCCAAGTCCAATTAACAATAGGCAAAATCCCTACCACATCTTCACTAACTACAGGTCCATCACAATGAACAAGAAAAAGGATTCTGCATACCTGGACTACACCATGTAGCCCAACACCATACTCACTGGCAATTTAATTATCCTACCATCAACTGGCGAAAATACATGACCACAAATCTGCTTTCTCCATGGTTCTTAGACCTTGTCAGTGCAAATGCCCTGGAACAGCTAATCAGCACACCAAAGAGGGGCTCAAATGTTCTGGACATAATGCTCACAAACATGGGGAGCACATATTATATAGGTATTATAGACAAACTCAGTCAATTGGGAATAAACCCTTATGTCACTGATGGGTAGCCAAATGGCTCACCAACAGCACACATACTGTCAAAGTAGGTGAATTCACATCTAGCAAGAGTACAGGGTTCCATGCTGGGCCTTTTACTGTTCAGAATTTATTTCTCAGAAGTCTAGGCAAACATGGATGGCATGTATCTGACCAAGTTCACCGATGACTGCAAATTGGGTGCAATCATGGAGTCCCCAGTGGTACTACAAAAAGGATTAACACAGACTAATGAAACTAAATGCAAAACATGTGTAATTATTCCCTTTGGGAATAGCCAACATCCTATTTACAATACAGACAGCATCCCCCAAGAGTAGAGTACAAGACCTACTCAGGCTGATAATCTGAACACCACCATGTTACCTACAGTGGTGAGGCTTTCCTATGTGACACATTTCATAAGTAAAAGCTTGGCATCTAGATGCAAGGACATTATAATTCCATAATACTCATCCCTCAGACCATTACAGTACAATGCAGCCTTTTGCATGTACCTCGCCATACAGATGCAAAACCACGTTGTAAGTGGAAAGACTGAAAGCCCTATCACTGGATTCTGTCTCCTACAGGCTACTAAACTGTGATCTGTGTCTTGCTTACAGGGTAGTCTCTGACCTGACCCTGATGGAAATTTTACACATTCACAAATCAAGCCACATGAGGGTGACTTGCTCTGGGAATATTAACCTAGGCACGTATATCAACAAATCATGCTGGAGAGAGATACTGAAACTACCCATTCTCTGGAACAAGCTTTCCATTCATGTGAAACAAAGCCCCTCTCTGACCCTCTTCAAGCACAACATAGATCAATGGATGGGTAATCTCAAGTTCACTCCTGGGGTCATGTCCATTTTTTCATGGACATAGGCAGGCATTAGGCTCATACCTCCATGAACTTCACTCACCTATGTATTGATAATTGGGTTAACTTGGGATAAACATGCCTACGCTTGTAAAGGTTTTGGGTCATTAGCCTAGTAACCACCTATGAAACTATGACACAAAGATAGCATGGTTAATGGCTTACCATAAATGAGAAGGCTCTTCCCATATGATAAATTACAGCAGTATACCAGCATTAATTTAGGACAGAAGAAAAGCAAACATTAGTTCAAGCTGGGTAGCATGACACAATGGGAAAATAAATTGCTTTTGAATATGGTCTCTAAATCCTGAAATATGACTGGTTAAAACTAAAAAGTATCAACCTCATAATACAGTTCGAAGCCTGATTATAAGAACAGACAAAGCAGATGACCTACTACTAGAAAAATAATTCACAACTGTCAGTAGCCATCAAGTCTCAGGACAACTATGCAATGAAAACATCTCTTTTTTAACATTTTATTCAGCATCTTTCCTTATTTGTGTGTCAGTCTTATTTCTGCTGCAGGCAACAGTGCTGCATGTGGGGCAATTGGGTCCAGGATAATACCACCAGAGTCCCCCCTCCCCAACCCAAGCTAATGAGGAAAAACCAAGGCTGAGGACAAAAAGATGATGAGTTGACAATACAAGAGCTGCCCCAACACACACACACTTACTTCAGTCTTTGAAATAATTTAAAAGCTGCAGTATTACAATGAGGCTGCTTAAATAACTACAACCAGTAATCCCACTTCTGAATTGCAGGGAACAGTCAAGTACCTCTTTAACAGTGACCAATCATAACACCTACCAGTTAGTACCCTGGGCAGCCAGTAATCCCTCTGCTCTACTCTACTAAAATTATAAAACATTATCAAATTTTGTCAACATTCAGGCCTTCAGAACTCACGCACAGTCGCAGCTTAAGAAAAAATTTGACCTGCCTGCTCTGTTTCCAGTAGCAATACAAGAATAATTGCTTTGTATTTAATATACTGGTACATCACCACATACCTCTCAACCCCTTTCTAGACAAAGCCTAAAATCAGACCTCCCAACCGTTCAATTACTCGGTTTTAGTGGCACCCTTCATACATTTTGAAATTAATCTACCAGCCAGTCGGAATTGAGCTCAAGGAGCTCACATCATCCAAGCAGTTAGAGTCGAGATGGGATTTATGGCGGCAAGGAACATTTCCAGCTCGCTGAGCAGTTAGAGCCAGGATTAAACAGAAGAAGAGCAGTTCACCAGGAGTAATGGCAGCAAAGTTCGGCGGGACACAGAACACAGAAGCTCCTGTTTGGCATCCTTAGGACAACCATCACTGCACATGTGGTTTCCTGAGTCAGTTCATAGAAAATGTAAGTGAAAATGTGTTCGTTTTAAAATAGCGATCTCTATAATATAATGGAGGATCTCCTGAAAGTGATATATTTGCTACATTCTAAAATACCTATAAAAATGCAGTTTTATCTCTTAAGAGTGACGCTGATGCGACATGCTTACTGACAGTGCTGAATATAATATTTTGATCTAGTTCTTGGGTGGGACCATTTGAAGGAGCATTTACTTCTAACCACATAAAGCAGCTGTAAGTTCTGCCACAACAGGGAAAACTGAAGAGGGAAGAAAATAAAAACTCAGTCTGCTCTCCTGCTGAAACAGAATGGTCCGAAGAATAATTGATACCGATATCAATATTTCTTTTACAGAGTGTTGCTGCTGTGGTTAAAAACATGTTGCATAATGGTAAACCTTTGATCACACACTAATTAAATGAATATAAATGGTATTAGAGAATTCATCGGGCAGCTAATTTAAAAATATATATTTTCTTAAGACTGAACAATACATGGATAGCAATTGGAATTTTATTTATCTATGTTCAAACTTTGAATTTAGGTATTTTTTCCCACATTTAGAGTCCATATTATTATGTTGCTTTGGGTGTTTTGAAGCATATGTATTACAGTCAGCAGAGGCTGTTCCATCCTGAGGATCATAACATAACATTTCATGAAATGTCAGACATCTGTGATAATACATTATTAGTATTTGTTCATCTGACAGGGTGGCATTTTTAATTTAGGATTATCTTGTCTCTCATAAAGAGGTTCTAAAACAACTAAATAATATATCAGCAATTATGTCCCTTTGTTGAATGATGATATACACACATCTAAGTAAGGTCTGATGTATTTTTGGAATGGGCCCAAGTTGCCAGCTTATATCAGAAAAGGAACACTGACAGCTTTCTGTGATCTGCCCAGAGACAGCTTATTTCTTGCACTGCCTAAAGCAAATAATACCTCACAATATCCCTCCTGACACACCCTATGGCACATTGCAGTAATTCACTTACTAATCCTTTCTAAGAATTTCATACACTTTTGAAGAAATATTTATTCAATATACAAGAAAGCTGTAAGAATGCTACTGGCATTTTAAATCTGGTGGATGAATTACACATTGTTTCTCTGGGTGATCCAGGTCACTGTGCATATGGATTGCTTTATACCAAAATTCCAGGCCAGAGTGGTGTTGAGTCCATTTAGTATGAACTTTAGTTTTAGTGCATGCATCTATCCATTTTTCCAGGAATTTTCTTTTATAACAGCTGTGATTATTATTTACATATCAAATTCATGCCAGTGGATGAAAAGTTTGTACAAATTTGAACACAAATATATAGAGATATTTCATAAGACACCAGTGACATACAAAGACATCATGTGGATGACTAATAGATGGTGTGGAAGGACATTTGTCTTATTTAAACTGAAATACCTTACCTAAACATAAAAATTGACTAAAACACAGAATGAAACTGGGCAGTTCATAAGACTAATGCTCTGACTTTTAATGAGTTGCTTTCTGTGCCAAGGGAACTGGGTTTGAATCTTCCACCTTCATTCATGTACTGTCAGCAAGTCACTTAACCAGACAAATTTAATACAAGGAATATAATTTAATAAAGTCAGGAAGGTGTATAAAGAAAAGAACACATGTATGGTTCTTGTTTAAGGTAATCTTTATCCACCACTGGCCAGCTTTGGATGTGGTGTGTGTGGGTTTCAATGCTGTTTCAATGAATGTGAGTTTTATTTTCATTGTGAGACAGTATTGCTTTGTTTACCAGATGTCTTTATTGTTTCTGCATTGTTGTGCTGTAAAATGTAAAATAGAATTCAAATCATTGTAGAAGTAATTAATAGTGTTTATGGTAAATGGGGCAAAATAGCCAGGTAACAGGACACCGGAATTGCCATGTTTTGGTTGTCTGTTCTTCAGTTGGTATCCCACATTAC
The DNA here is from genome assembly GCF_019279795.1 of Protopterus annectens. Lineage (NCBI taxonomy): Eukaryota > Metazoa > Chordata > Ceratodontiformes > Protopteridae > Protopterus > Protopterus annectens. The sequence continues at coordinate 1,732,286,925 of NC_056732.1, forward strand.
ATAATTATGTATGCAAATTAGATGGTAATCAGTACAGATTTGTACCTATTTTTCATGGGCCTTGTCCAGATTTTTATGTTTCCAGGTTGAGAGGTATGCCTAAAATAAATAAACAAATGCATGAAAACATATTAAAGAAAACTTTTAATGTTCATCTTACCATTGACTGTGAAAACAAGGCTATGAACAGTGCCATCCTGATCAATTTCCACATCTCTACAGGCCTGCATTTAGGCTCAGGCTTCACAGAATGAACTGAGATGTCGCTGGTTCAGTCACTTCTGTATCACACAGGTGTCTGATTATATTGATAGTCTGTTCTGTTAAAGAAAAGGCATAATAACTATCACTATTCATTAATTTCTGCCTTTGCAATTACAGTGACATCAAAGTACTTGAGAAGTTGAGTCTTGATCCACGAGTCTGATGCTTATTATAATCATAACAAGAAAGCAAATTTAGGGATTGCAAAAGTACTGATGCACATACCACATGTTGCTGTAATTATACAGATGACCTGACCTAGAAGCTGAATGAACCACAACATATCACTCAGAAATACATGCTTAAACAACAGCAAAACCTAGCAGTAGTCTTGTCTATTTGACTCATTTCCAAATGTTGCCAAATGTAAAACCAGTCTGTTCAGCATTAAACACTGAGAGAAATTCAATTTTCAATTCTGAGCATGGCCCAGACAGCTATATTCCTCCTGCCAAAATCTCCCACACATCCATTAGGAATTCTGCTGCAAACTATTTGCTCTCACTTTACGGAAACCATGCTCACATCATCAAAGCAGATGGAGAAAAGAAACAGCCCTTTTGAAGAAAATTGTCATCAAAATAAAATACAATTAGATCCACAGTTGGGAGCCCGATGGTGAAACAAACGAGGCTGCCGATTATCCACCATTCAGGAAGGAAAGAATGAGGGATGTCACTAAAATGAAAGCATCACTGATTGGATGCCAACATCAGTCACTCATACATACATCACGTCGGGGATGAAAGAACAATGATTGCTGTGTAATGTTAAAAGAAGAAAGTTTCACTTTTTAACTTTGTTTTGTGATTTGAATATTTTATGAAATTTATAAGTAGCAGGATGGGAAAGTTTGAGTAAGAGGGATTGGTACATTAAAAACACAGAAAAGATGGATGTTCACAGGAAAAAAAACTTTGGACACATTTTCTAATATAGTAAAAAAAAAGTATTTGGAAAACTGGTCAAATAAGAATTTAAAGGGATTTGTCAAACAAAGTTTATATAACATTACATGTTGGGTGTAAAGGGCTCTTAATATTTAAACTGAAAATTATTGTTTAACTTCCTGTTTATGTAAATTATATTTTTAAAGATGTACTACTATGAAACAAAACAGATATAATTCAGGAATTTATCACTTTGTCTTTTTTATTGTTTTATTTTTTGTTTGTTTGTTTTATACATGCTGGATATGAGTTTATATAACTTTTTTGATTTTGATTTCTGTGTCTTACTACAATAATCACTACTTTTTTTGATGCATGCCATGAAGTCAGCATCTGTTTTGACCAACTTGCTGTTCTGGCCCAGGTCATAGCAGAAAAGGGTTTATAAACCATCCCACTTATATAGTTAGCAAATGTTAAACAAACACAAAATATGTAGATACATTAATTCAGGTAACAGAAATGCACTGACTTCTCATAGTGTACTGCAATATATCAATATCTTATGTGATGACAGCATCATCAAACTGGCTGTGTAATTGTCACTGTACATGGAACCAAAGGCATCAGCTCATAGACTAACTTTGTACTATACCTTTAGCATGTTAATTATTAATATGGAGAATCTGTCTGTGTAGCCTATTCATATTGTCTATAATATCTGTTTGCACTAATAGTCTGCTAATAAAAGTATCTAATCACTATTTGTGAACATTTAAATAAATTGATTAAGTTTAAACTAAGAAAGAAACGATAATAGATATATTCTACTTACTGAACAAAATGCCTATGAACCTTAACAGAATTTAGGAATGTTGAAATCATTGTCACCTTTCATATAACTTCTATCAATTTCTTTCTAAATATAAGTTTCTGGATTTTGTACCTCATCCCAGCTGGTTCCTGTCTGTGTGTATTGCTGGATTTATCAGTCGTTACTTTGCTCCTTGTTTTTGTCTCATTTTGTATCTGTTTCTGTCTGGATTTGGGAATATTCAGGAGCATTAACAACACCAGAAGCATGATTTTTTTACCCCACTGTTGACTCTTTGGAGGCTTTGAGTATGCTACCCTCTTAAGTACTCATCTCTGTCTCTATTCAACTTTTTTATTTTATTTTCCTTGAGCATCATTAAATTTTGTTCAATACTGCTATAAAAGTGTCGATGATCAAACTTATATCTAGCATACGCCTTATCCTGCTTTATGCTGTTTTCCAGCGGTTCAAGTTTCTCACCCAAATTGTCCATGTCCTTAGTATTATATTTGATTAAAACTCACAACTATGTGATGGATAATGAAGGATAAGAATGTGGTGCTTCATTTGCACCTAAACGAGACATGCCAGCAGTTCCTGCCATTTGCTCAGCTTGGTATCCAGTACTCTGCTGTTACTGCAGTCGTGTCAATAAGCCAGTTTGCTGGCTATCTTATGGTGGAATTGAACTTCCTTCAGAGCCATTGCATAAGTTTTTGCAGAATTATTAGTGCTATTCACTACATACACATGTGGCATTTGCATAGCACTTAAGTTGAATGCAAGCCACGCACTCTTTGTGTGAGCTACTCAATAAGAGCTGTTAAGTTAAGAAGAGTAATTTCCTTTTCCCTCTGGTAAAACAAGTCCAGCGATAATCCTTGAATATTTTCATGCAGATAATTGTTGAGAATATGTGTTCTATGTGCTGTAAAAAAGCTGAATGTTTGCTTATTTATTACATTGGATGTGATGATATAAAGTCAAAGAGAATGAAAAGATAGATGGATGCCAATGATCTATTATATAAACATAGTTATTAACTGTTGTATCATTGTGTAATATGCTACAAACTGTCTTCAATGCAAATGATAAGAAATTTGATTGCATACTATTGGATATGATAGATTATGTTTATTGTGAGCACTGATCTGTTTCAACAAACATATTGATTAAAAAACAAAAAGCATATCTGATATGCAATGAAACTCTTTTACTACTTAGTGCCCATTTATTGGACAGATTCATCAGTGTGCCCAGTATGAATGGAATATTCCTTGTAGAAAAACCTCTCGCTGTTTAATGAGACTTCAGCAGCTGGACTGATTGCACTGCTAGAAAACTCATAGAAAAAGAGAGAGAAAGAGAGATAAGCCACTAAGGGAGGAGACAAGAAGTCACTTCTTAAAAATGTCTGTATGTGTGAATACTTCTTCCTGTCTCCTCTCTTGCACATCACTGATGTATTGTATTAGCATGTGGATAAACATGCCATAGTCATGCTTAATACATCAGTACTAAACAGAGAAGGTAGAAAACACCTAATATGTCAACATGTAATGACATTATTTAAGAATGGTAAGCAATTCCTTTTTTAAATGTTATTCTATAATAGTAACAATCCACTCCTGTTGTTTTTGTTTAATCACTTGGGCTTTGGTGTAGTGATGAAACCATACTAATATTGGTTAAATCTTGTGATATGCACCTAGTCACAGATTACTGCTAATCATCACATGAAGATAGGGATTACTTCATATATGAAAGAAGTTTTCTTTATTTTTAAGTCCACAGACTAGTGAAGGAGGTAATGATCTTAGGAAAATATTAATAATAGATGGGTGGCACAGCAATTCAGTGATACAGTGAGTAGCATTTTCTCCTCACAGCTAGAAGTTTTCTGGTTTGATTCTCAGCTGGGGTACTTCTATGTGGCATTTTCATGTCATCCTTGTGTTCACATGAGTTTACTTCAGGTACTCCAGTTTCTTATCACATCCTAAAACATGCCATAGGTAAGATGGAAATCCTAATCTGTCTGGAGCTGTACAAGCAATGCATTTGTGATACAGAAGGCCAGGAAGTCTGTTTCAATTCCTTAATAGTAAACTCTGTGGATGGGGGTGGCTGCTCATGTGGTCAGTACAGGAATCAAATGTGACAGCAGTGGAGAGATAGAAATAGAAAAAGATAGTGACATAGTAATAAATATGCATAATCTAGTTGTGGCCTTGCATTTATTTCTTATTCGGTATGTAATAATATAGTCCAGGATTTGCTTCTGTCAGACTTCATTTGACTACAGGGTGACTCTAGGCATGTCATTTAATCAGACAATGTTGTCAGTATGTGAGTTAAAATGTCCACATGGATCACTGCTCTACCCTAGCAAACAAATAGAAATAACAATGGAAAGCATTGAAAGGAAACAAAGTATGTTGTGTAGTAAAATCTGCTCCTTTAGATAGTTAATATGATGTATGATAGAGATAAAAAATGGACATCATAGCATAAAAAGATTTTAGGAACATTTTATGAAATTTATGAAGTAGCAGGATGGGAAAGTTTGAGTAAGAGGCTAAAGTGAGGTATAAAAGAGAACAAAGTTAAGACAGGATAATGTGGGATTTTACTTCATTGGTACATTAAAACACAGAAAAATGAAGACGCTTATGGATGTTCACAGGAAAAAAAAACTTTTGGACACATTTTTCTAATATAGTAAAAAAAAAAGTATTTGAAAAGCTGGTCAAATAGAATTTAAAGGGATTTGCCAAACAAAGTTTATATAACATTACATGTTGGGTGTAAAGGGCTCTTAATATTTAAACTGAAAATTATTTTTTAACTTCCTGTTTATGTAAATTATATTTTGAAAGATGTGTGTCACTGCTATGAAACAAAACAGATATAATTCAGGAATTTATCACTTTGTCTTTTTTATTGTTTTATTTTTTGTTTGTTTGTTTTATACGTGCTGGATATTATTGATTAAAAATGTTTGAGTTGATATAACTTTTCTGGATGTTGATTTCTGTGTCTTACTACAATAATCACTACTTTTTTTGATGCATGCCATGAAGTCACCATCTGTGTTGAACAACTTGCTGCTCTGGCCAGGTCAGAGCAGAAAACGGTTTATAAACCATCCCACTTATATAGTTAGCAAATGTTAACTAACGACAAACACAAAATATGTAGATACATTAATTCAGGTAACTGGTGCTTTGGTACAGTGCCTCATCTGCAGTACAGTACCCCAGAAATGCACTGACTTATAGTGTACTGCAATATGTCAATATCTTATGTGATGACAGCATCCCTAGCCTTCAGCACTTTCTGGCATCAAACTGGCTGAGTAATTGTCATTGTGTCCTACTAGCACATTTAGCCAAAGGCATCAGGCTACTTAATAAAGCTTATTAAAAGCTCATAGACTAACTTTGTACTCTATGTTTAGCATGTTAATTATTAATACAGGATAAGGACTGGTCAAATAGAACTCTTCCATCTACAAAATTTAGATGGATTCTCAACTACAGTGATGAATCCCCAGAATCTGTCTGTGTAGCCTATTCCTATTGTCTATGATATCTGTTCGCACTAATAGTCTGCTAATAAAAGTATCTAATCACTATTTGCAAACATTTAAATAAATTAAGTTTAAACTAAGAAAGAAACTTCTTTTCATATAGATAATAGATATAGTAGTGTGCATCAGGACTCTATAGTTTTACAGTAATGTTTCCTCATATTCTACTTACTGAACAAAATGCCTATGAACCTTAACAGAATTTATACACAATCTCTCAGCAACAAGTCTTAATAATATGTGAGAAGTTATTACATCACTTGCCATTTGCTCGTTCCTGCATCTTAAAGTAAAACATTGGAAATGTAGGTTTGCATCCTTTGTTCTTCCTTCTCTCTTAATGTAAACTACTAGGAACACTGCCTTTCATCCTTTTATTAATTTATTTATTTATGTTTCCCCTTGTAATAACACTTATGGAGCTTTTCTTTACAGACATCAAAATGTTGCCTGGTGATTTATATAATATAACTGGGCTAGTTAAGCTGGAATGTTGAAATCATTGTCACCTTTCATATATGTATTTATGTGTTGTAAACGCATGTTGTACTTTCTTAACATGATGGCAGATTGATTACTTATTTCTTGTTATTGTCCTTGCAGCTGTGTTAGATGATCATAGATTTTTTTAAATTTGTGTGTTCTCTAAAACTTTTACATTGGTCAATAAATGAAGTGGAAAAGACAGGGAAGACACAATGCAAAATGTGTTCTGTTCTTATTCAACACCAGGATAAATTATATCCATAAATGTGAACTAATACCTGTTCATAAATTGCACCACCTTACCCTCCCTTCTTCACTCGTTTCCTTACTTCTATCAATTTCTCTCTAAATATACTTTATGACTGCTTTTCTTTTACTTCATATTGCAATTCCTGTTTCCATTATTATAGCTTACCTTTAATATCTCTAAAAACTGGCTAAAATTTCTCTAAATATTAAATCAGTGTCATATAACTTCTATCTGTTCATTAATGTTTTCTATTTATGTGTACTTTGGTAAAATTATTTCAACTGTATCTCTTTTTATTACTGTTTCTAAAGATTGAAAAACTATTGTTCTTAAAATGTATTTATTTTTATTTATTTTTTTTTGTTGTTAAATATATCAACTGGAACAGGTCCATTTTCAGTGGAGGCCCGAGAAGAAAAGCTCCACAGTTACATATTACAAGTGTAAGAAGAAAAAAAATGTTTCATAATACTTTGGAACTTTTCCTCATGAGCCTCTGCTGAAAATGAGCTCCTACCCATTTGGACTTTCCTGGTAATCAAATGTCAATAAATAAATAAATACATGTTGTTGTTGTGTTACCAGCCCTGATGCACAACCTTCATGCCGCCACAAAGAAATCAAGCTGGACATCATCTTGGACAGGCGGTTAGCACCACTACCACGGGACTAAATAAATAAATACATACATATGTTAATGTTATAGATGACACTGTCATAACTGATGAAAGATTCCTGTTATCTGTTTAATGCTATAAATGCACGTTGCTCATTTTGAATCTCATGCCAGATTATTTAGTTACTTCCTATTATTTTTCTTGCAGCAGTGAGAGATAATCATAGATTTTTTTTGCTTGTGTTTTCTAAGAAAATCAAATGAAAAGGCCAGGAAAGACAGAATATAAAAAATGCACTAATGTAATAAATTAGTTGAAGACACTGTCATAATAAATGAAAGAAATGGCTTTAATTAAATGTTTATCAGACTGTTGGCAGACAAGAAATAGACAAGCAACTTACCATATGATAGGATAGCATAAGAAACAATCCATTTTTCTTAAGCTGTCATAGCAAATTGCAGTTATGAAACACAGAAATACATTTTGACAGATATTTCTGCAAAAAATGCAAAAAAATATTCTTGTTCACAGCAAGCCAGTAATCCTTTCCTTTCCTTGTTATTATGATAAACTGTATGTACTTCTACCAGTGAATTTACTTAATTATGTCACTTTTTCAGAAAAAAATGCAGTCATTGCTTTCCCTTCACTTCACCTTCCAGTTTTGGAAGTATCTATTTATTCATTAAACAAATACATTTTATTAAACTTTTATTCAGTGTAAGAAAGTGCAGATACATTTCACAGGTACCATGAACAAATTGGAGTAACTTATACATTGGTTCATAGGTAACTTTATCAGTAAATATACTGCATATCATTGGATTTGATAGATATGATTCCGTTAAACAACAATTAAGTTAAAAAATCAAACAAAAAATTAAAAAGAATTGCTTTAACTCCATATTATATAATAAAATGAGGGAGGTTGGATTCCCAGTTTACAAATTAAAACAACCTTATCACTACTTACTGTACATTGATGGATAAGCTTGTTTCTAAGATCATTGTTCAAATATTAGGGGCACACCTCTAAAATTTAAAGTTTTTTGAATAAGAGACTAGACTGGCATAAATTTGTAACAGTCTCTGTAGATCCATTTTCAGTGGAGGTCCATTTAAGTATTCAAGTCACAATACACCAAGTATCATTAAAGTTGATATAGAAATATTATCAATCAACTATTAAGCTAAAATAAGCGATGAATAAACTCAGACAGAATTGTGTTAACTCTTTACGGCATAAAAACTTGTTTGGGGGCTGAATTTTCACTTCGCACAATTAATGCAACCTTATGATAAGCCCTAGCTGATGAAAATCAGTGAGATACACTTGATGTTTCTAAAGAGTGTGTCCATATTTAATATTTCACAGGATTTTTTATGCTATTTTTAATGACATGGCTGTTATGTGTGAAACAAGATCATACATTCTCAACTAAAAGCAAGTCAGCAGTGCTTCATAAAACATACATAACCCCAGAATACCCTACGGTGCATTTACAAATATCTACATTATAGGACAACTTAATGATTGGCAGTTATGATACTGCATAGCAACAAAGGAGTGTCCGAAAGTTCTTATCATTTTCTCCTGATTAATGCTATGAACTGTTAATGAGCCACTTCCTGTGGTACAGGGTTTGATTCCTGAACAGTTCATTTGGCTATTGCATCATCATGAGCAAGTGACATACCTAGATAGTGTTTTGGGATAATTGGGAATTTGGGATAGGCTCCTCAATAGTGTCCTGAACTACATACCTAGTAATTATTGATGAACATATGGACTTGCAAAAAGAGTTTTCATGCCTGAACACCTGTCACATCACTGAGAAAAAGACCTTGTCCATTTTTAAGGCCCCATTCCTCTACCTCCACCAAAGTGACTATAACCTTAGCCTGAAGACTCTTGTACCATATAGAGCCTGAAGTCACCTTTACATCAGGCTAAACTAGCTTTCCTCAATGCTGCATACTGGTTACACTATTGTTTTGATTTTATAACTATTTTGGACAGCACAGTGGTGCAGTGGTAGCATTGTTGCCTCACAGCAAGAGGTTCTCCAGTTCGATTCTCTGCTGGAGTGCCTTCTGTGCAGAGTCTGTATGTCCTTCCTGTGTTTGTGTGGGGTTTCCTCCCATTACAAAGACATGCATCTGGAGCATTTCTCCCTGGGGCTCCGCTGAAAATTGGCTCCATTCCAAGTCAGACTTTCCTGGTAAACAAATGTAAAATAAACCATAACCTGCTTTACATTTTCCCCAGTCCTTGATCTCTCGCAATTCACCCATCTCAGGACAGTGACAATTTATTATATATATATATATATATATATATATATATATATATATATATATTTTTTTTTATAACATGCTTGGAATACCATAGTGTTGTGGGATGATATCACAAACCTGCATTTTTTATCAGGTAAGGCAACTTTGAGTAGGATTCTAGACTGACTACCTTTCAAGACACATGCTAACAGCATACAGTTGCTGGTAAACAGATTTCATTTCTCAACTGATACCTCCTATCCTTTGCAAGGACCAATCACAAATCCATTTCTCAACTCATCATTCTAGAACTTCAGTGAGTATTAGGATGAGCAAGAGGAATGGGGATAGCCCTGAGTTGTACTGACTAATGGTAATGGGATAGCCCTGTCTTGTCCTGACCAGTGGGAATGGTGACAGAACTGTCTTGTAATGACCAATGGGAATGGGGAAAGCCCTGTCTTGTACTGATCAATGGGAATGATGACAAAACGGTCTTGTACTGACCAATGTGAATGTGGACAGCCCTGTCTTGTTCTGAGCTTTTGGAATGGGGACAGTCGTGTCTTATACTGACCAATGAGAATGAAGACAGTCCTGTCTTTTAATTAAAAATTGGAATGGGGCAACCATGTCTTATACTAGCCAATGAGAATGGGGACAGCCCTGTCTTGTACTGACCAATGGGAATGGGACAGCCCTTTCTTGTACTGACCAATGAGAATGGGGACAGTCCTCTCTTGTACTGTCCAATGGAAAGTGGGATAGCTCTGCCTTGTACTAACCAGTGGGAATGGGGACAGTCCTGTCTTGCACTGACCAATGGAAATTGGGATAGTCCTGCCTTGTACTGAGCTTTGGGAATGGTGACAGACCTGTCTTGTACAGACCAATGTGAATGGGGTCAGCCCTGTCTTGTACTGACAAATGTGAATGGGGTCAGCCCTGTCTTGTACTGACCAATGTGAATGGGGAATGCCCTTTCTTGTACTGACCAATGGGAATGGCCACAGACCTGTCATACTGCCTATTGGAATGAGGAGAGCTCTATCTTGTACTGACTAGTGGAAACGGGGACAGCCCTGTCTTGTACTGACCAGTAGGGATGGGGACAGCCCTGTCTTGTACTGAGGAATGGGAATGGGGGCAGCCCTGTCATGTACTGAGCTTGGGAATGGGGACAGCCCTGTCTTGTACTGACCAATGGGAATGGGAACAGACTTGTCTTGTATTGAGCAAGGGGAATGGGGACAGACCTGTATTGTACTGACCAATGGGAAGGGGTACCGCCCTACTTTGTACTGACCAATGGGAATGGGAACAGTCCTGTCTTGTACTGGCTAATGGGAATGGGGCAACCATGTATTGTACTGATCAATGTGAATTAGGACAGCCCTGTCTTGTACTGACCAATGGGAATGGAAATGGGGATAGCCCTGTCTGGTACTGACCAAGGGGAATGAGGACAGCCCTTTCTTGTACCTCTCCAGTTTTTTGGCTAGATGGCTGTCCCATTAAAAAAGAGCTCCCCTAGGCTTACTTCCCATGGAACACAGCTAGGAAAATACCAGCTTGTATTGTTGAATTTTGTCTTAAAATTAAAAAACATAACTATTGCGCTCTTCAACCTATGATTCCCAAAGATTCTAGAAAGTCCCGGACAAGCTTAAATACTCATCTAATCTATTCACCATTGACATGGTATCTGATATTTTTATGCCAGAGATTACAATGGACAAGACAAGAATAAAAATAAATTTAATTTACTCTGAAGCACATAAATGTTATTCAAGTTCATAGGTTCATAGGGGAATACTAAGCTAACTGCCCTGGGGGCCTGTTTTATTGATTATACCTTGTGAAAAGTACCTCATTTGACCTGAAAGTAGGTCCTGGCAGAAGTCTGTACCCTTGGAGATTCCTTGGGGCATGAGAGATACCTGCATCCTGTGACTTTCTTTTTGGTTATGAGACAAATTATACCCTGGAAGGTTTGAGCTATGTTATGTGTTATAAATGTTTTGTTTTATTTTTGAAACTGCAAAGCTAAGTGGTCTAATGTTTTACTTTATGGAAATTAAACAAACCTGTGTTTTTATATATGTTCAGCCTCCTGTGTCTTCCTGGACTTACGTAAAATTCTGAAACTACAACAGCACAACATAAAAATAAGTATAGAAAATATGGGTAAATAGTTGGTTATAATACCATTTATATCATAGATTGTCCATAGGTTCATGTGCGTTTACTTGGCTAATGACCACCAGGGCCTTTTTAAGGGTCTATATTAGATCAGTAAAACAGCATTACAGCAAATGCCATTTCGCCGACACATATAGACCAAAATCTCATAACTGTGAAAGCTCAGGCCAGTGTTTTTTTTTCCCAAGGGAAAAAACATTGCTTGGCCTGAGCCATGACATTTCCTGTTACCCACTGTAGTACAATCTCGGAGTTGGTATATTTAGTTAGGTGGGTTGTGGGGGGCATAACCACCCACATTGGGGGTGTAAGGGTTGTGTTGGTCTTCCAATTTTTTTCCATTGAAAAAAATAGGTGACCGGGGGTTCGCGGTTATGGGATTTCCATCTATATGTGTCGGTGAAACAGCATTTGCTGTAATGCTGTTTTGCTGAGCTAATCTAGACCCCCCTTTTTAAGTCTAGCCATGCATCCCACATCTCTGTCAGTTTCTTGTTGTATACTTTTTATATCCATCTGGCATGGCTTAGTGGTAAATCACTTTGTGTATGGTCTGCATGGTCCTGGGTTCAAGACTTGCAGAGGCTGTTTATTTTATCTACCTATGAACCTATAACAAAGCTCCTCATTAGCACTCTTCAAGAAAAATCTTGATGATTAGATGGGAAATAGAAAATTCACCCCGGGGATCACTTCTGTGGCTCAGCTCGACAGTGGCACAGGAAAATACGTTTCTTGGGTGGCAAAAGCCAGGGTACCTTTTTGGCTGGGCTTGTATAGGCTCTAGGGCCGATAGCCTAGTACCTACCTATGAACCTATGTCCTAATCCTTTACTGGACTCTAATTTCTCCACATCTCCTCCTGATCTTTTCCTGGAAAACCTACAATCACCATCATAATTTTATGAATTGCATGCTTTACTTGTTTACAACTATAATAAACTCTCCCCTTACAGCTGTCACATTGCATTATGAAGTGCATCACCTCCTAGTTTTATAGTGCCAAGTACATCTAGCACTCCCTTCACTATTTATGTTTGTTTACTTACTTACTTATTAAGTTTGTTAGCATAGTAGAGGATGTTATACCCATGTTCCATGCATCCCTTCCTGTCAGTGTGTTTGTTCATTTCTCTACTGATATCAAAACAAATTTGTAACAAACATCATTTTGTTTGGGGTAGCTACCCACTCATCTATGTCCCAGAATCCATCTGTCTTATGCTTGCACACTGAAGTAGGTACTACCTCATTCAGCATCCACTTTTCTGGAGTATATTACCCATCTGCCATAAAGGCCTGGCCTTTTGCTTTCTAAATCTTTTTTAACAAAGGAAACACAACCACCAGAAAAACCTTCAATTAAATATTTCCATCTCAAAAGCTTGGAATAACCTACCCTGCTACCTTACCTCCATTACCGTCCCCATTCAATTTAAAAAATTCCTCAAGGCTCACCTGATGAATATCTGGCTATGCTCTTGCAACTCCCAAGGATAAACATGAAATCAACAACCTGTCCTTATCCCATAGTCACTACTCCCTTAACCAAATAAATCCTGACTAAGTTTTTGACTCCAACTACATAGAACCAGATAGGAAAACTTAATGTAGTACATCCACAAACTAAACTTCAAATAAAACAGTCAAGGGCAGAATGCCTCTCCAGAAAAGCAGAAAAATCAAAAGGCAGACAAAAGAGGCAACACCACGACAATCAAAGATGACTGTTTATTCAGAAAAACAAATAAAAACAAGTAAAAACAAAGCAGTGAGTGCTTTCACGTTCAACAGAATGCTTCTTCAGACTTAATGAATGTTCCATCTCCTCTCTCACTTAAATACAAATAAATACCTCATAATTAACCAATAACAATCAACATTCAATTTAAATGTCAAATTTGTTCCTCCATTAAAATCACCCCATAAAAATAGAAATAAAACCATTAATTCCTATGCATATAAAACATGAATTCCTATGCATATAAAACAGGAAAACAAAAATTCAAAATGTCAGACCTGTGAAAAAAATACTAAAAAGGCAACTCGGCATAGTTAAAATTGTAAATGACAGCTCTTTTAAAAGCTGGGGACATTGCTAGTGAAATAGTGGTATAAAATGGGAATCAGAATGTGGACATAGCCAAGCTGCAATGGAGGAATAGGTAAAATGCTGCATGTCCTTACTGCATTCAAACTCATTAGTCATCATCATGGGATCCATGAGAAAAAGAGGGAGAAACAAGGTAGGTCATTCAAGGAAAATCTGCTGACTTGAAGATGGACAGCATGACCCCCTGGGTTACCCTTGAGCTTCTTTCTGACCTTGGCTACAAATTCAGGCATTGACCAGATGTGATTGGAGTGACAGCAGACACAGTAAAGGAAGTGGAGAGCTGGAACAGCTGTCAGAGAGACAGAAGGGGACTAAAGAGAAACCAAAAGATAAAAGAGGGTTTCAACCTATACCATACTCAGATGGTTTTGGTACAGGTAACTAGGCAAATATCTGTGCTGTCCTGTTCAAAGTCAGCTCAAAGGAGTAAAATTAAAAATGTTTCATTAAAATCCACATTGGTTATGAAAAACAAATTCAAGATAGCTTATGGAAATTATTCTTTGAAGCTTTTGTACATATTGTATACTAATGCATTGGATTTTCTCTGTATCCTAAGCATTGCACCCAATTATACTATTTTAATATCCACTTATGTGTTATTGTAGTATTGTCCATTTTGTATATGTGGTCAGTTTTTTACTCTGTGCTGAGATCGAAATGGGTCAGAATGGATCAGTGCTCTACCCTGGTAAAAATTCAAATAAATAACATGTTCTTTGGGGAAAAGCCTTCATTCTATCTCATCAGTTAGTTTTTCCCTTCATTCTATCTCATCAGTTTTTCAACTTAATTTAATCAACAAAGATGTTAGTGCACCTTATGGCATTTTCAAACTTTGACCTCAGCAATCCCATCTCATATGAAAATAGGTTTAAAGGTAAATATTAGGCTATCAGTATGTATACTATTACATGGCCAGTCAGTAACCAGAGATCACAACCACACTCTGTACATTTTATTTGTATGATGTTAACCATTACGCCAATCCCTCCTTTTTTGATGAAGACATGCTCCACACCAGTGCTATTTACTGAGTGATTTTCCATCATGTTTTTGCCCAAATACTAGTTAAAATCTGCCTCTACCACTCACCATAACTATCTTTCAAGGCCACACTGTAAAAAAGCAGAACCTCTCAGGTATGTGACAATCATATCCTTCCATCCATCCTCAACCCCTTTTCCCATTTTGCACATGGGGTTGAGGTCACTTCAACAGTGACAATCATCTCAAGCCAAGGTTAACACTGCCAGGTGGCTAGCCCTGCTGCAGTAATTCATTCATACCTCTCACTCGCACACACACCTACAGGCAATTTAGATTGTCCAATCCACCTACTGCATGTCTTTGGAATGTGGAAAGAAACGGGAGCACCCAGAGAAACCCAGGTAACCACAGGGAGAACACCAAGTTGAACGAACCACAGGGAGAGCATACGGAATCTGCACAGAAAGCCTCCCCAGCCAAGAATTGAATTGGAGAACTTCATGCTGTGAGGCAGCAACACTAACCACTGCACCACTACAGCCACCGATATGTGGAGCACTCATATAATAATGCATAATTATGATGCTGTGAGGCAGCAACACTAACCACTGCACCACTACAGCCACCGATATGTGGAGCACTCATATAATAATGCATAATTATGATGCTGTGAGGCAGCAACACTAACCACTGCACCACTACAGCCACCGAAATGTGGAGCACTCATATAATAATGCATAATTATGATGCTGTGAGGCAGCAACACTAACCACTGCACCACTACAGCCACCGATATGTGGAGCACTCATATAATAATGCATAATTATGATGCTGTGAGGCAGCAACATTAACCACTGCACCACTACAGCCACCGATATGTGGAGCACTCATATAATAATGCATAATTATGAGGCCTGCAACTATGCAAAATCAAGGAGCACAGGTAGAGTGCACCATGAAATAAACTCTAGCCTTATTAAAGCATTTGTTGAGGCTGCAAGCCCCCCTACTTATATGTAGTAACTCCAATACTTGCATGTCTAACAGTAAGAGGAATACTCCAAGAATCCACAACCCTTTACTTGGAACATATTCCCCTAAAACTAAAGATCTTGGTTATTTTCTTTCAAAATTCAACAGGAACCTGCTGGTGTGCCCCTTAAGTTAAAAAAGTAATCAATAAAATGTGGTGTCCATAAATCAGATATTTGTTATGACAGCTGTGTAACTTCCCAGCTTTACTCTTATATTTATAATTTTGAATTTGAATTGTAAACTTTGCTCTAAATTCATAGCAAGGACTTTTTTTAATATTTCTAATTGCATTGTTTTTACCCATTCTTCCAAATAGCCATCAAATCCTTCCCTCCCAGACTTTCAATTAACTAATTTATTATCCAGGGTAAGAGTTCTGTGGTCATTCCTTTCCTTTTAGCAAACTTTGAGTTAACCAGGAAAAAGAGTCACCATTTGTGCATGGACGTCTGAGGTTTCACCATTAAGCCTCACTCCCTTGCACATGTTTGTTACCATCCAAGGTGCTGGTGTGATGTAGACCTCTGAGTTTTGTGTTCCATGTCTTTGAGAGATTTGATCTAGATACCCTGTCTACCTTGAAGACATGCACATCTGTGAAATCACAGTGTACCCCGGGGTTCTAATTGACTTTCAAAACCTACTTTGTGACTATTTTGCTTTGGCACACCCTTTGGGGTGTCAGTATGTTTTGCTTTCAATTTGTAAGCTGTTCCTTGTCTTTTTAATGGACAGGGAAACTCAACAGTTTGTTTTAGTTGCAGTTTCCTGAAGGTGTAGTTGTTTTGTCAATATGTAATCAGAATAACTAATCAGAAGTGTGCATTTTATTTATAAATCATCTTTTTATTCAAGGAAGCTACATCCTGGCTTTCAACATATAACCTTTGACTCTGTATTTCCCTGCTGTAGATATTTCTGGGCTTGGTAAGTTTTGCCTTTAATTTGTAGGGTCTCCCTTGCCTGCATTTCCTTTAAAAAGTTATCTCCTTCTGAGTGCAAGCTATACCCTGGTTTTCAACACTTAATCTGTGATAGCTTTGCTTTGTTGCACCTGGTTCTTGGCTTCATGGGTTTTTCTTTGAATCTGTAAGCTCACCGTTGCCTTTTTAAATGCTTTGGGAAGTCATCCTTTTGTTTTGGTTTCAGTTTCCTTGTGGCACAGTGGTTTAACACTAAGAGTTAATAAAGATATAATTAGGAAAGCTTCAAGTGTAGGACCTTAATAGACCTGATACACTGAACAGATTAACACTCGTTTACTGAATCCCAAAGGACATTTTGGATACAATGCTTTGCATGATTTACTTCTTAATAGCCTTGAATCCACTGTTACTTGTATATATAATTTGCATAAAAATATATATTTCCTCTGTGGTGGAATATGGATCTTTGTAAACTGTATAAATAAAAGCAAAAGTGATATAAGATTCCGGCCACATTGTCTCTACCCTACTACTTGACCTCTCCAAGGCCTTCGACACCCTCTCACACAATCTGCTCTTAACCAAACTGTCAAAACTTAACCTCTCTCCCTCTTCCATAAATTGGTTCTCCAGCTATCTATCAAATAGACTCCAAGCAGTAATATGGAAAAAGGCCACTTCCCCATTCCTTAGTACCCCCACTGGAGTTCCCCAAGGATCTATTCTTGGTTCTCTCCTCTTTAATATATTTATCAATGACTTTCACAAATCTATCCCATTTGCAAACATCATCCAATATGCAGATGATTCCACCATTATCTGCTCTGCCACCTCCTCCTCTCTGCTCCAAAAACTTACTCAGGAAGCTTTTTCAATTACTGAACATTGGATGAAAATAAATCATTTAGCACTCAATGCCTCCAAAACAAAACTTATGGTATTCACCCCTTCCAAAACCACCTCCTTCAATATAAACTCCTTCTCAATTACCAGCCTAAATAACTCACCCCTAGAACTAGTGTCTGAAACTAAGCTACTAGGTGTACAAATTAACAATCGGCTTAGTTACAACTCCCATCTACAACTAAATATTAAAAAAAAACATCAAAAACTAGGTATGCTCTACCGTCAGAACCAATACCTTACAAGCTCCTCCAAAATCACACTTGTTTCCTCTTTTCTCATCCCCTCCCTTCTCTATGGGGCCCCATTACTGACTAATCTTCAGACCTCTCTAAAAAAAACAGCTTTCCTCCTGCTATAACAAAATTGCCAAATTCGCCAACAACCACAGGTCCACCACCCACCATTGTTCCTCTCTTCAAAAACTAAATTGGCTCGAATTACCAAATCAACTCATATATATACAGCTAACTTTTGTCATCCCCCAGGCAAACACTTACTGTCTTTTAACCTTGCCCGTCTCTGGAACTCACTTCCACCATCCATTCCGTACCACCACTAACCAGTACATGTTCAAAAAATCTCTTCATACATATCTAAGGTCCCAATGGGATTGTTCTTGCTCCCTCCCCTCATAAATCTATGATATTCCATCCTCCTTCACGCTTATGATACATAACTCTACCTAGCAAGCTTATGTTCCCTCAGAATATTTACTCTGTCATGTAATTTTATGTTTCCTTCTGAACAACTTCTCTGAATGCATATTACATTACTGTTTTCAACTTATTTACCTGACATTATTCCTCAGCAGATTGTATTATTTTGAATGATTCTTGAACTTTGAGCTTAAATGTTTTAAATGTTTTATCTCTTACTCTGTATAATTATTATTGTAGTTTTTGTATGTACCTAATTTTTGTCTGTATAGGAGCTTTTCTCCCCAGGACTCCATTGAAAACGGGTTCTTTTGGCCCAATGGACTATCCTGGTAAACCAACTGCAAATAAATAAATAAAATAAATAAACATCCAACAAAACAAGCAAGAGAATTTTTAATAGCATCAGTAGTAATAAGAAAAGATTTTATACGTGTATTAACACATATCAATAATGCTTATTAGCCAGTAAAATCTATAAAATCTGAAGGCAGTATAATAAATGATCTGTGAATATAACACATCTGCTTATTTAATAGCTCTATATTTTATAAATTATATTTATATTATTCAGTTAATGTGATTTAAAGGAGAATTTTTTAATTAATAATTAAACAAGCACAGATACAAAATACACTGTAAAGCACCCCACTCATTACTGAGGTGCTATTCTGTATCCCATTCATTTATGCCATTAGTTAACAATGTGCAAAAGTGTGTGAAGTAAGGTATACAATACCTTAAAATGTATCAGATCTTGTTCATAGGTTCATACTAGGCTATCTGCCCTAGGGCATTTATAAGCCTAGCCAGAGTGTGTTTGGCTTTCACCACCCATTTTAAATTAATTTTGCTATGCCCTTTTTCGAGGTTAGTATACTGTTCCTCCGGCTAACAGTGACACAGAAGTGATACCCAGGGTAAACCTACGATCCCTCATCCACTTATCAAGATTCCTCTTGAAGAGAGTCAATGAGGGACTCTGCCTAACCTGGACTGGGATTTTATTCCAGAGTCAAGGGAGCCTCTGGGTTATGAATCTGTCCCTCCAGCATGTCCTATTTATTTCAGTTCTGAGGTTCAAGTCTCTCGAGCGCGTAGCTCGATGGGATTTGGATTTTCTGAGGTGCAGCATGTCCATTAATGCCAGGTTGGACATGGCTTTATATGTCAGACACAGATAGCCTCTGAGCAGGCGGTATGCCACTGAGTAGAGCTGGAGTTTCTTTAACCGGGCAGCATATGGCATCTGTTTGAGCCCTTTGATCCTCTCGGTGAGGTACTTTTGAGGTCTTTCCAGTTGCTGCATGTGTCTGGTAAAATACATCCCAAAAGGGGCATTGTACTCAATTATGGGCCTGATGAGGGATGAGTAAAGAGGCACGATGACCTCCCCTGATCTAGATGTGAATCCCTTCATGATTAGGTGGGCTATATAAAATGTTTTTCTAACCACTTTGGCCACATGGTTGTCAAATGAGAGATTGCTATCAACTTGGGTCCCCAGGTCCCTAATTACTTCTTCTGTACTTAATGGATTACCGCCTATGTGGTAATTTGTGGGCACTTTGTTTTTGCCAAAGGGGATGACTATACACTTTTTGGCATTTAGCTTGAGGCCATGGCTCTGGCACCAGTTGTCTGTTTCTATGAGTCCCTTTTGGAGGATACTTGTGTCGGCAGGAGAGTCAATTATAGAGCCCAGTTTGCAGTCATCTGCGAACTTGGTCAGCCACAGTCCTTCTGTGTTGGCCTGTACCTCCGAGAAATATATACCGAACAGGAGAGGTCCCAGGACTGAGCCTTGTGGGACACCACTTGTAACTGGTTTGGAGTCTGACATGGCTCCAGCAATTCTAACCATGTGGGTTCTGTCCTTGAGCCAGTTTGCAACCCATCTAGTGACATAGGGGTTTATATTTAAGCTGGTGAGCTTATCTATAATGCCTGAGTGGGGTATTGTATCGAAGGCTTTTGTGAGGTCCAGGTAGGCTGTGTGGACCACCTTCCCCTCGTCAATGGCATTGGTGACTGTTTCAAAGAAATTGACCAGGTTTAAGAAGCAGGATCTGCCCTTAACAAAGCCGAACTGGGTAGAATCCAGTGTCTGTAGGTCCCCAATATCTTTTTTTATGAGGTCCATGATGATCCTTTCCATAGCTTTGCAGACCAAGCTAGTCAAGCTTATGGGGCGATAGTTTCCAGGATCCGTTGAGGCACCACCTTTGTGGAGAGGGACCACTGTTGCTGTACGCCACTCTTTGGGTACATATCCTGTGGTAAGGCTGAGATTGAACAGTAGTTTTATGTTTGGGTTTAGCTCTTCTTGGAGTTCATGTAGGACGCAGCCCGGGACACCGCCTGGTCCCATTGATGCTATGTTTTTTGCTTTGGAGAGGGTGGCTCTTACCTGAGCATCTGAGATGTCAGGGGGCAGCACTCTGCTGGGATAGATATTTGCCCTTTTGGTGGGGTGGGTGGGGGCAGAGGTTTGCGCTGAACCTGTCAGCTAGGATGTTGGCAATGTCTGTGGGTTCGGTGTATTTTTTGTCATTTTGGACTAATTCTGAGCATATCTGGGAATTCCCACCCAGGTTCCTAACATAACTAAAGAAAGCCTTGTGATTATCCTTAGTGTCCTGTGCAATTTTTCTCTTGAAGCTGGCCTTAGATGATTTTATGAGTGCTCATAGTTTTTTGCTAACACTGATCAGAGATGCCTTCCCTTTTTGGGATTTTGCTCTATCATGTAGTAGCTTCCTCCTTCTATTGTATAGTTTGTTTATGGCTGGGGTCCACCAGACAGGACGTCTGCCTTTGGAGGATTGGTTCTTGGTTTTATTTGGGATTGCATGATCCATGCATTCCTGAAGGTGTTCATAGAATGCATTTATAAAGGATTCTGTGGTCTGGGCCGTATTTTCCACAGGCCCGGGGGCTTTGAAGTATTCCACCTCGGTTATGAGGAGTGTGAAATTTGCTTTAGAGAAGTTTTTCACTGTGGTTTTCTGGGCAGGGGTGGGGTCAGGATGTGAATATCCAGTGAGATTAGTTTATGGTCTGATCTTACCAGTGAGGGTTACACTTCTGGTCTGGAGCATAGAGTCCCCATGTTGGTGATGATCAGGTCCAGTATGTTTTCCTCTCTTGTGGGAGTGGTAACAAGTTGTTCCATAGCATTTGAGTTTATAAATTCTAGGAACCTTTGAGCTAGGGTGTTGGAGCTAGAGTAATGCTCCCAGTCTATGTTTGGGTAGTTGAAGTTGCCCAATATAATGGTGTTTGGAGAGACCTTCATATTTTCCAGTGTTCTCAGGAAGACCGAGTGGGGTTTCTGGGTTTGGGAGGGTGGTCTGTAGCAGGCTAAAAACTGGAAGGCAGTTTTACCCACTGTTAGTTTCACATGAATAGTCTCTGATGCTTCGTGCTGTGCCACCAACCTGGAGGTGTGGGTATCTTTGATGAATATTGATACTCCCCCTCCTTTTCTGGTTCGGTCCAAGTTTTGGGGCTGAAAAGCATGGTATGAGGTATAACCTGGTAGTGCTGGGGTGCTCTTGGGAGCCTTGAACCAGGTTTCTGTTACTGCACAGATATCGATGTTCTCCATGCTAAGGAGAGTTTCGAGTGCATGCATCTTGAGGTTTAGACTTCTGGCATTGAGTAGCATTACTCTTAGTTTCTTATCCCTTGTGATACCTATGGAGGTGGGTTTGTCTTTTGAGCCTTGCCTAAAAAAGGCACTATGGGGGTAGCAAGAGCCTTTGCCAGTATCCGAAAGCCCAGGGGTGACAGGTGTAAGCTGTTTATCTTGTCAACTGTTTATCTTGGATTTAGATCTTCAAACAGCACCACTCCAATGCAGATGTTTACTATTCATTGTATTATCAGTGCTTGTTGTACCAGACATTGCGTAAGGATGACCTCTGTAAACCCCAAATGACTGGTATTTTACCAGTAACTGACTGCTTCTGATAGATGCAGTGACAGGAACAGGTCAGACTTGGTGCATCTCTCGCCATTTCCATAAGCAAGGATCTGCCACAAGGTTTGATAATATTGTCCCTAATTCTAACCTTACACAAGACTGCTGGTCAGAAGTGCCCCTTGCACTGCATATCTCCTTAGTGTGCTAATGATCTGTCTTATAACCTCATATCTTCAGATGAGTCAGCTATAATACATCCACTTCATACACTTACGGATGAAGTTCAGAAAACTGGACTGGTCCTTAAAAATGAAAAAATGAGTTATGTTAACATATACACATAGACACACATGCACATGCACACTCATACACACACACACGCACACACACACACACACACACACACACACACACACACACACACACACACACACACACACACACACACACACAAAATGCAGTCTTTGCAGTTCTTTGGAATGATATGAAATTATGAACATGTTTACTTTTAATATTTCATTGTACATA
Organism: Protopterus annectens; assembly: GCF_019279795.1. NCBI lineage: Eukaryota > Metazoa > Chordata > Ceratodontiformes > Protopteridae > Protopterus > Protopterus annectens. The sequence continues at coordinate 1,732,309,408 of NC_056732.1, forward strand.
ATAGGTTTATTGGTTCATAGGTGTGTACTAGGCCTACGACCCTGGAGCCTTTACAAGCCTAGCCCATAGAAATGCACTGGCATCATGCCGCCCGATGTTAGATCCCAGTGCCTCTATCCAGTAGAGCCACTGGATGATTCCTGGGGTGAACTTTCTATTTCCCATCCACTCATCAAGGTTTGTCTTGAAGAGGGCCAGAGAGGCACTCTGCTTAACATTTGCGGGCAGCCTGTTCCAGAGCATGGGCAGTCTCTGGGTTAAGAACCTGCCCCTCCAGCATGTTCTGTTGATTGTATTTAAGAGGATGAGGCCACTGAAGCATGTGGTATGGAGGAACTGGGATTTCATTAGGTGTAACATTTCTAACAGGGCTGGGTCAGACATAGATTTGTATGTCAAGCAGTGATCGCCTCTTAACAAACTGTATGAAACAGAAAAAAGCTGGAGTTTTTTGAGTCTGTAAATGTAGGACATGTATTTAAGGCCTAGGACCCTCTTTGTGAGGTATTTTTGTGGTCTTTCCAGCTGTTGTAAGTGTTTAGTGAGGTACATACCAAATGAGGCATTATACCTGATGATTAGTCTAATAAGGGAAGAGTAGAGGAAGATGATGACCTCTTTCTTTCTGGATGCAAAACCCTTGGTAATGAGGTGTGCCACATAGAAGGACTTTCTGACCACTGTGACAATGTGGTGGTTGAAGGAGAGGTTGCTGTCTATCTGTGTCTCCAGATCTGTTATGGCACCTTCAGTGTTCAGTGGACTATCATTAATGTGGTAATTACTGGGAAGTGAGTTTTTCCCAAAGGGGATCATGACACATTTATTTGCATTGAGCTTAAGGCCATGATTTCGACACGAGTCATTGGTCTCAGTGAGGCCTTTCTGTAGGATGTCAACACACATGGGGTGTTGATAATGGCTCCCAGCTTGTAATCGTCTGCAAACCTGGTCAGCCAGAGTCCTTCCACATCGGCCTGAACTTCTAAGAAGTAGATGCCAAACAGAAGAGGACCCAGGAGCGATCCCTGTGGGACTCCACTTGTGGATGGTCGGTAGTCTGACTTGGAGTCTGCTACTTTCGCACAGTGGGTTCTATCTGTGTGCCAATTTGCAACCCACCTGGTGATATAGGGGTTTATGCCTAGTTTGGTGAATCTATCTATAATTCCTCAGTGTGGAATGGTGTCAAAAGTCTTGGCCAGATCAAGGTAGGCTGTGTGAACTTACTTACCCTCATCCACAAGTTAATCAGGTTTAGCAGGCATGATCTACCCTTCACAAAACCATATTGTGTGGGATCCAGAGTTTGGAGATTCCCTATATTCTTATTTATCAGGTCCATGATGATGTGCTTCATACCTTTACAGATCAGGCTCATTAGGCTAATGAGGCAATATTTCCCCTGGGTCTGTAGTGATCCCCCCCCTTTATGGAGAGGAATGACTGTAGCAGTGTGCCATTTGGTAGGGACAAAGCCTGAGGTGAGGCTGTAATTGAACAGGGAAGACAGGTGTGGTGCGGGTTCATTTTGTAGCTCATGTAGAATAAAACCTGGGATATTGTCAGGTCTCATGAAAGCTGTATTTTTGTCTTTGACAATGCCATTTTAACCTATGCAGCAGTAATACTAGGTGCCTGGCAATGTTCTGATATTGTGATTAATCCTTTGGGCGGGGGGTAAAGTTGGCACTGAATCTGTCAGCCAGTATGTTGGCAATATCTGTTGGCA
>NC_056732.1:1732311639-1732334139 GCF_019279795.1 Protopterus annectens
TCCTGGAAACTATCGCCCATAAGCCTGACTAGCTTGGTCTGCAAAGCTATGGAAAGGATCATCATGGACCTCATAAATAAAGATACTGGGGACCTACAAACACTGGATCCTACCCAGTTCGGCTTTGTTAAGGGCAGATCCTGCCTCTTAAACCTGGTTGATTTCTTTGAAACAGTCACCAAGGCCATTGACGAGGGGAAGGTGGTCCACACAGCCTACCTGGACCTCGCAAAAGCCTTCGATACAATACCCCACTCGGGCATTATAGATAAGCTCACCAGCTTAAATATAAACCCCTATGTCACTAGATGGATTGCAAATTGGCTCAAGGACAGAACCCACATGGTTAGAATTGCTGGAGCCATGTCAGACTCCAAACCAGTTACAAGTGGTGTCCCACAAGGCTCAGTCCTGGGGCCTCTCTTGTTCGGTATATTTTTCTCGGAGGTACAGGCCAATGCGGAAGGACTGTGGTTGACCAAGTTCGTAGATGACTGCAAACTGGGCACCATAATTGACTCTCCAGCCGACACAAGCATCCTCCAAAAGGGCCTCATAGAAACAGACAACTGGTGCCAGAGCCATGGCCTCAAGCTAAATGCCAAAAAGTGTATAGTCATCCCCTTTGGCAAAAACAAAGTGCCCACAAATTACCACATAGGTGGTAATCCATTAAGTACAGAAGAAGTAATTAGGGACCTGGGGGCCCAAGTTGATAGCAATCTCTCATTTGACAACCACGTGGCCAAAGTGGTTAGAAAAACATTTTATATAGCCCACCTAATCATGAAGGGATTCACATCTAGATCAAGGGACGTCATTGTGCCTCTTTACTCATCCCTCATCAGGCCCATAATTGAGTACAATGCCCCTTTTGGGATGTACCTTACCAGACACCTGCAGCAACTGGAAAGACCCCAAAAGTACCTCACCAAGAGGATCAAAGGGCTCAAACAGATGCCATATGCTGCCCGGTTAAAGAAACTCCAGCTCTACTCAGTGGCATACCGCCTGTTCAGAGGCGATCTGTGCCTGACGTATAAAGCCATGTCCAACCCGGAATTAATGGACATGCTGCACCTCAGAAAATCCAAATCCCATCGAGCTACGCGCTTGAGAGACGTGAACCTCAGCACTGAAATAAATAGGACATGCTGGAGGGATAGATTCATAACCCAGAGGCTCCCTTCACTCTGGAATAAAATCCCAGTCCAGGTTAGGCAGAGTCCCTCATTGACTCTCTTCAAGAGGAATCTTGATGAGTGGATGGGAGATTGTAGGTTTACCCCGGGTATCACTTCTGTGTCACTGTTAGAATTTATTAATTCTAATGCCCTGGACCAGCTCATTCTTACCCCCACTAGAGGAAGAAACATCCTTGACCTGGTTATTACTAACATGGGTGAGCTTTGCTCCTCACCAATAGTCAATTCCTTCCTGGTTATATTCAACCACAAACTAATCACCATGGAAATCCACATCCCACCCACTTCCCCAGCAAAGATAACCACCATGAAAAACTTCTCCAAAGCTAACTTTGGGCTCCTAAAAACAGAAGTGGCTAACTTCACAGCACCCATGCAAATGAGCAATAGGTGCATGACTGCTGAATCATACACCAATTTACTGTACAAACATCTACATAAATGCATGGAACTAGCCACACTCAACAGAACCAAGACACTGTCCTCCAAAAAATGAAGCCAATCTGGTGGTCCCCTGCCATTAACAAACTCTACAACAGAAGGAAGAAACTGTTGCAGATAAATGTGAAGTCCCAAGTTTGGAAGAACTCCCTTATTAGCCTCAACAAAAAATTGAGATCCCTCATCAAATCCTCTAAAGCTAGCTATGAAGGCAGAATTGCAGCAGAAACTAAAGACAACCACAAAGCCTTCTATAGTTATGTCAAGAATCTCCACAGCAATACCCAAATTTGCTCTGAGTTACTGCACAACGGTACCTCCTATACTGAGCCAACAGATATTGCCAACATACTGGCTGACAGATTCAGTGCCAACTTTACCCCTCTCCCCCCCAAAGTATCAATCACAATATCGGAACAATGCCAGGCACCTAGTATTACTGCTGCATAGGTTAAAATGGCATTGTCAAAGATAAAAATACAGCTTTCATGGGACCTGACAATATCCCAGGTTGTATTCTACATGAACTACAAAATGAACCCGCACCACCCCTGTCTTCCCTGTTCAATCACAGCCTCACCTCAGACTTTGTCCCTACCAAATGACACACTGCTACAGTCACCCCTTTCCATAAAGGCAGGAGGGGTGACTACAGACCCAGGGAAATATTGCCCCATTAGCCTAACAAGCCTGATGTGTAAAGGTATGGAGCACATCATCATGGACTGATAAATAAGAATATAGGGAATCTCCAAACTCTGGATCCCACACAATATGGTTTTGTGAAGGGTAGATCATGCCTGCTCAACCTGGTTGACTTGTGGATGAGGGTAAGGTAGTTCACACAGCCTACCTTGATCTGGCCAAGGCTTTTGATACCATTCCACACTGAGGAATTATAGATAGACTCACCAAACTAGGCATAAACCCCTATATCACCAGGTGGGTTGCAAATTGGCACACAGATAGAACCCACTGTGTGAAAGTAGCAGACTCCAAGTCAGACTACCGACCATTCACAAGTGGAGTCCCACAGGGATCGCTCCTGGGTCCTCTCCTGTTTGGCATCTACTTCTTAGATGTTCAGGCCAATGTGGAAGGACTCTGGCTGACCATGTTTGCAGACGATTATAAGCTGGGAGCCATTATCAACACCCCATGTGATGTTGACATCCTACAGAAAGGCCTCACTGAGACCAATGACTCATGTCAAAATCAAGCTCAATGCAAAAAAATGTGTCGTTATCCCCTTTGGGAAAAACTCAGTTCCCACTAATTACCACATCAATGGTAGTCTACTGAACACTGGAGGTGCCATAAGAGATCTGGAGACACAGGTAGACAGCAACCTCTCCTTCAACCACCACATTGCCACAGTGGTCAGAAAGTCCTTCTATGTGGCACACCTCATTACCAAGGGTTTTGCATCCAGAAAGAAAGAGGTCATCATCTTCCTCTACTCTTCCCTTATTAGACCAATCATCAAGTATAATGCCTCGTTTGGTATGTACCTCACTAAACACTTACAACAGCTGGAAAGACCACAAAAATACCTCACAAAGAGGGTCCTAGGCCTTAAACACATGTCCTACATGGACAGACTTGAAAAACTCCAGCTTTTTTCCATTTCATACAGTTTGTTAAGAGGCAATCTCTGCTTGACATACAAATCTATGTCTGACCCAACCCTGTTAGAAATGTTACACCTAATGAAATCCCACTTCCTCCATACCACATGCTCCAGAGACCTCAACCTCATAACTACAATCAACAGAACATGCTGGAGGGACAGGTTCTTAACCCAGAGACTGCCCATGCTCTGGAGCAGGCTGCCCACAAATGTCAAGCAGAGCACCTCTCTGGCCCTCTTCAAGACAAACCTTGATGAGTGAATGGGAAATAGAAAATTCACCCCGGGAACCATCCAGTGGCTGTACTGGATAGAGGCACTGGGATCTAACATCGGGCGGCATGATGCCAGGGCATTTCTATGGGCTAGGCTTGTAAAGGCTCCAGGGTCGTAGGCCTAGTACACACCTATGAACCAATAAACCTATTATGTACAATGAAATATTAAAAGTAAACATGTTCATAATTTCATATAATTCCAAAGAACTGCAAAGACTGCATTTTGTGTGTGTGTGTGTGTGTGTGTGTGTGTGTGTGTGTGTGTGTGTGTGTGTGTGTGTGTGTGTGTGTGTCTGCGCATGCACGTATGAGTGCGTGTGAGTGCGTGTGTGTGTGTGTGTGTGTGTGTGTGTGTGTGTGTGTGTGTGTGTGTGTGTGTGTGTGTGTGTGTGTGAGTATGCATGTGCATGTGTGTATATGTTAACATAACTAATGTTTTCCTTTTTAAGGACCAGTCCAGTTTTCTGAACTTCATCCGTAAGTGTATGAAGTGGATGTATTATAGCTGACTCATCTGAAGATATGAGGTTATAAAACAGATCATTAGCACACTAAGGAGATATGCAGTGGGAGGGGCACTTCTGACCAGCAGTCTAGTGTAAGGTTAGAATTAGGGACACTATTATCAAACCTTGTGGCAGATCCTTGCTTATGGAAATGGCGAGAGATGCACCAAGTCTGACCTGTTCCTGTCACTGCATCTATCAGAAGCAGTCAGTTACTGGTAAAATACCAGTCATTTGTGGTTTACAGAGGTCATCCTTATGCAATGTCTGGTACAACAAGCACCGATAATACAATGCATAGTAAACATCTGCACTGCACTGGTGCTGTCTGAAGATCTAAATCCAAGATAAACAGTTGACAAGATCTGATAAATTGTAAGGTAATGTATGCCTTACTTCACACACTTTTGCACATTGTTAACTAATGGCATAAATGAATGGGATACAGAAGAGCACCTCAGTAATGAGTGGGGTGTTTTACAGTGTATTTTGTATCTGTGCTTGTTTAATTATTAATTAAAAAATTCTCCAAAGATCACATTAACTGAATAATATAAATATAATTTATAAAATATAGAGCTATTAAATAAGGAGATGTGTTATATTCACAGATAATTTATTATACTGTCTTCAGATTTTATAGATTTTTACTGACTAATAAGCATTATTGATACGTGTTAATACATGTATAAAATCTTTTTTTATTACTACTGTTTGTTTGTGTCTTTCAGCTTTTTCCGGTTAGGGGTCGCCACAGCGGAATTCCGGTTCGCTAATGATTGGCAGTAGATTTTTACGTACTGGCTTGCCGGGCCTAACGCACAACCTTCAATGAAGGAACGCCCATTCACACATGTTGCCACACAGAAGACGCTCTAACTGAGAATAGAACGGGCAACGTCTAACTGTGAAATGACAACACTACTGCAGCACCACCACCGATGCTATTAAAATTTCTCTTGCTTGTTTTGTTGGGTGTTTATTTTAAATCTTGTATTACTTTTGCTTTTATTTATACAGTTTACAAAGATCCATATTCCACCGTAGAGGAAATATATTTTTATGCAAATTATATATATAAGTAACATTGGATTCAAGGCTATTAAGAAGTAAATCATGCAAAGCATTGTATCCAAAAGGTCCTTTGGGATTCAGTAAACATGAGTGCTAATCTGTTCAGTGTATCAGGTCTATTAAGGTCCTACACTTGAAGCTTTCCTAATTATATCTTTATTGACTCTTAGTGTTAAACCACTGTGCCACAAGGAAACTGAAACCAAAACAAAAGAATGACTTTGCAAAGTCTTTAAAAAGGCAACGGTGAGCTTAGAGATTCAAAGAAAAACCCATAGAGCCAAGAACCAGGTGCAACAAAGCAAAGCTATTACAGATTAAGTGTTGAAAACCAGGGTATAGCTTACACTCAGAAGGAGATAACTTTTTAAAGGAAATGCAGGCAAGGGAGACCCTACAAATTAAAGGCAAAACTTACCAAGCCCAGAAATATCTACAGCAGGGAAATACAGAGTCAAAGGTTATATGCTGAAAGCCAGGATGTAGCTTCCTTTCATAAATAGATGATTTTTAAATAAAATGCACACTTCTGATTAGTTATTCTGATTACATATCGACAAAACAACTACACCTTCAGGAAACTGCAACTAAAACAAACTGTTGAGTTTCCCTGTCCATTAAAAAGACAAGGAACAGCTCACAAATTGAAAGCAAAACATACTGACACCCCAAAGGGTGTGCCAAAGCAAAATAGTCACAAAGTAGGTTTTGAAAGTCAATTAGAACCCTGGGGTACACTGTGATTTCACAGATGTGCATGTCTTCAAGGTAGACAGGGTATCTAGATCAAATCTCTCAAAGACATGGAACACGAAATTCAGAGGTCTACATCACACCAGCACCTTGGATGGTAACAAACATGTGCAAGGGAGTGAGGCTTAATGGTGAAACCTCAGACCTCCATGCACAAACGGTGCCTCTTTTTCCTGGTTAACTCAAAGTTTGCTAAAAGGAAAGGAATGACCACAGAACTCTTACCCTGGATAATAAATTAGTTAATTGAAAGTCTGGGAGGGGAGGATTTGATGGCTATTTGGAAGAATGGGTAAAAACAATGCAATTAGAAATATTAAAAAAATCCTTGCTATGAATTTAGAGAAAAGTTTACAATTCAAATTCAAATGATAAATATAAGAGAGAAGCTGGGAAGTTACACAGCTGTCATAACAGATATCTGATTTATGGACACCACATTTTATTGAGTACTTTTTTAACTCAAGGGGCACACCAGCAGGTTCCTGTTGAATTTTGAAAGAAAATAACTGAGATCTTTAGTTTTAGGGGAATATGTTCCAAGTACAGGGTTGTGGTTTCTTGGAGTATTCCTCTTACTGTTAGACATGCAAGTATTGGAGTTATTACATATAAGTAAGGGGGCTTGCAGCCTCAACAAATGCTTTAATAAGGCTAGAGTTTGTTTCATGGTGCACTCTACCTGTGCTCCTTGATTTTGCATAGTTGCAGGCCTCATAATTATGCATTATTATATGAGTGCTCCACATATCGGTGGCTGTAGTGGTGCAGTGGTTAGTGTTGCTGCCTCACAGCATCATAATTATGCATTATTATATGAGTGCTCCACATATTGGTGGCTGTAGTGGTGCAGTGGTTAGTGTTGCTGCCTCACAGCATCATAATTATGCATTATTATATGAGTGTTCCACATATTGGTGGCTGTAGTGGTGCAGTGGTTAGTGTTGCTGCCTCACAGCATGAAGTTCTCCAATTCAATTCTTGGCTGGGGAGGCTTTCTGTGCAGATTCCGTATGCTCTCCCTGTGGTTCGTTCAACTTGGTGTTCTCCCTGTGGTTACCTGGGTTTCTCTGGGTGCTCCAGTTTCTTTCCACATTCCAAAGACATGCAGTAGGTGGAATGAACAATCTAAATTACCTGTAGGTGTGTGTGTGAGTGAGTGGTATGAATGAATTACTGCAGCAGGGCTAGCCACCTGGCAGTGTTAACCTTGGCTTGAGATGATTGTCACTGTTGGAGTGACCTCAACCTCATGTGCAAAAATGGGAAAAGAGATTGAGGATGGATGGAAAGATATGAATGTCACAAACCTGAGAAGTTCTGCTTTTTCACAGTGTGGCCTTGAATGATAGCTATGGTGAGTGGTAGAGGCAGATTTTGACTAGTATCTGGGCAGAAACATGATGGCAAATCATTCAGTAAATAGCGTTGGTGTGGAACATGTCTTCATCAAAAAAGGAGGGAATGGCGTAATGGTTAACATCATACAAATAAAATGTATAGAGTTTGGTTGTGATCTCTAGTTATTGACTGGCCATGTAATAGTCTGCATACTGATAGCCTAATATTTACCTTTAAACCTATTTTCATATGAGATGGGATTGCTGAGGTCAACGTTTGAAAATGCCATAGGGTGCACTAACATCTTTGTTGATTAAATTAAGTTGAAAAACTAATTGATGAGATAGAATGAAGGGAAAAACTAACTGATGAGATAGAATGAGATTCATGCCATACAATACCAGAGTAAACACAACCTGCCAGGATTTAGAACATTATTGCCAGGCAGTTACAGTTTTATTTAAATATGACCTATATGGGACTATTACTGTCATATTGTCTGGTTTATTCAGTACAGACCATACACATTATTTCTATTGCCAGGTGACATTCTACTCCTTTATATTTATTTGGTATGACTACTACAAGCAGGATTGTTACTCACCAGCCTCGTGACATAGCCTTTGCAACCTACTGGCACGGGCTTCCTGGTTCACAGCCCACTCATCTGTAGCTGTAATGAAAATAGAGAAACATTTAGGCATACCTATTCATCACATACACAGGCATGTCTTTGGTGAACAGTTATTGCTATGAATACTTACACACTGCTGGGACATCACCCCTCTGTCTTGCTTCTTGCGCCCATTGTTCCAAGATCTCCCTCTTCTTCCATTTCAAGTCAGTATAGTGGTGCCAGACCTGCTCACAGTGTGAGGGATACCAGTGGCACTGGTGAAATCACAGGCGAGACTTTCCCAGTCTTCTGCTTTATATTGGGAGGCCTGGTACTGGTCCTGCAGCAGTCTCACATCATGTTTTTTACCAGGAGTCCTACCATGACCTTGGACTTCTGTATTTAGCAGCGTTGCACACAAAAGCACATGTCCTCTCCACCACCTGCCATACTGCCTACAGTGGGGAGCTACAACCAGTTATAAGCTGTATTCCCATATGCAAGTTTTAAATACAGCCAATTTCCCACCCTTTGCCATGATTGGATGGTTTTGAATATGCTGAGCTAAGCTAAGCTATGGACAAACCTGCTTAGATAAGGTTGGCAGTGCTTAAAGGGGCAGGTTCGGCATTGCTTACCAGTGGCCAAGTCCACTTAGCTGGGCTACTCATTGCTTAGCATTCATATGTACACAATGCTTACACCCAATCAGCATAGCTGTGCAATGTTTAGCATTGCTTATGTTTTATTTTATTGGACTACCATCGGTATGGGATTGATTCATCATTCATTACATAATATAAATTTGTTTACCTTCCCTGACATCCCCCAATGTGCTGTAATTACATTTATTCTTGTGTGACTATACTGTATGGGGCACTTGTGTTTATATGGGGGGGTTTCACTACTTTATTACACTGACGTGACACCTCACATCTGGGCCTAACACACTACTCTGGTTGAGAAATATAAGTTACTTCCTACATAAATATACAAATAAATTAAAATTGTAATGTTTACATATACAAAATGGAAACGGGTTTGGTGAGGCTTGAGCCATGAATGTCTACATGCAAGGCATACACTGTAACTGCTAAACTATTGCACTTCTGCTTATTTTGGATGTCTGTTGTTTTTTAACTTATCGTGCCATTTCAGCTGGGCTAAGGATAGCTAAGCAATGGGCACATATGCTTAAACTTTATTGCATATGTGAAAACATTTTATTTGTTGTGTTTTTTACTTTGTACCCTTCAGAATATCCATGCTGATGCTAAACCTGTTATTCTATCAACTATCTGGGTTAGTAGGGACAATTGTCTCTTATGGCTTTGTCCAAATTTCTTACTCTGATGGGTTGGGAGGTGTGCATTATGTACTTCATACCCTGTGAACAATCATGCTAATGCTAAACCTGTTATTCTATCAACTTTCTGGGTTTGTAGGGATAATTGTCCCTTATGGCTTTGTCCAGATGTCTTACCCTGATGAATTGGGAGCTGTTATGAGTGATCTCACTCTACTTAAACTGCCATATGGCAATTCTGGTGTTCAGGGGGCATGTGTATTGTGAGACCACTGCTCTCAGACACCCCCCCTGCACTCGTACACAGAACCATATCCGCATTACAGCACGGCAGCATGCCTTCATGAATATGCATGGTGCGCTGCAGTGCTACACGGTAACTGTCCCTTCCATGCAGGAATAAGCTATTCCTACATGGATATTCTAGAAAAAATGTAACCAGGTTACTTACTTGTGCTTAAGGAAACAGAAAAATAAGAATATTAGATTTAGGTAGTGTGAATAAAACTGCACATTATTAAAGGTAAATAAGTTTATCTTCTATAAAAACAGAATTGAAAATACAGTCTACATGTTATTAAAGGCAAATTACATTTAAGTTATAAAGTTGCAGCTTTTCCAACTAGTTATAAAAATATTGTTTTTTCTCATTTTTTACTTTTTTTAAGGACTATATCTTAGGTTGAAAGTTAGTCTATTCTAGGATTTTCCATCAGTAGTCATTAACTTTAATTCTCGAATCTGGATTCAGAAAAAAAAAACTTTCCCAGTGGTGGTGTAAATATAATTTTTGAAAAGACAGGACAATTGTTTCAATATAAATGCTCATGGGTAGATGCAAGGACAGACAAAGATGAGCTCTGTCACTGTAATTTACTGCAGTATGTGTTGTTCTGTCCTAGATGTACATACATACATACATACATACATACATACAAATGTTTCAAGCATAGGCATTAAAGCCCTTCTAGCTTGCCAATATGCCAAAACACGTGTTCCCATAATAAATGTCCAGGCTGTTCTTAAAAATATCTAAACTAGTACTTGCTTTAATGTAATTTGGTAGTCTGTTCCAAGCATCAGCTACTCTGTCAGAGAACTAATTAGTACACTTCTCATTTCTATAGAATCTTCTGCATAGGCTATCTGATAATTCTCTAGCATTTTTTGATAATCCCAAACATTCCCAGAGGTAATTGTCCCTAAATGCCCTATATACCTGAATAAGATCTCCTTTTAAATATCTGTAAGAGACACTGTACAAGTTCAGATATTTTAGATTTTCACATCCACGGATGCCCTTAGTATAATTCCACTGTACTCTTTCCAGTTTATTCATGCTTGTTTTCCTATAGGGTTTCCATATTGTTATTCCATACTCAAGTCTGGGTCTAATGTAACTAACAAACAATAAATTCATTATGTTTGATTTCCTAGACTTTATAAATCTTTTTTATACAACCTATAGTTCTATAACTATCATTAGCCAATTGGTTGATATGATTAGAAAAATTCATAGCTGAATCTACCCATATACCCGGGTCCTTAAATGAGTCTACAGTTTCAATCACTGTGTGCTGTATTAAATATTCACCTTTCAGTTTATGTCTCCCAAATCTCCTATGCTTAGTTTTTAATGTATTTATCAACATATTATTCTCCTGTGCCCAAATGGTCAATTTAGTCAAATTATTTTGCAGACATGCCTTATCTGTAACACTTGTAATCAGTTTACCCAATTTCAGGTCATCAGCATATAGACTGTAGAACACCTCAGATGAAAAAGTAAGGTCTGAAAGATACAATCTAAACAAGCAAGGGCCTAGTACAGAGCCCTGTGGAACACCTTGACTGTAACCAAGGATTTCACCTGTCCAGTTGGTGTGTGATACTTGCCATGTCCTATTTGTAAGCCATGCAGCTATCCATCTTATCAACAGTACATCAATACCTAGTTGTACTAATTTATTGATCCGTGTTTTGTGCATGAACCTGTCAAATGCTGAAGTTAAATCTATATAAATCACATCACAGCACAATTTTTCATTCATAGCTGTTATTATATTGTTATAAAACATCATGTTACAGGTGGTAATAGATCTATTTTCAACATATGCATGCTGATATATGGTTTCAAGTCCCAACCTATCCAGTTTTGACAATAACTTATCCAGTATTACCCTCTCCATTATTTTCCACAACATGAAAGTAGACTTAAGGGTCTATATGATCCTGGGTTTGTCCTACTCCCCTTTCCCTTAAAGACAGGTTTATAAGTGCATGTCTCCAATCTTGAGGAATCTCCCCATATTAATATGAACTAGTGAATAATAGATGTAATGGCAGTGTAAGTTCTTGCTTAAGTGTTCTCAGGTCATTGTTACTTATTCCGTCTCCTCCTTGCGCTTTGTTTGGATCCAGTTTATACAGTTCTTTTTCAATATAATCTAATTTGATTCCAGTATCTGGAGTTACCTGGATGTCACTAGGACAACTTACCACCTCTTTTGTGGATCCAATCTGTTTTGCATAAGATTTTGTAAATATATTTATAATCTGTTGTGCCTGAGAATAAATTTTAGAATCTGCACACAGTTTATCAATTTGTGTATCTTTACTCCTTCCACATATTATGTATCTATAAAAAGTTTTCCTATTAGGCTCAGTATCTTTATATACATTTTCTTCAAATTTTTTCTTGATCTTGTCCAACACTATGCTTAATCTGTTTGTCCAGCTCATTTATTTCAGTTTTCAAAGTTGTAGTTCGACCTCTCTTCCATTTCTTATATTTTTTTGTTTCTCACCTTAATAAGGTATCTTGTTCTTATGGAAATATACTCCCCTGATGTTGCATGCCTAGATCCTGATGTTGAACATTTTTTTTTTACTTTTTGCACTCAATTTCTCTTTCAAAACTTTCCACATTCCATCTGCAGTTTTTCCACTGAACACCTCTCCAGTTAGTTTTATATAGTAACTGTTTTGCTTCCCTATAATCTGTAATTAAACTTCTGTGCATTGGCTTAGATTTCAGTTTGGCAGAATTATCTAGCAACAAATTAACCTTTATGACCCCATGATCACTGCACATCAATGGTGGTAAAACTTGACTTGAAGTTACACTAATTTCTTTGTGAACACAAACAATGTCTAGTATATTTCATCCCCTGGTAGTTTTTTTTACAATCTGAAGCATTCGTTGTTTCTGAATATACTCTGTGAATAATTTCTTTACTAATGTTGTTGAATCAATATTATTCCAGTCTGCTTCTGGTAAATTTAAATCCCAGCTAATATTATTCTTCCCTCCTGTGTTTCATGTAAGAAATGTATACATTTCTCTAGGTCATCTGCACTTGACTTTGGTGACTTGTACACTCCAACAATTGTTATATGTTCCAGGGTTGTATTTATTGTCACAGTTACACAGTCTATAATATTGGTGTTATCATTGAACATGTAATAATCACAAGTCTTATACCTATCTTTAATCCCTATCATAACACTTCCACCTGATTTTTTGTTAGAATGTCTGTTACAGTAAAAATATTTATACCCTGACAGAACTGGTTTCCTGTTATTGTTCTTTAACCATGTTTCACAAACTATAACAACATCAATTTTCTGGGAACGTAGCAAATTTTCTAATACAAAAACTTTATTATTAATGCTTCTACCATTAACAACCATCAGAGATGCATCAAATGTTGCTGTCTGTGAACTGCTACATTTTTGACCTGGCAAAAATCCTGGTTAGTGTTTGTCAAATATTGCAAAATATCTTCTGTAAAGATTCTCTTCCCTGATCTAGACAAATGCACACCATTCTGTCTGAATACGTGTACCCAAAAGAAGGCTTGGATGCTCTACACATTTCCATTTTTTAAAAAAGGACATTTTTTCCATGTAAATGTTTATCCAAAAAAATAATTTCATTCACAGTGACCTGAATATCATTTCTATAGATGATTTGTGAGAAATATGTCCTAACACCAGTACAAGCTATACTATCTAGGAGGGCTGTCAGCTCCTAATAGTCAGATAATCTTTGTTGGTGACATCATTTGTACCAACATGAATAAAAACAGATCCATACTTCCAGTTTATGTAACTAGGATGAAGACAATTTAGTTAGGAGATGATCCTAATATATAATAGTGCTGTAGGTTCATAGATAACTACTAAGCTAGCTGCCCAAGCAGACCATTATACGTTTAGCCAATTTCCTTTTTTTTACTTTTAATTAGAAAAAGTTTCCAGAAACTAATTTAATATAGACAATTAGGTATGTGGCAATACAGTAAAAGCACACTGACTTTTGGTCTGTGGGAATGATTAGATTTGTAATACATGAACAAATCTGTAGTTTGTGTTAATTTGATGAATTACATGTAATACTGTAAAGTCATTTGACATGCAATAATTTTGACAATAATTTAGTTTTGCTGGGATTGAAGTACACTGATCCAGTTTCTGGAGAGAATTACAGATGATCTGCAATACATTTCTAGTTTGAGAGAGACAGATTCTAAAGTATAAACTGTATGGAAAATCATCTGATCAGTAAGTGATGTCATTTGAATGTTCCTGGTTGCAGTGTGATCATTTGAACAAATTGACAGGAAAAAGAACTTTTTCAAACAGCTGATTATTTTTAAAATAAGACAGTTGAAACTATTAACCTGGACTATAAAACAGACTGCTGAAGTCAGTTGAAGGGCAGTTAGTTAAAGTGCTGTGCAGTGCATACATGGAACAAGGACTCAGCAAAAACTGTAAGCCTGCCTTTACCTTGCTGTTATGTTTTAGGTTAGATCAGGGACAGTATTCTCTAGTTAGATTAGGAAAGTTTCATTATTTAGATAGACCCCAGGATTTAATAAAATCCATGTAGTCACCATGTAGAGCCTACATGGAATGTGTCCATGTACATAGCCACAGTTCTCCCTCGGCAGCGTGCCATGCATATTAATGATGGCGTGCTGCCGAGGGTGACCATAGGAACAAGGATATTGAATAAGTGTAGGGAGATATGTAGAGGCTACCTGTGGTTGTGGATGCCTGGTCAAATGTTGTGTAAAGGGTGAGGCTCCCTGTAATGCTCCCCACCACTGTTAAAATGCTGGGAATTCTGTTCAATGTGTACTATTTAATTTTTATGATGTTATTTTTTTCTCCCTGCATGTTTGCACAGCATGGAGTGCAGTAAAGCCAAGCTGTGGTCACATATAGACAGCTGACACCTGCTTCACATCTAAAAATAAAAACTGGATGTAATTAATTATCATAATTAATTTTTTTGCTAGAATTGCCATTTGCATGGCACCACATGGTGTGTCTCAAAGCTGAGCGGCACTTATGCATATATAGCTGACACCTGCCAGATTTCTAAAAATAGAAACTGGATGTAATTAATTATTTATTTGTAGGTCTAAGTGTGTTTGTGTGGTGTGATGGGTGCTCAGCAACACTAACAGGTAGTTGACTTGTATATATTAAGGTATACTAGCTTTCATAATGTCCAAGTAGATAAATAGGTAGAGTTACAGCCTTATGTGTAGTAAGTAGTTCATGGGTTTGAGTCCATAGCAGGTGGAGCATATTTGTAATTGAATTTACTGTTTTTGTTCAATTTAATAAAAAAAATTATAAAATATGGCACTGCTGTGCGGGCTAAGTACTGCTTAAACATGCTAAGCACTGCTTAAACATGCTAACAGCTACCACAGTTTGTGCGGTGCTGAGCTTTGCTAAAACCATGGTTGTATGAGTTTTCATGCTCTCAACTCTACGTAACTGATTTATATGCTGCTAAGCAATGCAGCGCTTTTTTGACTGTTGCTCAATGATGGGTAAGGTAGTGAAAACAGCCTATATTAAGTGCAATAGGTGGGAATTTTGCACCATACTTTGGAGTTCAATCAACTATTGATAAGGCAGGCAGTGGTGGTGAAGGTGCACACTTTAAGGCCCAGAGATGGGGTGCTCAGAAGTGCAGAGTCTTTGTTGGGTTCCTGGTAAATAACCATGAACCCAGGCTGATGCAGGGCAGTTTCCAGGGCTCAGAGTGTAAGGCGGAGGCCTGGCATCAGTTGGCTAGGGAACTCACCAGTACAGCTGGTATCCCCCGCACAGGTGAGCATTGTCATCGCCATTATGATGACCTGAAAAGGAGAAGGAGGGGAACCTTGGACAAGTGGGTCCAAGAGGTAAGAGAGGGAATGCCCCACAAATTTGTAAGTATGCTTTCTACTGTCTTATCAAAATGCAAGCTGAATGTCTGCAAAACTGGTATACATAATGGTGTGCTTCTCTCCCAACAGCTGCAGCAGAGAGGGCTCACAATGTTGAGTCCCATGCTGGGTGCCTGGCCAGGTTACACCATGAGTATGGTATGTATGAATTTATTATGCTAACTGTAGTGCAATATGTAGGAAAGAGTAAAGTATTTACTACAATAAAGTAAACACAAGAACAAGTGTAGTGCAATTAATGGGCAAGTAGAACTGTAATGCAGTAAATGAACAATAACAACTGTAGAACAATACCAATAGCAGTAAGCAAAATGGTGTATGGATTGTGTTGCCATAACCATTGCAGTAGAGCTGTATGCATTGCATGTCTATGGTAAGGTTGCTGTAGTCAAGTATGACACTGTAATAGCTGTAGAATGCAAAACTAATGTTCTGCAAACTGTATTGTTTAACTCATAGTACAGTGCAAGGCTGTCTCCAGGTCAATATCAGTCACATGATGCTCTCTGTTCCTCCTACTTCAGGTAATAAAGGTATATGGGTGAGGTAGCTCATGCTACGGGCAGATATTGTGTGTGGACTTCACAGAAATGTATAAGCAATACCAATAAAGTGTTAACCAGCATTGTTGATTCCTAAATAAAGCTGTTGTAATATATGCAGTACTGTTGTATTCCGTGCATGTATGTTATACAGTCACTTCAGTCAATTATAACACTGTAATATCTATAGAATGCAAAGTGAATGTTCTGTAACTTGTATTTTGTTCAACTCATAGTATCATTCAAGGCTGTGTCCAGGCCATTATCAGTCACATAATGCTCTCATTTTCTCCCACCCCTGGAACAAAATGTATGTGCGTGAGGTAGCCCATGTTATGAACACATATTGTGTGTGGACTTCACAGATATTTAACAGCAATACCAATAAAGTGATACACAGCATTGCTGATTTCTAAATAAAGCTGTTTTAATATTTGCAGTACAGTTGCATTCCACATATGTGAGTTCTACTCTTAATGCAGTCAAGTATAACACTGTAATAGTTCTAGAATGCAATATGATGTCCTGTAACATGTATTGTTCAACTCAGAGTACGGTACAAGGTTGTCTCCAGGCCATTATCAGTTACATAATGCTCTCATTTTCTCCCAACCGAAGAACAAAAGTTATATGGTTGAGTTAGCCAATGTTATGAGCAGATATTGTGTTTAGATTTCACAGACACTTATCAGCAACACCAATAAAGTGTTAAGCAGCATTGTTGGTATCTAAATAAATCTGTCTACCTATGTCCAGTACTGCTGTATTCATTGCATGTCTGTATTTAAGTTGCTGCAGTCAATTATTACAGTATTTGCAGATGTCCCCTGCAGTCACAGCTATTGGGTTCTATTCCCATGCTTGCCAGCTAAGGCATGATGGCTATCTAGTTTATGTACTGTACACAAACATGCCTCTCAAGTGTCATGACTTCTCATAATGTAATTAAACTGTGTAATATGTCTGTTACTGTTGCCAGGGAAATGATTACCTGTAATGCAATGTATTACCAAATCTGCTTACAGAACACCTTGGTAGTTATATAAGTCCACATTATGTGAGACTGTTCTGCGTAGTTGTGTACCTGAATTTGTTATTGCTTGGCCCATACTGACCCATGCTAACAGCTTGAGAGATATATACATTCTACATCAGCTATAGGAGACTTGTAGTCACTGTACTCAAAACTGATACTACACACCTGTTGAGTATATATTATCAGCGTTTTCAGGGGATATAATCTGCAATGTCACTAACAGACTGTTTTTCTCTCTTTCCTCATTCCTTATCTTCATGTATTTATTACTGTTATTTATTATTATGATTTATTATTAACATATTTATATAAAATATTTTTATTTTATTTGTTTATTTATATTACATTGTTTGACTGGGATAGTCCGACTGGATTCATGTCCATTTTCAGCAGAGGCCCGGGGAGAAAAGCTCCAAGGTAAGCAGATACAATAAAAACAATGAAAACATATTGCAAATATGGTATTGACAAAGAATACATAAGCAAACATGAATAAACAAGTTCCACAGATTAGAGTTACTCCCTGCTGAAAGTCAGGGGTTAATTCAACAGTAATCAGATTAATAGA
This sequence comes from Protopterus annectens, assembly GCF_019279795.1. Lineage (NCBI taxonomy): Eukaryota > Metazoa > Chordata > Ceratodontiformes > Protopteridae > Protopterus > Protopterus annectens. Next base: position 1,732,329,193 of record NC_056732.1, read on the forward strand.
TTTTACACATTCTTGATGAGAGTTAGCTAGGCTTGTTGCAGTGGCAAAGCCAGTTTAGTACCAGATGTTGTTTGAGTCTAGTTTTAAATTGTCCTAGGGAGAAGAGCAAAGTAATATCAGCTGGAAGCGAGTTCAAGGCTCTGCCTACAGAGTTTGCAAAGAGGGAATCACCAGCTGCATTGCTAATTTTGATTGTCTGAATTAGTAGTTTGTTAGAGGATTGAAGCAGTCATGGATTGTTAAATCGGGTGAAAAGATTTTTAAGAGCCAGAGTATTATCTGGATTATAAAGGATTTTATTAGCCATAATCAGTAGGATATATTGGATTAGACTGGGTAGTTCAAGCCACCCAAGCTGGTTAAGATTGATGCAGTGGTGTGTCCTAAAAGGCAGGCTAGTGGCAAACCTGGCAATGTGATTATAGCAGGTTGAGCGCTTGTTAAGTACAGTCTTGTTTAGATTAGAGATTAGGGGGGTGCATAAGTGTAGAAAGTAGCTGAGAGTGAGCTATGGCAATTTGGGCTGGTGGGGTTAGGAAGGCTTTTATTCTGTAAAGTGGCCCTAGTTTTTTATTGATGGTTTTGATCGACTGGTTTACATGTAGGTCAAATTTTAGGTTATTATCAATAATGACACCTAATAGTTTTGTAGAGGGGTCGGGGGAGATTATTGTGCCATCATTTGCATTTATGGTAAAGGTAAAAGTGGCAGACCTTTGTGTTGGTGAGAATAAGAACATTTTAGTTTTTTGGGGATTTAGTATCAAACGACGTTCAGAAAGCCAGTTTTCTATAGTATTAAAGGTGGACTGGGTAGCAGACCATAAATCTGTAAGAGATATGGCTGAGCAAATCAGGGTGGAGTTGTCAGTATATTGGATACAGCTGACATTTGGGATGACAGTATACAAGTCATTAATAAAGATGAAAAATAGTAGGGGCCCTAGTATGGAGCCTTGTGGTACCCTAAGGGTGTTAGGTAGTAGGTCAGAGAGCTTGTTCTTCCAAAGAACAGCCTGCTGTGTCCCATTGAGGTAGGATTTGATGGGCTTTAGAATCTAGACTGAAAGTTTGCAGGGTGTGTATTAAAAGTTGGTGGTCAACCATGTCGAATGCCTTGGAAAGATCCAAGAAGAGGGCTGAGGATATGTGATTATTGTTACTGTTATTGTTTATGGTATTGGTAAAAGCTAGTAGGGCTGAAGTAGTGCTGTGGTGTGGACAGAAGCCATGTTGGGTATCTGCCATGAGGTGATTCTGGATTAGGTGGTGCATGAGTTGTTTGTGTATACATTTTTCTATAATCTTTGCAAGTGGAGAGAGAATATAGCTATTGGTCTATAATTGGAGACTTCAGTGGTGGAGCTTCCTTTATGTAGTGGGATTACGTAGGATGTTTCCAAATGGTGGGAATTTTAGCTTCTGCTATGGTACGATTAATTAGTATTGATACTGGGTAGGCAATAGCATCAGGTGATTTTTGAAGCTACCCCTACATTGTTCAGTTACCTTACAGTGACAATGAAACAGTGGCAAATCACTTTGCAGTTAAGCCATGACAAAGGCAAGTTACTATCCCAGGGATAAAAAGTCAAAAGGCGATATTTCAGGGTGATTCTCTGTCACCACTGCTGTTTCATAAATTGGCTCTCAGAGAACAACGTTATTTATAGATTGTTAATCATGTTTTTTATGGATGCATTCAACTATACAGCTCATCAGATGAGGAGTTGAAAGCACAACTACAAATGGTTAAAACTTTCTAGATGATAAAGGAATGTCATTTGGTCTTGATAAATGTGCAAATACAACACTTTCAGCAGGAAAGCTATAGCAACAAGAAAATATCAATCTGAATCAGGGATGTGACATAAAGGAACTCGAGCAGGAGAGAGTATATAAATATTTGGGAATTGATAAAGGATTGCAAATAAAACATGAACAAATGTGAATGTAACTCAGTAAGAAATACTTCAGAAATCTAAAATTAGTACTGAAAACTGTATTGACCTCTAGGAATAATGTCTAAACTATAAACCAATTTGCTCATCTTGTTCTGTCTTACAGTTTAGGATGACTCTCTGGCCCCAAAACATATTGGGCTACTTGAAGAGAAGACAAGAAACATTCTTTTTGATTTTCAAATGATATGTAAAAGCCAGTGTATAGCAAGATTACTTATTCCTCCTATGTCCTCAAAACTGAGTGTATGTATAGAAGTTGTGGGACTGCATAAAAATCTGCTGACCTCACCAGATCCAAACATAGTGAAAAGTTTAAAACATGAGGAAGTCTAAGATGACTTCCCTACCTAGTTTAGCTGAAGCATATCGGTGTCAAGCAGGAATGGAAATCAAAACAGAAGTAGAAAGTCTAAGATGACTTCCCTACCTAGTTTAGCTGAAGCATATCGGTGTCAAGCAGGAATGGAAATCAAAACAGAAGTAGAAAAAAAATCAGACAGCACCTGAATGTGCCAAAATAAATAAATAAACAAATAATCAAATAAATAAATATAATAAGCATGATAAGATAAGAAGAAAATAAATATGGAAGGGCATAAATAGCATCATAAATAGCATACAGACTAGAGAAGGAGGCAGTTCTTGCCACATTGTGGTTGCTGTGAAGAACACTCCTGGCTAAGTCTGAAACAGTACTGATTTCATGAACTTTAATCATACCCTGACTTACAAATGGGATCCATCCCCATCATGGTACTAAAAAACACAAAAGACTTCAAGAAAATAAACAGCTGAATATAGAATCTTGCAGTTGGAAAGACATGAACTCTCACATACAGTCCACAAAATGATAGCCACATATTGACATTCTTTAAGAAAGGCTTCTACTCTGCCCAGCTGATTACCAACAACATAACTTCTTACTCATTTCCCGTCCACTCTTACCTCATTAGACCAATATGAGAATACAAGGTGCCTTTAAGTATATTCCTGTCTAAATACCTGACCCTCCTTTTTTCTGGATGAAAAGCCCTTAGTGATGAGGTGTGCCACATAGAAAGATTTCCTGACTGTTGTGGCGATGTGGTTATCAAAGGTGAGACCACTGTCTACCTGTGTCCCTAAGTATCTCATCACACTTTCGGTGTTTAGTGTACTGCCACCTATGTGGTAGTTCACTGGTACACGTTTTTTCCCAAAGGGGATAACCATACATTTCTTGGCACTGAGCATGAGCCCATGGCTCTGGCACCAAGCATCTGTTTCTGTAAGGCCCTTTTGTAGAATATCCACATCATTTGGGGATTCAATAATGGCTCCCAGTTTGGTCATCTGCAAACTTTGTTAGTTAGAGTCCCTTAGTGTTGGCCTGTACTTCAGAGAAGTAGATGCCAAACAGGAGCGGTCCCAGGACTTAACCCTGAGGTACTCCACTTGTCACCTGTCTGGGGCTGGATTTGGAGTCAGCTACTTTTACAGTCTGGGTTCTGTCAGTAAGCCAATTGGCAACCCATCGAGTGATGTAGGGATTTATTCACAGCTTAGTAAGTTTATCTATGATTCCAGAGTGGGGGATGGTGTTGAAGGCCTTGGTAAGGTCCAGATAGGCTGTGTGGACTGCCTTACCCTTGTCCACAGCTCTGGAGACTGATTCAAAGAAGTCAATTAGGTTCAGTAGACAAGATCGGTCCTTCATGAACCCAAACTGGGTGGGGTCCAGTGTTTGAAGGTTTCCAATTGTTTATAAGTTCCATGATAATGCATTCCATGCCCTTGCAGATCATGCTCGTCAAACTGATGGGACGGTAGTTCCCAGGATCCAAGGTGGATCCCCCCTTGTGGAGTGGGATAACTGTAGCTGTGTGCCACTCAATGGGCACAAAGCTTGAGGTGAGGCTATGATTAAACATGACACTTAGGTGAGGTGCCAGTTCATTTTGTAGTTCATGTAGTACACAGCCCGGGATGTCATCTGGTTTCATGGATGCTGTATGCTTAGCATTGTAGAGTGCAGTTTTTACCTGTGTGGCCATGATTACCAGAATTTGGCAAGCTTTTGGTATTGAGATGAGCCCTTTATGAGGTGAGATGGGGGTGAAGTTGGCACTAAATCGATCTTCCAGTATATTGGCAATATCCTTGGGCTCAGTATATTTAATGCCATTCTGTTGTAGCTCAGAGCAGATCTGAGCATTGCCATTTAGATTCTTGACATAACTATAGAATGCCTTGTGGTTGTCTTTGGAATCTTTGGACATTTTATTTTTGTAACTTGTAAGCTTTGGATGATTTTATGAGGGATCTCAGCTTCTTACTGAGGCTTGTAATGGAGTTTTTTGCATCCTGGGATTTTCCTCTTTTCTGCAACAGTTTCTTCCTTCTGTTGTATAGTTTGTTTATGGTAGGGGACCACCAGATTGGCTTCCTTTTTTGGTGGAGAGCATCTTGGTTCTATTTGGGATGGCATGATTCATGCACGAGTGGATGTGCTCATACAGTGCCTTAGTTTAGGATTTGGCAGTCGAACTTTCAGCTCCCGTCTGCATTGGTGTCACGAAGTTTGTCACTTCTGACTTGAGTAGCATGAAGTTGGCTTTGGAGAAATTTTTTATGGAGGTTTCCTTTCCTGGGGTGGGGGTGGGATGTGGATGTCAAGGGTGATTTGCTTATGGTCACACTTGACCAATGAGGGGTGACCACAAGTGTGGAGCATCTATCCCCCATGTTGGTAATGACCAGGTCTAGGATATTGGAGCCCCTGGTGGGACAATGGATTAGGTGATTCAGGGTGTTGGAATTTATGAATTCCAAAAACCATTGCGAAAAGGTGTTGGTGCCCGAGTAGTTTTCCCAGTTAATGGGAGGATAGTTGAAATCACCCAGTATTAGGGTGTTTGGTTGTATCTCATTTTTTAATGTAACATAAACAATTTATTTTTCAAGGGCAACAGGCACTTTATTTGTAGATGAAACAATGAAATAT
>NC_056732.1:1732336639-1732396639 GCF_019279795.1 Protopterus annectens
CCTGCACCCTAACCCTAACTCACTTAACCCGCCCCTAAACTACAGTCCATCACTATCACACACTTACCTTACCTGAACCCTAAGTCCGACACTACCGCACACTCACCTTTCCCACACCCTAACCCTAAATCCCTCACTATCGCACACTTACCTATCCGCTCCCTAACCCTGAACCCCTCACTATCGCACACTTATCTATCTGCTTCCTAACCCTTAATCCCTCACTATCGCACACTTACCGAGTCGCGCTCACATGTTGCCCATGTCGGTCTTTCGGCTGTCGGGATTTCACCTTGTCGATCACCTTCATTTTTGGTCGTTTTCTCTGTCTTCTGTGTGTCAGCGAACTGGCGTCTTGGTCAACTAAAGTAGACCCAGATATATATATATATATATATATATATATATATATATATATATATATATATATATATTTACATACATGGATAATATATATATATATATATATATATATATATATATATATATATATATATATATGTAGACGCACACACACACACACCCACACACACACACACACACACACACACACACACACACATACACACATGCGTACACATACACAAACGTAAATATATTGGTCCTGAAGCTTTGCTTGATCTTACATTTGTCTGACCATATTAAAGCAAGTGTTTTTTTTTTAATTTTCTCAAACATCCATTAGTCTAAGTCAATGTTTCCTTAAAACTGATAAGTGGGTTTATATGAATTTTTGTGTGTCTATCTGTGTTTATCTGTGCGAGTGTATGTGGGTTAGGGTTAGGGTTAGAGAAAGGGTTAGTAAAGGTTAAGTCTAGAGATCTTGTGTGGTAAGTGTGTGTGTGAGTGTGTGTGTGTGTGTGTGTGTGTGTGTGTCTGCATATTTGCATTTAAGCCTGTCCTGTGTAGTGCTAGTGTTAGAAAAAGTTTTGCTTTTATTTTTTTCATAGGAAAGGTTTAGGCTTAGGATTAGGGAAAGGGTTAGGGTTAGAACAGATTACTAAGGTGGTGCAGAAGGTGAACAAGTGACAGTAAACCATATAAATCGTTTAATAGAGAGAGAGAGAGAGAGAGAGAGAGATAGATTGATAGATATATGGGTTCCTTTAAAGTCATCAAACTGTTTTGGTAGACAGCTGCTCTGCCAGCTCTATTTGGTTGACAAAACAAATGGTCAACATTGGTGGTGTGAGATCAATACATTGCTGGGGTGGGAAGTGTGTCTTTTCAATGATATTCTGCAATCTTAGTGTTAGAATATTTAAGTAGCAGTGGGTGGCGGTACAGCTTCACTGCCAAAATGATTTTATTGAACTTATTTGTTTCTGTACTTTGGTTCATTTATTTGAGTTATAATTATTTTATTTATTTAATTTATCAACTGGTTGTGTGTTAACTGAAGGGGTGTCAACTATTTTACGGTGCTCCATATATACAAGCATATCACAAAATAACAATACCTCCCTACATCAATTAACATTACATTGATCACCTTATATTGATGGAATATTTAGTCAAAAAGAATGGACATTCAGAAAAAAACAAGCTTTTTTGTAGGGGGAAATGCCCCCTGCAGTCCACATACCCACTGCAATTGAAATATACCAATTCCAAGATCGCACTATAGTCTGGAAAAGAAGAAACTTCCTTAACCCTGCTCTTTGCTGACCATATAAAGAACTGGTTCTACTGCATGACAAAATTGGAATTGACCAAATAGGTCGACATTTTCCATTTTGATAACTGCAACACCTCAGCAAAAACACCATGGCCAATACATATACATACACATGTACGCATGCATGCACAGATACACACACATGCGCGCATGCGCTCACACACACACACACACACACACACACACACACACACACACACACACACACACACACACACACACACACACACACACAAATGTATATTCATATAGTTAACTTTTTTACAGAAGTGAGGTATGTGTTAGGTAAAGGAACACATATTGCACACACAGATATGTTATCTATGAAGTTAAAAAGTTGTAGATCTATAGTGGTGTTTAAAGAAAGATATTTGGAGGTTGAGTGGTATTATATGACAGAATAGCATTGAGTAGGAACATAAGCACAAATGATAGCTGTTTCAACAATCGTCCACACATTTTCATTCTGCATACTACATTAAATGTATTAAACTAAGCTGATGCTGCCAATAAATAAATACAGGTGCTGAGTTATTAAAATTGCCTGCATTTAATAATGGAAGTAAATGCGATGTAGTAGAGTGATAACCTGCTGTTTGCATCGCATAAAGTTTCATACATATGCGCACCATGTAGACCAGTCAAATGAATTTCATCTGAACTATATTTTACATTTTGTACTTTGTAGGGCATTATTTGTCAGACTATAGCACATAAGATATAAAATGCATGCCAATAATAAATAACAGATAATAAATACAAGTTCTGATATTACTTCACCACAGTTATTATCATTAACTTTTAACAGGCAATTCTGATCTTTTTCATACAGTACATTCCAGTGAGACAGATCCTCTTCTGAATAAGGTAGGAGCATGTTTTATAAAGCATTAACTATTTAATGGTTGCACATTTGGGTTAGGTCTAATGGTCTGTACAACTGTACAAGATATGACATGGCATACATTACAGAGGCTGACATAGATGGACTAAAAGGGAATATTTAAACTCCTACATTGTTGTTCTTTTTGCATTTAAATTTATTTACTTATTTATTTATTCATAAGAACATATTCTACTTTCCAGTAAGTTACGGTAAGTAGAAATGGTTTGCTCTGAGTACAGAGCACATTTGCATGCTGTGCTGAAGTTCATACAGCTCAGGCAAAACAGAAGGTAGTAAGTTCAAATAAGTCCATCAACATGGCAGGTGAAGATTTAGACATAGTATTGGACAGAATATGTACAGTTTCCTAAGTAAGTATAAACTGATGTAGCACACAAAACATATCATGCATAACCAATGGCTATATCACTAACTACGTACAAAACTTTCATTGGAACTAATTCTGACAAAAAATCATACACCATCACCTAAATTAAAAAGCAAATAAAGAATTTTCAGGGGGCTTGTACCTCCCGTACCTCCACATCTCTAAACAAACTCTACGGTTGCACAACACTGGGGTAAGTAGAAATGCCCTTGGCCCCATTGTTCTATACTCTTACTATTTCAAATGGCCAGGTTTTAATGAAGCAGGAATTTGAAAAATGCACATCCAGTTCCCATTTTAACAAATCCTTAGCCAACAAATATTAAATCTCCCAGGATAAAGCTGTTAACTGTGACAGTTTTTAGGACTGATTTCAATGAAATATATGTAGCTCAAGCAATAGGAGGAGGACACATGTCACACAGAACAGAACCATAAACCTGCTCTATGTTATTAATAGTCCCTCAGATCATGGATCGTTATTGAGCTGACTAGTAATGATCATGCACCATTGCCAACATGTGCCAGTTACATCTGCCATCCCTGAACCCACATGGCTTTCATATTCTACTGAGCACAGAGGTATATGTTGTCTTAATCATTCGGGCTACAGGGACTTTCCAGTGATCAATTGGGCATTCACAGATTTCTCTCAGTCCTATGCCTTAAGCATCCTGGATATGTTTCTTATTGTGGTGCTACAGTGTATGGATCACCATGTCTGATGTCCCAAGACATTCAAAGAAACAACCAACTCTGAGTGCCTTTTATGTTATCACCCTCTTCTTTCAGTCTTGGGTATAATGGAATGCATTTATGTTGCAAGTAAGGCATCCTCTAGGTCACAACGGAAGGCTGTATCAACAGGAGAGGTCACAATTCCTTGAACTACAAGAAGGGCCTGCAGTACAGATGGTATTTTTAACAAGGTATTTTTGTTTGGGGCAGTGGAAGTTTACATTATGATAGCACCTGTAAATGGTTCATCTCCCAGGTCCCTGCTTGTAAATGTTTTATCTCCCAAACCCCTGCATGGCTAGGCTTAAAAAGGCCCTTGTAGTCATTAGCCTAGTAAACACCTATGAACCTATGTGGGATTTCCACTTCTGCTTCCAACAGTGACATTTCCCAACTGAGGCATCTTATTAGCAAACATAAGAAACATACCACCTAGTAATGTTAATTCAATTTATATATACTTGAGGTGGGAGTTACTACCCAATTTTCTGTATTACACATGATACTAGTTACCCCCTTGAGATTTACATTGCTATAAAGTTGTCCATGGCCATACCATCTGGTGATGAAGTGCATCTTTGGGCTGCTTGAGGTCCACCTCTGTTGCCTTGGCATCCAAGCAGTGGAAATGCAGTACTGCCCTGACACAGTGACTAAACCCTTTGCATGTGCCTTGCTTTATGACATAACTGTCAAAAACCATACTGCTCAGGCATGTAGCTATGGACGGACAAGTGGCTTCACCCAGAACCGGATCATGGTCAAATGCTGTCGTAGGCAGTGTAATGGGACACAGCCCATCCCTCCAACCATTCCAGTGTCCCTTTACTTGGTAGAGGTTGCTGCTACTGCCAAAAGAACTTTGCATTTCAGTGCTTTATCTACAAATGCAGTACCTACTGTCATTGAAGAATAAATTGTCACTGTTGCATTAAAAAATGATGTGCTAGTGGTATTGCCATAACATCTCCTGAACTAGATCAGATATGCAATAAGGAATGCCTGGCAAACAATGACAGGAGGCTCATAAGTACTAGGGCTGCAGTCCTGGAGACCTTTAAGGAGCCTAGCCCAAATTGCCAATTGCTCCAAAGCACTAGCTGGTTATGTGAGTTGCTTAATGTCACACACTAAGCAACTAAAGGTGGAAAGATTCAGACCCTGCACTATTGTCACAAGAAGCAACTCAGTAACCAGTCAGGGCTTTAGTAATCTACACCCACTGCCAGAGTAGCAGTTTTTAACTAAATGCATAACTTCCTTATAGGTTCATATAAGGTTACTAGGCTAACGGCCCTAGAGCCCTTACTAGCCTAGCCATATTTATCCCATGTTGCCCTAGTTGTCGGTGGTTAGGTGAATGAAGTTCACAGAGGTAAGAGTCTGTGGTAGTTAATGCCATCTTCCTCTGTCCAGGAAGGACATATGTGTCACCCACAGGAGTGAATTTGTGGTCAGTCTTCCATTGAACTAGGTTGTGTTTTAACAAGATCAGGGAGGGGCTCTGTTTCACATGAATTAGAAGCTTGTTACAGAGAAGTGGCAGTCTCTGGGAGATGTATCTATTTACAGTCCAGTCTTGTAGAGAAGCCTGTATCACCGTGATATGCAACAGTGACTATATAATAATGATGAAGATCAGACAGTTCTGACCATCACTCTAAAAACATGCAGACTATTATGACCTGATAAATGCTAACCCCTTTGCTGTTGTTCAAGTCTGTAAAGAAGGCACTGCAAAATAAATCTCTAAAATTCATCAACATGTTTAGACTATGTTATCTAATCCAGGCCTATTAATGCATTCACTCATTCATTCTCTAGTGAAATGAATAAACCAAAACAATTAAAGACAATATAAATGCTGCAGCAGCTTTTGTTCAAACCACAAGTTATGGAAAAATCAAAAATATTACTGCATGCAACATACTTTTTTTGGAGGGGAAATTCATGTTTGCATGGCACATACATCTGATTGTTAACATCCCTTTAATTTCCCTGTCATCAAAGAATATCTGTCCTCTCTGACATCAGTCAGTCCAGATCTGACCTACTAGAGTGGCTAATAATTATGAATTACTGCAGCATGCACGTCCAGAGTAAGAGACAAATCATGGACAAATGGGGCCCTGTGCAAGATAATGAATCAGGCATCCACCGGCCATACCAATATCCCACTAATTGGTTGTCTTTCCTGTTACCATAAACACAGTTCATATCTATTATTGTGCAGAGCATCTTCTTCTTTACTTTTACAATTATGACATTTCACACTTGTGTACCTGCGAAAAGAAAAAAAAGATGTATTCATAGCTAAAAGTAAGCATTAAAGTCAGACTTTATGTTGCCCATTGTTTTCACAGCTAAATATTAAACCATCAAAATTCAACAGAAGTAGGAAATCAAGGCTCCTGTTTACTTACTTCAATCAATTTCCTTCCTTTACACCATAACTACTATAGTGTGGAGGAGCTCCTGGATTTTCATTGCTTCTGCTGCAAGAGATATTGCTGACTTGTCTTTCCAACCCCCTTATCAGGAAATGTATACTACGTCAAAGGCCACTGTTGGAAAGGAAACTCTATTCTTGTCTTCCCAGATCCCAATGGTGCTATAAAGGAAAATCTCTTATCTTTCTGTATCTCAGTGCTGCTACTGCATTACAATAGTCTCTTATCTTCCTGCATGTCTCAGTGCAGCTACTTTATTGAGAAACTCTTTTGTATTTTCATATCTCAGTACTGCTACTGTATGCAGAAACTCTCTTGCCTTCCTGTACCTCCATGTGACTACTGTAAGAGATACTGACTTCCCCAATAATGCTGAAATGTTCTATTTAGCTTAAAAATTCGAGCCAAATTTGTGGATGGCTCTCATTGGGTCTATCTAATGAGGGACATAGAACCAATGAAAGAGACAACAACAAGAAATCCTTAAGTAGCTTAACAGCAGCAGCAAATTTGGCTCTATGTTTTCACATATTTTCAATTTTTTTTAAATAATGTTATATGGCCTAGCTTGCCCCTCCCCCTCCTGCCAACTCCAGGCCCCAGTCAGCTGCCTTGTTGACCTTAGGATGAATCTGGCCCTGACTGCACTCGCTTCCAGCACTGCAATCATCCTCATCATGGAATGAAAATGGTGCATCACCTCCTTGTATACAGTAGCATGCTAGCTCTGGCAAAGCAGCACCATGGGAAAGTGTAGAGGTGCTTAAAGCCCATAGAGGAATGTCATGTATGCAGTACTTGAAATGCCATGCTGGACAACTACCAGCTATGCAGTGTACTACACTTCCTACTCACCTTATGTGTTAGATATCAATACACCAATTATAACTAGAAAAATGAAAACCATAAAAAAATACCCTGATCAAAAAAGAGTCAATGGCCAGCTGTCACAATTTGCACAAGTGGTAGGGAATATACAGATGAAGGACAGCACACGACGCAAACAGGATATGGACAAGCAATGCATCAGTGATGGTATAGCTACACCTAGAGGGTATTTTAACATGATGGAGAGTGTCACACAGCACTCCATGAGATGTTACTAAGAGTGCAGTATAGGGAACTAGGTTTGAGTTACTGCAGTGCATGTTTGCCTTACCTGATGGAAATCTGTAAAGTTAGAATCTTACAGGAAGACCAAAGCAGTTAACTGCAATGTAGTTGGTTCATTTTATGTACTTTCACTATCTTACAATAATTATTGAAGTAAAGACACACAGGAGAGCTAAAAGGATTCATTCAACTTATAAAATGATATAACAGGGAACTGCCTGAAGAAGAAAATCATTTGATGTATAATCACACTTTACTGTTATGACATACTTAAAAAATATACTGACCTGTTGTACACATTATATCCGCCTCTTTATGGAATTAGTTTTACAATATTTTGTGTAAATCAAACTATCCATACAACATTTATGTAAGTCACATTAGACTCATATATGCAACATATTTAAAAACGATTTACTTGGTCTTTGTTATCATTTATAAAGTCATAGCATGTTTTGAAATTATGCCATCTTTCATGTCATTTGACATTTCTTAAGAATCTGGTTATTCTAGTGTCACTTTTGATGGATACAGTTACATCCAGTTTGTTTGTCTTAGTATGTAATGCACTGATACTGCCTGGTATGTTCTGCAGAGATTATTTTGCAAGTATCTTTGTAACGTTTTGTTCTGTTGCTGTATGTTCTTTAGACTGTAACTGAGTCAGGTATTGACATGTTCTTATTACATCATTTTGCAGCTGTTGTGCTGTGTCATTATCCTATACTAAATTTAATCCTGTGCTGAGGAGATATTTCTTATTTCTCCTGACTAAATGACTTTGCTAATTTCAGCAATATAAGAATGCGGAGTAGCGACTACCATCAATTTAACAGCTTCTAGCTGTTCTGGTTATCTTTACAGTGGATTTTGCACTCTCAGTACTTATCTTGGGAGCAGAATTTCTGCATTTCTTGCAGTTACTGTAGTAGCATGTTTGTGTTTTTGAGCGCCTTGCCAAACTTCTTTAGCATTTGGTGTAGCTTTTGATTAAAGGAGCACTAAAGTCACTGGAAACGTAATCTTTAGGATTCTTCCCATTATAGATGTGACAGAGATCACCTAATGAGTCAAAGAGTAGTGGTTGTACAATCCAACATATATAAATAACAGTCTTGCTTTGCATTAGCAGAACCCTTTCTCATTGTTCTGTTTACAGATTGTTGCCATTTTCTCTTGCATATTATGAATATCTTGGATAAGAATAATGCACTTAAATGCCCATTCCTGTAAAAACGTGCATAATTATTGATCACTAACCAGAGGCATTATCTAAGATAAAGACTTCTGGAAGCATTAATTTGAACAACATTAAATCATTACCTGTAAATCTTTCAAATACTAGCAAACTCAACTCAATGAATGTAAGTTTTAAGAAGTCAACAGCAAGATTGTTCCATGGCCTTTCCAGAAGTTCATGTAATACAATCTGTTTTTTAACATTATTATTATGAAACGTCTAACAGGATATTTCTTTACCATCATATCAGTGTAATGAAACATTCCTTGGCAAAGCTTGACCTCTCATGCTTGTTCATTATACTTCCAATATTTTAAGATGTGCTACATATATTCTTTCCAGCATTTTGTCTCCCAGCTGATTACATACGAACATTTTGACGTATACAACAGACCTTGACCACAGTTAATGACAAGATGGTGTGTAAATACGCTAGTAGTTTCTTCTTTTCTTCTGGCCAATCTGATATTACACCAGCTTTCAACAACTGTGTTCCTTTTTTATTTTTGTGAACTTCTTGAACTTTTGCAACTTTCTATTCTGCTTTTAGAAGTTAGTGGTTAACAGAAAGATTTTCAGAGTCATGATTCAGCATTTCTTCCTGACATTCTTTCAGACAAGGTCTGCTCAGGAAATTTACAAATATGCATACCTCTTCTTGGTTTGTACAATTTTAAGTCATATTTCTGTGTAGATATCATTCTTTGAAGATGCAATTGTGCTTTATGAAGTGGCATTACAAAATATATAGAGGATCACATTCTGTCAGCACATAACCTACATACCTTGCATATACATATTCACAGACGTTTCAGTGCCATATGAAATAGCTAGAAGTTCCTTTTCAATCTGAGAATGCATTGTTTGTACCTCAACCAGGGCTCTGGAACAATAGGCAGTTGATTGCCGCTCTTGCTGCAGCACTTCCCCTGTACTAACTTGGTTTCCATCTACTTGCAATGCAACTGAATTTAACAGACGATAAAAATGAGGAGTTGAACATTGTATTATCATTTTCTTCAGCATTAACACACTTAGCTCTTCTTTCGGTTTCCATTCCTACTGTAAGTCTTTCTGAAGGAATCTTTTCTGAAAGGTGTGGATATTTCTGTCAAGTCTGAAGTAAACCTGAAAATTACTGAGCTAGGAACTGAATTATGAACATAGTTTTTTGTCTCTTGGTCTTTTAGATTGCTACTCTAATTTTCTCTCATTCCAGTTGTGCATCCTCTCATGTCAAGACATATCCAAAAATCTGATAATGCACATATAAGTGGAAATTCTTTTTGTTCACCTTGATATTATATTGTCTCAGCCTTTCAAGTAGCTCTGTTACCTCTGACTTTGCTACAGTTTGTTCTTGTCCCCGATTCTTCATATCATCAGTAATTCTCACATGGCATTGCAAATTCTCAATAATTTGTGAAACTGCTTTTTGAAAAGCCTAAGGTGCTGAAGAAATATAAAATGACATTCTCAAGAATCTTCATTTCCCCCTGTTGTGTTGAATGCATGTGCCTTTGAACTGTCTAGATCAAAAGCAATTTGCCTGAAGGCTTGAGTGGCATCAGGTGCCAAAAAGTCTCATGGTATTATTGACAAAGCAGTTCAAAGTGGATAATGTTCTGATCTTGCATATCTATTCAGATTCTAATTTTGACTGGTTTAATAGCAGTAACCATATCAGTGACCCATGGACTTGGCTATGCTTGTCCTTCTCATTTGCTCTATACCTTATTTCTTTTTTACTACTTTTTTGATGCAACTGGATATCTCATCACTATTTGTATTTATTTATTTTATTTTTATTTTACATTTGTTGACCAGGCTAGTCTAACTGGATATATGTCCATTTTCAGTAGAGGCCCGGGGAGATAAGCTCCGAGGAAACAAACAAAATCACATACACAAAAACTAATGTATACAGTGAACATTGCAGGTGCAGTACAGAGAATAATCAGAGAGGTCATTCATTCATAACATTGTGCAAAATATACAGATACAATTAGTACAATACAAAATGTAGTTGCAATACATCATAAAGAAAAAGATGGCAGCTGAATTATACAATATATTAGTATACAAGTAGTCATAAAGAAAAAGTAGGAGCTGAAATTATACAATATATTAGTAAAAGTAGTCTCCTTAATGAGATTCTGAATATGTAAGTAATAGTATAGGAGGACAATGTAAGGTGTTATTAAGAACAAGAACTTGATTACTGAGAAGAGGAGGGTAGGTTGAACTAAGTAAGACGAGCTAGTTGATCAGTCAGGTTTAGTACAGGGGCACAATCAGTGTGTTCTGAGGAAAAGTTTCAGTTTGGTTTTAAAGAGTGATATAGAGGGAAGAGAGGAAAGTTCATTAGGAAGAAGGTTCCAGGATTTTCCAACAGTATTAGAGAAGAGACAGTCCCCAGCCCTGTTGTTTGATTTACAAATATTTACAAGACGTTTATGTGATGATCGTAAGGTCTTTAGATTGTTGTAGGGGGTAATGAGGGTAGATAGTATAGGGGTATTGGTAGGTTGGTAAAGGGTTTTATGGGCAATGGTCAGTTGGTGGAATTTAAGCTGATTTTGTAATTCAAGCCATCCTAGTTGCTTTAGATTAAAACAGTGGTGGGCTCTGAAAGGGTTACCTGTAGCAAATCTGGCTATGTTATTGTAGGAGTTTTCCATTTTATTAAGGTCGTTTTTAGAGAGATTAGTATATATGGGTGAGGCATAGAGGAGAGTAGAAATTAGATGGGTGTGAGCAATAGTTGTTCTAGCTGCAGGAGAGAGGAAGGGTTTGATCTTGTAAAGAGAGCCTAGTTTTCTATTAACAGATTTTAGAGTATTGTTAATATGGGTGTCAAAATTAAGGTTGTTATCTATGGCGATACCTAATAGTTTGGTAGTTGGATCTGGGGATATGAGAGTACCATTATTGGATGTTACTGTGAAGTCTATTGGGGGGGGGTGCTTACAAGTAGGAGTAAAAAGGAGGAGTTTAGTTTTTTGGGGGTTCAGAAGGAGACAGCGCTATGTAAACCATTGTTCAGCTGTGTTAAAACACATTTTGGGTAAGGGAGTGAAGTTCAGATTTAGATGTGGCTGAGCATATAAGTGTGGAATCATCTGCATATTGTATGCATGTAGCTTGGGGGATTGCTAGGTGAAGGTCAGTGATAAATATAGAAAACAGGAGAGGTCCTAATATGGACACTTGAGGAACACCAGTGTTAATGGGCAGATGGGTAGATAGAATGTTATGCCAAAGTACAGCCTGTTGTTTGTTATCTAAGTAGGACTGGAACATTTTATAGCTAGTGCATCTAGTGACAGGGATTTGAGGATATTTATAAGTATCTGGTCATTTGCCATATTGAATGCCTTAGACAGATCTATAAACAGTGCAAAGGAAAGCATATTGAGGTTACGGTTTTTGTTAACACAGTCAGTAAAGGAAAGGAGGGCGGTAGTAGTAGTGCTGTGGGAAGGTCTGAAACCATTAAGCGAAATAACAAGGAGGTCCAAGTACACCAGGAGTGAACACAAAATTCTTCAGCCACAAATGCTTACGCCCATGCACTGAGCACAAAAAGGAAACGGTAAGACAACAATCCAAACTGGTCTGAAACCATGTTGAGAGTTTGAAAGTAAGTTATTTTGGATTAGGTGGTCTAGCAATTGTCTGTGGATGCATTTTTCCAAGATCTTTGCTAAGGAAGAAAGTAGGGCTATGGGACGGTAATTGGAGAGTTCAGTAGAGTTCCCACCCTTGTGAAGGGGGATAATATGGGATACTTTCCAGATTTTAGGGATGTGTCCTTCACTGATAGTTCTATTCATGAGAATGGAAATGGGATAGGTGATGGATTTGGCTGCCTTTTTTAGATATTCAGCGGGTAGTTGGTCTGCTGAAGGAGTTCACGATTTCAGTTTTTGGATAAGGGTAAGAATATATGTTGTTGGGACTGGTTGGAAGAGAAATGGAGGGGATGGGATAGAGTTAGAGTTGTATATAGTTAAGTTCTGAGTAGATAACTGACTGACAAGAGTTTGAATGGCCTCAGTGAAAAAGGTGTTAAAGGCATTAGCAGTCTGCTTGGGATTCTCCTGGTCTGTGCCTTGTGGGTTTGGTGGGATGGATTGACCTGGGTGTAATAATTGATTAATACTTGCCCAGAACCTTTGTGGTTTATTATGGTGAGTCCACTGGAATTGTAGGTAGTAATTTATTTTGTCAGACAGTATAGCTTTTTTAGTTTCATTTCTCAGCAGTCTGAAGTGTTGTTGGTCTACTGGGTTTTTAGTTAAATGAGATTTATTCCAGTATTTATTTCTGAGATGGATTTTTTGCCTGGTTTCTTTTGAAAGCCATGGGGCAGATTTAGTTCTCATTCTAATAGAGCGGGTTGGTGCATGGTGGTCTAGTATGGCTAGGAAGTTATAATTAAAGTAATTAACAGCTTCCTCCAGTGTGAGGTTTTTTAAGGGAGACCAGTTACATGCTCTTAGTTCTCTCTGGAAGATATTGGGCTTGAAGTTTTTCTTGGTTCTAATTGTCCTAGATATGTTTGGATTAGGTAGATTGGGTTTAAGCCTGATGGTGTAGGTTAGTGCATGGTCACTGACATCATTAGGGAGGGTTCCAGCTTCATATGTCTGGGGATGATTATTTATGAGAATCCAATCTAAGGTACTTTCTTTTTTATTAGGCTTGTTTATCCTGGTAGGCGAGGCAATGGTTTGAGAAAAAACAAAAAGGTTAATAAGGCTGGTAGGGTGGCTACTGCTACAACACTTCCAATCAATGTTAAAATCACCTAGGATTATGGTTTCTTGTGGTACATTCTGGGATAGCCAACAAAGGATATTTTCTATGGTGGCAATGTTATTACCAGGAGGAAGATACCTACAGATAATATAGATGGATTTGAATGTGTTAAGTTGAAGCTTGATAATAAGAATTTCAGCACTGGAGTCTTGAGGTGGTTTATAGTCATAGGTAGTAATCTGTAACCCAGATTTAAATAGGATAGCTACACCACCACCATTTTTGGTTGCACGGTCAAGTCGCAAAATATTATAACCATGTGGGATGACTTCATTGTCTTTAGTTACAGGTTTTAACTAAATTTCTGTTAAACAAAGAATATCAAAGGAGTAGACTTCCAAGAGAGCATGGAGTTGTGCAACTTTGTTATTAATGCTACGTATGTTGAGGTGAGCTAATAAGAGTGAGTTAGGTGGTTTGGTAAGGGAATGGATAGTAGAGGGGTTGGGGTTGAGGAGTTGAGTTGTAGTAGCAGTTGTTGGGCCTGGGTTTTGGGTGAATGTCTCCATCTTTTAAAGAGAAGAGTAGTGTTTGATGTCTAGGATTTGGGAATTTACTATATAGAAGTAGAGATTTTCTGGGATTGGGAGAGTCATATCTAATGTGGGCTATCCTATGTATTTTGCTAGTAGATTGCTGGGTGTAGATGTTATGCTAACATGGTTAGTGAAAATAGGTAGAGAAGGAGAGGTAGATAGCTTATTGAGGTAGAGAAGGTGTGGATATAATGGATGTTCATAGGAGGTTAGCAGGTAATCTAACGTTAGAGCTGGTAGAAGTGTAAGTATGAGTAACCTCTGTAAGAGGGCTGGGGTGGGTAGCTTATACATCTGGAAGGGTAAGTTGTTAGGTTGCTGTCATAGGCTTGGAGATATACTAGGTGTGGAAAGGAATAGGTGGAGGGTGTGGTGGGAGAGATAAGGAGTGGTAAGTGAAAGGAGGGAATTGGAGTTAAGTGGCCAATGGTGAAGGGTTTGTGATTGGTGGAAGAGGGAAGGGGTGTGGTTAGATGGTATAAGAGTAGGACCCCTGGGAGTAGGTGGGATTTGGGGGTAGGGTAGGGGAGCGGAGTGAGCCCACAGGGCGAACAGACCGGGTAGATACAAGTGAAGGAGAAGCTAGAGAAGAAACTATCAGCAATGCTAGTAACTGAAAGAAAGTTAGGCAAGTCAGGAGTGAAAAAGATCAGAGATAAAACAGAAGTCTATGAGAAAAAAAGCATGTGGGTGTAGACAAGCAGTTGTTATCAACTGACTTATTGTGTGGGTGGGAACAGGTGGTTATATCTAACTACTTAGGTGAATCCTACAGGGAGCATTAGATATTGCACTTATAGAGAATATGCCTACTGAACACATGCTGCTCTGATGCAAATGCATTCACCAGGCAAAGCTGAATGGGCAAGCAAGCTTTTCCTGCTGTGTAGCACAAAATAATGTTCAAGGGAGTTGCTACAGAGCTCATGAGCTTCAAGAGAAGTGTAGAACACTTCCTAGGCCTAGAAGCTGGCCTACTCACTATTATCTGACTGTCACCATTGGGCTCTCCTGCTCCTGTCACAAACAAATGGATTTAATTACTTTTCCCCTAGCATGGGAATGCCTGTTCCTCAGAACTGACAGTACAAGTGGGTTGATTGAATCACATTAGAGGTAGTGGTGTTGGAAAGGAGGTGATTAAAAAAGATTCTGTACATACTGAAATAGTATGGCTAATAATAGATGCAACTTTTCAGCACTTATAGGCTCATAGGTTCTTAGGTAATACTAAGCTGACAACTCTAATGAATGTTTGTAAGCCCAGCCATGCATCCCAATCATATTGGGCAGGGTTTGATACCGTAAGTTTTTATGCAGAGTATATATAAGTTGGGTATGAGTGGTTATACATCAACAAGTTCACTCTTTCTAATAAAGACATAGGTGCCAGACCAGGGGTAAATTTTCGATTCCCCATCTATTGATTCAGCTTATGCTTGAATAAGTGCAAGGAAGAACTCTGTTGCACATGCATAGGAAATCTGCTTCAGAGAAGACGAAGTCTCTGAGACACATTCATATCCATCCAACATATCTTATTTATGTTACAGATGAGGTTTAAATATCTGCATCAGGGTTTTCTGATGCTGTTTTGCAGATATGCAGTAGATCCAGAACAGCTGGATCAGAGGATCCCTTATAGGCCAGCAGAGGTTTTCTCTCAGCATTCTGTAGCAGACTGAGTACAGGAACAGGGCTTTAGGGTGGTCTACGTAGGACATATTTTCTACACCATATATTCTTTTTGTCAATGACCATTGTAGATGTGCCATTTGGTGTATATGCCTTGTGAGGTACATATGGAAGCGGGCATTTTACTCAATGATTTTTCCATTGCACCTGTGATTCATTAGACCAATGATATCTTTAGATCCAGATGCCATATCTTTGCTTATATGTTGCATAACATAGAATATTTTATTACTACAGTAGACACATGATATCCAAATCAGTGTCCACATATGTTCCCAAATCCCTAACCACAGGAGCTACACTATGGGGTATATTATTAATGCAGTAATTTCCTGGGGTGGCTGTCATAATGGAAATTATGATCTCACATTTCTTGGCTTTAAGTTTTAGGCTATGACTCTGGAACCAATTATTAGTTTGTGTTAGGCCTTCTTGGAGAGGATTTGTTTCTTTGATGGACTCATTGATTGTGCTTACTGTGCCATCTTTTGTGAAATTGATCAGCCACAGGTCAATGATGTTAGCCTTAAGTTCAGAGAAGATGATACCAAAAAGAAGTGGCCCCAGCACCGAGCACTGAGGGACTCCACTAATGACTTGCCTTGTAGAGACAAACTTCCCTATCCTGACGTATTCAGTCCTATCTGTGAGCAATCTGGCTAGCAAGTGGGTGACATGGGTTTATAACCCATCTTGCGAGCTTGCTACAATGCCCAGGTGGAGTATTGTGATAAACAGCTTGACAAGGTCAAGGTAGACTGTACTCACCATTTTGACCTCATCCATTGCTTAGGTGACCTTCTTGAAGAAGTCCAACAAATAGAGCAGGCATGGCCTGCCCTTTATGAAACCAAACTGTGTTGGGTTCAGTGTCTGAAGGTTTCCAGTGTCATTGTTAATCATATCCATGATAAACACTTTTTATGGATATACATATAAAACTAGATAAATTTATGGATCAGTAGTTACCTGGGTCTGTGGATGTCCCTGCCCTTGAAGAAAGTTATATCACTTGCAGTCCTCTATTCATTCTGCATGAAGCCTGTCTGGAGGCTACAGCTAAATAACGATTCTAGTGGGCCTGCTATGTCATGTTTCATGACACTTAGAAGGCAACCTGGAATACTATCAGGACCCATTAGTGCAGAGTTTTTTTAATTGGACAAAACATTGAGGACCTGTTCTGTTCTATGGTTGAGATATTTCTTGAGAGGTATTCAGGGAGAAAGTAGGGTAAAGATAGAGCTGAATTTATCTGCCAGTAGATTTGTTAAATCCTCCAGTTCAGTGTAGGTGGCTCCATTTACAGTTAGCTCAGCACATTGTCTATTACCTTTGAGTTTGTGGAAAAAGCTAAAGAATACCTTGTAATTGTCCTTAGCCTGGGAGACTATTTTTAACCTCATATTTGGCTTTGGTAAACATAAGCAGTTCACTCACTAAGTTGCACATTTAACTTGATGAGGGAGTTCTTATCTTGCTAGGGATTGTATATTCTAATTTTGGCCACGATTTAATTCCTTTTGTTATACAGTCTATTGATGTTGGGATACCGCAGGGGTCACTTGTTTTTTAAGTTTGCCCTTTGCTTATTGTTGGCAGGTACTGTTGCCTATATGCAGCTATGTACATGGTTGCAAAGGAGTTCTGTGATCAATTCTGCATAACTACTGATATTCGCTGGGGCTGCGAAGGGCTTGCAATTTTGCCAAAGTCACCGCCCCTGAAGGAAGCTTTATAGTCTAGCCTGTCAATTGAGGATGTTTCACTGGGAAGGGGTGTTACATTCATCCATGCTGGTAAGGACTAGGTTGAAAATGTTTGCATCCCTAGTAGGTGTAAGGTGTAGCTGGTCAAGGGCATTTGTGTTGACAAAGTTCAGGAAACTTTTGGTATGTGAATTTGGGGTTCTATACGATTCCCATTTTATAGCAGGGAAGTTGAAATCCCCCATGAGTATAGAATTCAGTTAAGTGGAGAGTGATTCCAGTAGATTTAAGTGGCATGGGTTTCCTGGGCAATAAAAATGAACCTATAGTTTTAAAAGATACAGCTGGAGAGGCCACAAAAGTACCTCACGAAGAGGATCCTAGGCTTTAAACACATGCCCTACATGGACAGAGTCAAAAAACTCCAGCTTTTCTCTGTCTCATTGTCTGTTAAGAGGGGATCTCTGCTTGACTTACAAAGCCATGTCTGACCTGGGTCTATATTACTTACATGAATGCTCAGAATGTCGAATATGTATTTATTGTCACCTATTGAGTGAAAACTGCAATTAGCAAACATTCACTTGTTTGAATATCATAATATCGAAATGTTTTGGTTGGCCAACACCGTTCCCTTACTGCAGCTGATAGAAATCGGTTTTGTGAAATCATGTTACAGTGAAGATCGGACAATTTTCCCCTTCTTCACTGTAGTGTGATCTCGGAGTTTTTATATATCAAAACCAATTTCTATCAATGGTAGTTTTGATGCATTATACGTAGCCTTGTAGTTACATCTCCTGCTCATCTGTGTGTGCTGGCCAACTATGATTTTTCAAAACTGACATTTTCGATATTTACAGATTTCGTTCAGCACAGCATTCATTCAATAGGTGTTGACAAAGACGTGTTCGACATTCTAAGCATTCATGCTTATAATATAGACCCGTCTGACTGAGCCCTGTTAGAAATATTACACCTATAGAAATCCCAATCCTCCCCACCACACACTCCAGGGACCTCACCCTCATTACCATAATCAACAGAATAACCTGGAGGGACAGTTTCATAGCCCAGAAACTGCCCATACTCTAGAATAGACTTCCCATACATGTCAAGCAGAGCACCTCTCTAGCCCTTTTCAAGAGAAATCTTGATAAGTGGATGGGAAATAGAAAGTTTACCCAGGGGATCACTCCAGTGGCTCTACTTGATAGAGGCACTGGGAACTAATGGCAGCATGATGCCAGGGCACTTCTATGGGATAGGCTTGTAAAGGCTTCAAGGCCATTGGTCTAGTACACACCTGTGAACCTATGAACCTATGGTACTTTGCATATGGTGAGTTGTAGATGGAGAAGGTGAAGTGCATCATATTTCTTGACCAGCACTGAGGTGTATTTGTTTCTGATGTAAATTGAGACACTTCCATCTTTTGTCCCTACCTGTGCTGTAACTGGTCTAAATGTGTGGAAGGCATTGTAATCTTACACTGCTGGGCTGCTGTCTGTGGCTTTAAACCATGTCAAAGTAACTACACAGACATCTACATTCTCCACAATGGGGAGAGCCTGCAAAGTGTGGAGTGTTTTGTTTAGATTCTTAATATTGAGCAGAAATATCTTTAGATTATCTTGGATTAGTCTAGCCATGTTGGGTGGTTTGTCAGGTTGGCAATTCCTAAAAAAGCCACTATCAGGGTGGATAAAGTTTTAGTCAATATTTGGAAGCCTAGAGTATCCATATGTAGACTATTTCTGGAAAAGCAGTGTGGTCTGCAATCACATAATCTCAGGCTAACAAATAATGTACCCCCTTTGAATGACACCAAAAACTAAGCCAGTTATTATTTTATTTATTTAGCTTATGTGATATTTGTTTACCAGGAAATTCCAACTTGGAATGAACCAATTTTCAGTAGAGGCCCAGAGAGCAATGCTCTAGATGCATGTCTTTAAAGTATTAAAGTTAATTACCTTTTTGTTCATATTGTGGCATTAGCCTTGGAGAATGCAGAATGTAGCTCAAGTGTAGTCGCAAACCAGCTTGTGACACATTGACAGAGACTTCAATCACGTCTGTCTTCATATAGTCTAGTGAGGTATGTTTCAGGTCATTTACGTTCACATGGACTTGAATTATACTGGTACTTGTTCAATGACCTGTGTACATGTGTGATTTCTCTGATCCTGGCCCTGATAGGCAATTGACCATGACGCCCTCTTTGCTTGGGCTAGTGAGTGGAACATCAATATGCCTCACAATGGAGTCACGTCTGGCCAAAATAGTGGGTTCTGTAGTTTTCTGCCTTATGGACTTAGATGCTGAGATACTGTCATGTGAGGCTGAATGTGACTTGGTGTGTATAGCTTTGGTAGTGTGTTATTGGGTTTGCGGGGGATACTTAACTGCTCTATTTACAAGGCCTTTGAAATTTGGTTAGATTACTTTCAAGAGCCTCAACATATGGTCTACGTGTTTGTCCTGTAGTGTGTGTGTGTGTGTGTGTGTGTGTGTGTGTGTGTGTGTGTGTGTGTGTGTGTGTGTGTGTGTGTGTGTGTGTGTGTGTGTGATTTGTACTGGCTGTAAGAGGGAGTCTTGCCTCCAGTGACTGTACATAACTGAACCTCTCACACACAGTATCAGATTATCAGAAAACATGAAAGAATTTCAGTATTGTCTGTGGAAGCCTATTTCTACTAAGCTAAGAGACCACTGAAAAGTTCAGATCCTGTGTTAATACAGTAGGCTATGGGGAGGGTGACACTAATAGGGTAAAGAATAGTTTAGCTAGGGTGATATTTAAGTAAAGCTACAGTCAAAGACAAGACTCCTGGTTCTAGGCTCCTCTGTGTACAGCACTGTAAGAAAGCACTTGAGGTGTATAACAGATTACCTTGGGTGCTATTTGGGTATATAGAGATTGTTATAGTTCTATGTGCCTATGTCTGTACAGTGCATGGTTAAATAGCCAGGTGAGGAGCAGCACAGGCAACTTATGATAGCATAGAAATACAAAAATTCAATGAGCCCTCAGTTACATTAACCCTGCAGCTCTCTCACACACACCTTTATCCCTAATTCATCTTTCCTTATATTGCCATCCCCTTTATTTAATGTCTCTCATTCATCCTACTTCCCTGTTCTCTTTGCATCTCTCTCACACCTTTTCTCCTTTCTTAGCCTATTCTCTCTGCATGCCTCTCACACCTTTTCTCTCCCTTCTTCCCCCCACGGTATCTTTTCTTGCAGCTTCTCTCACTCACCTCTTCTAATGTCTTCATTCCTCTCTATATAATAATATGCTGCTATCTGTGTTGCATAAGCCATCTAAGTCATTATGGTGACATCTTATCCTAAGCATAATTCCATTTCTCATTCATGTTTTGACTGGTAACTGCTTCTTGAACTAAATGTTGCAGCATATTAGTACATCTGTAAAAGCAATCAGAGGCCCAAACTTGACTTAACTCTTCCACTATTGTCAGTAGATCTTAAACCAATCCTTCTTAGCTGTTGAACACTCCATATTTTTTCAGTTGACTATCATATATCTGTCTTCTCCTCACGGTATCCTTTCTTGTAAATATTGTCTCTTGCCTCTTCTAATGTCTTCATCTCTGTATAATGATATGCTGCTAATCCTGTTATGCAAGCCATCTCAGTTATTATGGCTTATAAACCGGATGGTTTATAATGGACATGTTGTCTTCCATTTGGCACAGGTTGTGCTGTACTAGATATGCAGTATCAAGGTTTTTGGTTGCAACTCCTGACAATCAGTTTTCTACCTTTATTTTTCTGCAACAAGACAAGCTGTGACACTTCTGGGTGCTTATCATTTGGAATGTCATTTGGAGATCTTTGTATTTATTTTGCACAAATATCCATGATTTCTTCTAAACAGCTTATGATCTTCTTTGTCACCAGTTTAGGATATTCCTTCATCTGCTTTACCAACCATTTACCCTTCAGGCTGTGGATTTTCCTATGGATTTTAGGTTCTTAGTTTGTGTCCAACTTAATAGTAGAAGTTTTTTTTTGCAATATCTATCACAGTTGTATGTAGGTCTCTACTTTCTTTCTAGCATTTCTTTTACACTGCATTGATTTTCAGGTTTCAATAATATAGTCAAAGTCGACAATTTCTTTTACAATTTTGCAAAATATTGAGTTTCTGTAATGTACTATTTGTTTATTCCAAAATGGCATTATGGCAGTCCTCATTGCTTTTGCAACTGCTTTTCCATGAGGAAATGTACGCAAGTTCCAACTGTACATTGCAGGCTATTGTCACATTTATAAATATCAAGTATTCCCCCAATTCAAAAATGTAAACTTTAATTTATTAATCCCACTTGTATTATGTCTGCAGTTTAATAATGTCTGGGAATTTGGTATTATAACCATTGCATATGGGATATATGGCTTCATCGAGGTTGAACAAATCAGTATCCAGTCAGCTCCTTGAGTGATCTGGAGCAGGACAAGTTATCATATTTTCCAATGGACTGTTGTTATGGTATACATATTACATATTGTATAGTTCTACTCTATTTTCTCTTTCTGAGTTAACATTCTTGGCCGACCCATTAAATATTACTATTTTTCAAATCTGATTCATTTAAAGCATTTGTATTCTCTGTTGACTAAAAATATTACTCTTTAAACATTATGTTTATGCTATTTGTATGATTTGTTAACTAGGTTGTCTAACTAGGGTAAAGCTTATTTTTAATATAGGCCCAGGAGCATTGTTTCATTTTTATGACTCTCCCAGAGTCACAGAGGCAAATAAAGACTGAGGGGCTGAATGTTAGAGTGCTACGATCTTAGGGCTGTATGACACTGTCAGTCTAAGCTAAGCTTAGCACCACTATGGGTTAAAGTCCTACTTTACAGGGTACTGCTTACAACCACTGATCAGTGAACAGCTCTGCGAAACCACACTTAATTTATATCACACAGGAACAGCTAAAAACTAACGCCTGTGCCCACCAACTAATACTTAATATACTTTAAGATCCATGGAAAGCCTCCCAACTCAGAGAGACCAAGTAAATAACTTCTGCCACAAGGTGGAAGGTCCTGAAACTTCTTCAAGTAAAAGCACAGCAAAAGTAGCTCAAGTGTAGATTAGCACCCAACTAAGTCCCTAAAAAGCCCTCTGGCTGATGAAACTATCTCACTTTAAGCCTCCCTGTGTGTTTCCCAACGTGGACTGACCAGGCTACTTTAGCACTACCACCAGAATAGCAGTCCCACTCTTCTTAATGTAAAAACACACTTTGGTTAGCCAAAAGTGAAAAGGTACCAACTAACTACAATTGTCACTTTAAGCACTCTTGTTTGTTCCCAGCTCGGACAAAACAGGCTTCCTTTCTACTCTCACTAGAATTTCAGTCCCAGGCTTCTTGATGTAAAATGTACTTTAGGTAGAGTAAAGTGAAAAAGTATCAGAACCAAAACAATTCTCACTTTAAGACTCCTTCTGCATTTTCCAACTCTGACTGAGCAGGTTACTTTACTACTGCCACTAAAATAGCAGTCCCAGTTTTATTAATGTAATAAACATGCTTGGCTGGCAAAACATGAAATAAGTATCAACCAGCTACAGCAATTAATTGTCACTTTAAGTCCCCTTGTGTGTTTCCCAGCTCAGACAGACCAGGCTACCTTTCTACTCCCATCAGAATTGCAGTCCCACCCTTCTTAATGCAGAAACATACTTTAGCTAACCAAAAGTGAAAAAAAACTATTGGAAACAAATCAAATAACTAGCTTCAACAAGTAATTCTCACTTTAATTCCCCTCATGTTTCCAGCTCAGACAGACCAGGCATAACTCTCAACCCCTTAGAGCAAGAAATCTGGACAAAGCCATGAAAAAAGTGGTACAAATAGGGACAATTTTTAAATATTGCTCTTCCAAACTTAGAAAGTTGATAGAATAACAGGTTTTGCATTATCATGAATTTTCTGAAGGATATAAAGTCTAAAACACAAATGTCTGTCATTTTCTAACTTCAGTCTTTAATGATTTGCCACTAATTTGCCAGAAAGTCACAATTTTATGAAAAACGGACCACAAATTTAAGGCAAAAATCTGGACATTCTGTGAAAATCTGTACAGCTGAGAGGTAGAGACCAGGCTACCTTACTACTCCAACTAGAAATGCAGTATCAGTCTTAACACACTTTAGTTAGCCACAACTGAAAAGATACCAGAAACAAGTCTAATCACTAGCTACAACTAATTGCAAGGGCATTCAAAGGCAGACAAGCCAGCAATGAGGAACACATACACACATCAAGACAATTTCAAAGTGCACTAACAGTCTAAGGGGGGGGGGGTTCCCAGTTTCTTCCATCAGTAACCAATAAAATGAGCAGAGGGGATAAGACTGGGACGAGATTCTAGGTCCAGTTATACAGTGGAATCATGGGACTAAAAGCCTTTAAGTATAAAACCAAAACACCAATACAGAAGATGGGAAAGAAACCACTTAATCCTAGCACAAAAATCAAAAACCAATGCAGACTGTAAAATTAACTTAAATTAATAGCTTTAACTTTGATAAGGAGCAAAAAACACAAACACACACACACACACACACACACACACACACACACACACACACACACACACACACACACAAACACACACACACACACACACACACACACACAAAAACACACACACAATTGATTTCATTAAGATGAAAGCAATTATAAAACTGCTTAACATGCAATTCTCTGAATGCAAAAATGTAGTCCAAATGCGTTTGTCATCTTGAGGTAGTGTCAACATTGAGATGATGGACTTCTCTTGACCTGTAAAATACCTGGGAGGAGCTGGGTTGATTGGCTACAGCAGACTCACATAAATACCTAGGCCTAGTGCAGAAACCAAAAAGAATGTAAAATATAAAAATGCCAAAAATTAATATCTTTAACTTCAAAACTATAGCAAAAAAATGATTTAAATTGTAAGATAAGTGCAATGATAAATCTACTTAAAAAGTACTTCCCTGAATGCAAAAATGTAGTCCAAATGCTTTTGTTATCACCCTGCAGCAGCCTCAACACTGAGATCATGGACTGTTTGGGTGTTGTAAAATACCCTGGTGGGCTGGGTTGCTTGGCTACAAATAACTCAGAAGAACACTTAGGCCTATCACAGAAATCACAAAGCAATTCATCCATCCACATCCATCCATACCCCCCTTTTTCCCATATTTGCACATGGGGTTGGGGTGTCACTTCATATGGCTTAAATTAATACTTTTGCCTTCATATAAAGAGCAAAGGACACACAAAACTGATTTAAATTATATGTACAATTAGAAATCTACTTAAAATGTGCTTCCCTGAAAGCAAAAAGGTAGTCCAAATGCTTTTGTTATCAGTTGCAGTCCCAAAACTGGGATGTGGGGGCTGTTCATCTGATGTAAAAGATTGGGGGGGGGGGGGGCTGGATTGATTGGCAACACCAAACTCAGAGAAACACCTAGGCATAGTATAAAAACAAAAAGCAATGCAGACTATAAAAATGCCTTAAAGTAATTGCTTTTACTTCAGATAAAGAGCAAAAAGCACATGAAGTGCACATAAAAATCTGCTAAAAATGTACCTCTAGGAAAGCAAAATATTTGTTAACAGCTTGCACCAGTCTCAACATTGAGATGGTGGACTCATCTTGTGCTATAAAATATGGAGAGGGGGCTAAGATGATTTGCCACAGCAAACTTAGAGAAATATCTAGGAAACCAAAAAAGAATGTAGACTATAAAAAGGGCTTAAATTAATAACTTTAACTTTGGATAAAAATCAAAAAATACACAAAATGAAATTAGGTGGCAAGATAAGTGCAATTCAAAATCTATGTAAAATGTATTTCTCTGAATGCAAAAATGTAATCCAGATGCTTTTCTTATCAGCTTGCAGCAGTCTCAAGAAGAAAGAAAAAGAAAGTTCCTTTCTGTTTTCACAGACATTAGTAATGAACTTTGACCTAGATTCAAGGTAGGAAACCAAGCAAGAATCCAACATTCTGACACAACTGGAACATTATTTTATTTTCAAGCTTTCTTTAAGTGATACTTGTTTCATAAATGTCATGTGAAAGGAATATGTTAGGAATAAAAAAAAAATCACCAGAACTTTAACACTTTTAATTAGCATATTATGTAAATATGGCATTCAGTTAATCCAGCAAGGTACATACTAAGCAAAGTTAAACAAAATTATTGACTTATATAGTCTTAAAGTTATCAATTCTTTATTATATCATGACCCCCCCAAAACGTGCACGCTGATTGGCCAGCGTGCCCGTTGTAAATCGAGTTATACTAATGGAAAAAGGTCCGGTCGCCCGGACTTTTTTCCATTAGTATAACTCTTTTTTTTTAACACTGTCTCGCTATGTTAAACCCATTTAACATAGTGAGACAGTGTTTAAAAGCAATGGAGCAAGCAAGATCTCCGCTGCTTTTTTTTAGTGTTTCGCTATGTTAAATGAGTTTAACATAGCGAGACAGTTTTAAAATAAGCAACGGACATCTCCGTTGCTTATTTTAAAACTGTCTCGCTATGTTAAACTCATTTAACATAGCGAAACACTAAAAAAAAGCAACGGAGATCTTGCTTTCTCAGTTGCTTTTGCCCACAGCTATGATGTACTGCGCAGGCGCGCAGTACATCAGAACTGCCGCGGATGCCAGACATCTGCGGTAGGGCAGCAAACAGGCATTATACTATGCCATTATTTAAGAAAAGTAATAGTTTCTTTTCTTAAATAATGTCATGGTATAATAACTCACTTCTGGTGGTAATGCTAAATTACCCACGGTTGGCTTTTTGGTCCGGCTTCACTGACCAAACCACGCCAACCGTGTGTAAATTTAGCATTACCCACACCCAGGCGTGGGTTATTGCTATATAATTTAATGACATTCTCTTACAAGTATTTAACAGTCATATGTTTAGTTAAATGAAATATAGTGTCATTCAGTCTAATTATAGTTAAACAGTAAAACTAACCATTTATATTGCTCAGCATGAAAAATGTTTTAGCTTAAAAATATATAGGTTCATAGGTTCATAGGTAGATACTAGGCTATCTGCCCTAGGGCATTTATAAGCCTAGCCAGAGTGTATTTGGCTTCCGCCTCCCTATTAGATTAGCCTACTGTGCCTCTGTAAAGTAGGTCACAGAAGGTACCCTTTTAAGGTTAGTTTACTATGCCTCTGTCTAGCAGGGACACAGAAGAGATCACAGGGGTGAATTTGCGATTTCCCATCCACGCGTCAAGATTTCGCTTGAAGAGGGTCAGCGAGGGGCTACGTCTAACATGAATTGGGATTCTGTTCCAGAGTGAGGGGAGCCTCTGGGAAATTAATCTGTCCCTCCAGCATGTCCTATTTATTTTTGTGCTGAGGTTTAGGTCCCTGGATTGTGTAGCTCTAAGGGACTTGGATTTTTTGAGGTGGAGCATGTCCATTAATTCTGGGTTTGACATGGCTTTGTACGTCAAGCATAGATCGCCTCTGAGTAGGTGGTAAGCAACTGAGTAGAGCTGGAGTTTCTTTAGTTGAGCTGCATAGGACATCTGTTTGTAGCCCATGATCCTCTTGGTGAGGTACTTTTGGGGTCTCTCCAGTTGCTGCAGGTGTCGAGTAAGGTACATCCCAAAAGGGGCATTGTATTCAATTATGGGCCTGATGAGTAGAGGGGGCACAATGACCTCTCTTGATCTAGATGCGAACCCTTACATGATAAGGTGGGCTATATAGAAGGTCTTTCTAACCACTTTGGCAACGTGATTACCAAAGGAGAGATTACTATATACGTTGGTCCCCACGTCTCTAATTACTTCTTCCATACTTAATGGATTACCACCTATGTGGTAATTTGTGGGCACCTTGTTTTTCCCAAAGGGGATGACTATGCACTTTTTAGCATTTAGCTTGAGGCTGTGGCTCTGGCACCAAGCATCCGTCTCTGTGACACCCTTTTGGAGGATGCTTGTGTCAGCTGGAGATTCGATTATGGCCCCCAGTTTGCAGTCATCTGTGACCTTTGTTAGCCATAATCCCCCCATGTTTGCCTGAACCTCAGAGAAGTATATACCGAACAAGAGAGGTCCCAGAACTGAGCCCTGTGGGACGCCACTTGTAACTTGTTTGGATTCGGACATGGCACCTGTGATTCTGACCATGTGGGTTCTATCTCTGAGCCAGTTTGCAACCCATCTTGTGATATAGGGGTTGATATTTAAGCTGGTAAGCTTATTTATGATGTACAAGTGGGGTATTGTGTCGAAGGCTTTTGCGAGGTCCAGGTAGGCTGTGTGGACTACCTTGCCTTCATCTATGGCTTTGGTAACTATTTCAAAGAAATCAACTAGGTTTAAGAGGCAAGATCTGTCCTTAACAAAGCCGAATTGGGTAGGGTCCTGTGTCTGGAGGCTCTCAATGTCTTTGTTTGAGTTCCATGATAGTATGCTCCATAGCTTTACAGACCAGACTAGTCAGGCTTATGGGGCGATAGTTTCCATGGTCCATTGTGGCACCACCTTTGTGGAGTGGGACCACTGTAGCTGTACGCCATTTTTTGGGTACATATCCTGTAGTAAGGCTAAGTTTAAACAGTGACTTAATGTGAGGGTTCAGTTCTTCTTGGAGCTCATGTAAGACACAGCCTGGGACACCGTCTGGTCCCATAGATGCTGTGTTTTTTGCTTTGGAGAGGGCAGCTTTCACCTGTGCATCTGTGATGTCAGGGAGGTTACATTCAGTTGGGATAGGCATTTGCTCCTTTGGGGGGGAGGGGGTAGAAGTTTGTGCTGAATCTGTCTGCCAGGATGTTGGCCATGTCTGTAGGTTCGGTATATTTTGTACCGTTATGCAACAATTCAGAGCATATCTGGGAGTTTCCGCCCATGTCCCTGACATAACTAAAGAAGGCCTTGTGATTATCTTTAGTGTCTAGGGCAATTTTTCTTTCGAAACTGGCCTTTCATGATTTTATGAGGGATCGACGTTTCTTGCTAATACTGATCAGAGATACCTTCCCTTTTTGGGATTTTGCTCTGTCATGTAGTAGCTTCCTCCTTCTGTTGTATAGCTTATTTATGGCTGGGGTCCACCAGACCGGTCTCCTGTTTTTGGAGGAGTGAGTCTTGGTTTTATTTGGGATAGCACGATCCATGCATTCCTGCAGGTGCTCATAGAATGCATTTGTAAAAGATTCTGCGGATTGGGCTGTATTATCATCTGGCCCAGGGGCTTTGAAGGATTCCACCTCAGTCTTGAGAAGTGCAAAGTTAGCTTTTGAGCAATTCTTTACAGTGATTTCCTTGGCTGGGCGTGGGGATGGGATATGGATGTCCAGGGAAATTTGTTTATGGTCTGATCTTACCAATGAGGGGTTTACCTCTGGTGTGGAACATAGAGTCCCCATGTTGGTGGTGACCAGGTCCAATATGTTGTTCCCTCTTGTGGGAGTGGTGACCAGTTGTTCCATTGCGTTAGAGTTTATAAATTCAAGGAACTGTTGGGCGAGGGTGTTTGGGCTTGAGTAGTTTTCCCAGTCAATGTTTGGGTAGTTGAAGCCACCCAATAACATAGTGTTTGGAGATACCTTTATATTCTCCAGTGTTCTCAGGAATGCCAAGTGGGGTTCCTGTAATAGGGAGGGTGTTCTGTAGCAGGCTACAAACTGAAAGGCAGTTTTGCCCGCTGTTAGTTGCACATGGATGGTTTCCGATGCTTCGTGCAGTGCCACTAACCTGGAGGTGTAGGTATCTTTGATGAATATAGATACACCTCCTCCTTTTGTGCTTTGGTCCGAGTTTTGGGGCCAAAACGCATGGTATGAGTTATAACCTGGTAGTGCTGGGGTGCTCTCAGGAGCCTTGAACCAGGTTTCTGTTACTGCACAGACATCAATTTTCTCCATACTGAGGAGAGCCTTGAGTGCATGCATCTTGAGGTTTAGACTAATGGCATTGAGTAGCATTACCTTTAGTTTTTTTACCTTGGGTTGTCTATGTAGGTGGGTTTGTCCTTTGAGCCTTGCCTAAAAAAAGCACTATGGAGGTGGCAATAGCCTTGGCCAGTATACAAAAGCCTAAGGCTGACAGGTGCAAGCCATCCCTAGTGAAGCAACGTGGCTTGTCGAGCATGTCATCCCAGGCTGACAGACACTGGATCCCCTTTGAATGACACCAATACTTTAGCCAGTTGTTGAAACTGATCATTTTGTCTTTATACTGTGGCATCATTGTTGGTGAGGGCAAGATGGTACTCAAGGTCAGGGTCATACCAGCCTGGGCTACATGGTCAGAGAGCTCCTCTATGTCTCTTTTCATGTAGTCCAGGGAGATACATCTCAGGTCATTCACACCAGCATGGACAATGATGGAGTCATATTTGTACTTGCTTTGGAGTGACCTGAGTGCTTGCGTTATGTGGCGGATCCTGGCACCCGACAGGCATCTTACAGTGACCTACTCCTTGTTCAGTCTGGTGAGCGGGACGTCAGTGTGCCGGACAATAGAGTCCCCTATAACAAGTGTATTTGGTGTGTTGTTTGGCCTTAAGGGCTATGACTGTGAGGCACACTGATTTTGTGAGATATGTGATTCATGGGTATTGTTGAGCGGTGGCTGTTGCTTGGATATCTGCTTAGCAGGTCTTTGCTTTTTAGGCAGATTTTTATTTAGAGCCTCCGATTATGTTTTTGTGTGTTTATGTGTTGGGTATGCAGATGCAATAGGTTTGTGTGAGACTGGATTTGTGGTGTGGGTGGTTACCTTTTCCTCCTGACTGACTGTGCCAGTCTTGGGTTGAGAGAGCTCTGCCTCCAGTTTGGCTGTGTAACTGCATCTCTTACATATATTAGAGTTTGTTGAAAGGAGGAGAGGGTTGTCTATGTACATAAGGCAATTGTAACATTGCCTCAAAATTTCCAGATTCACCAGCTGGACTGGAGAGTAACCTTGAAACTGACCCTTGGACATACCAGATTGGTATAGGGAACTGTTTTTTATGCACTTATATAGGTTTTGAATCTTAAAGTCCAATACAAATCTTTTACTTAAAAGGTAAATCCATTGTTTCAGAAAATAAAAGTCCTGTAAGCAGTGAATAAAAGTCACATGTTTTAGGTGTTTTAATTTTGAAAGCAGTTTTCCAGGAATTCATCTCACTCTGCCTCTTGAACGATATATTATTCCAATCTACTTCTTCAGTATTATTAAGGACTTTACTTGTTTTGACTAAAGTAGATGCCTCCTCCATTGTGTCAAATACTTTACTTCCTTCAGAAAGCAATAATTTGATATTTGCAGGAAATAACAACCTGGCTTTTATATTGGTCTTTTAAGTTCCTTGATCAGTGGTATTGAGGATTTTACTCAGTATTTTATTGGAATAATCATGGTCAAATCTGGTTACATGCTCACTTTCTATTTTAATAGGTGAGCTGGACCATGCTATTTTTAATATTTGATCTTTTTCTAAGCTAGACATAGATTTAACTATAATTGAACATGGTAGTGAGCTTACCTTCATTGAATGTGCTCTCAGGGATCTATATGCCCTTTCAATTCCAACAGATAAAGTTTTAGGTGGATTCAATGTTTTATGTAGTCAGGTTGTTATGAATTGTATTATATTGTTTCGCTTAGACTGTCCAGGCATACAATACATTCTGATGTTATTTTGTCTCAGTCTATTTTCTAAAACAGCAACTTTATTTTGTTTTAAAGAAATTCAGTCCAGGAATCACTTTCAGTTATTCTCCCTTCATGATCATTTAAAGCTTCTTCCATCCTGCTGATTTGTACACTTTGTTGTTTCATAAGAATTTCTAAATATTCCCTCATCTTTCTGAACAATTCTTTGAAACTTTCTATTTTGGTATCCATTTTGTCCATTTTAAGTAATAACCCCAGTAAACTAGATATTATTGACTATTTTTTTTTTAACATAAGAATCCTGAGTACCATTTCTCGAGTAGCTCATGTTAACGTTTCTTCTCTCTTAACTGAACAGTTGATGTTCTGGCAGGAAATTACAGTTTCTGAAGAACCTAAATTTATAAATCTGACTATTAGTGAATAAAACTAACTGACAAATATCTCCAAATTTTAATTTTTTGATTATATTTTCTATGAGAGAAAAGTTTTACATAACAGAGGTTTCATGTGTTGCTGCTCTGCTAGCTATCTTGGCCACCTCATAAATCTACTTACAATGTACTTCTCTGAAAGCAAACATGTAGTCAAAATGCTTTTGTAATCCTCTTATAGTAGACTCATCACTGAGATGGTAGACTGGTCATGTGGTATAAAATACTGGCTGGACTGATTTGCTCTATCAAACTCAAAGAATTTCCAAGGTCTAACACAACATCCAATAAATACATAAATACATAAAGCAATCCAGACTATAAAATATCTTAAGTTAATTGCTGAAACATAACATAAAGAACAAAAAAAAAAAACACGAGTGATTTAATTGGTAAGGTAAGTGCAACTATAAATCTATTTAAAATGTACTTTTCTTAATGGAAAAAAATGTCCAAATGCTTTTGTTACCAGTGCTCAGATGTTGGACTGCATGTGTGCTGTAAAATACCATGAAGGCTAGAATGTTTGACTACAGTAATCTCAGATAACACTTGCACAGAGACCAAAAAGCAATGCAGACTATAAAAATGCCTTAAAATAACATTTTTTTTACTTCTGCTAGAGAAGTAAAAAAAAGAAAAAACAGAACTTAATTAAATGTCAAGGTAAGTGAAATTGTAAATATACTTGAAATTTACTTTGCTCAATGCTTTCAGCCTGCAACAATATGGATACTGAGATGGTGAGCTGCTCATGTGTTATAAAATACCAGGGGGTGGGTCTTGGTTGTCTCATTATAGCAAACTCAGAGAAACACATAGGACTAGCAGTGAAACCAAAAAAAAAATGCAGAGTAACAAAAATGCCCTAGATTAATAGCTTTAACTACAAATTATAAGCAAAAAAAACACATACATTGATTTAAATGTCAAGTTAATTGCAATTAGAAATATAGTTAAAATGTACTTTTCTGAAAGCAAATATGTAGATTAAATAGTTTTGTTATCAGCCTGCAGCAGTCTAAACACTGAGATGTTGAACTGCTCATATGCTGTAAAATTCCATGGCAGGACTGGGTTCATTGGCTGCAACAAACTCACAGAAACACTTAAGACTAGCACAGAAATTAAATAACATATTGCAGACTACAGAAGTCCCTTAAATCAATATCTTTAACATCAGATATTGAGCAAATAAATAAATAAATAAATAATTGATTTCAATGGTAAGATAAGTGCAATTATTATATGCACTTACCCTCGGCTTTAATAAACTCCATGTAGGAATAGTGTAATTCCTACACAGCATGTATGGTGACCATGTCCACAGCTCCCCCTCAGCAGGGTGATTCCTACACAGCATGTATGGTGACCATGTCCACAGCTCCCCCTCAGCAGGGCGCCTTGCATATTAATGAAGGTGCACTACTGAGGGAGAACCGTGTTTACAGTTACTGAATCAGTGCTAGGGGGGGTGTTACAGTGCTCACTGCTGTGTAACACACCCTCTGCACTGCGAAAGTGCTGTACAGCACTAAAACATGAACAAAAGTGTCCTTAGACACTTATTTATATATTTATTTATGTATTTCACGCAGGGGTGTGTTACAGTATCTATAACACACCTCTTGCACTGTCATACTGCCATACAACACTTAAAGGTTAACGGAAGTGTCCTTGGACACTTATGAATTTTTTTTATTTATTTATGTCACACAGGGGGTGCCCCAATGTGATTTTTCCTTTTATGTTTATTTTTTTGTTTATTTATTTTTTTTTATTTTCAAGTTTAAGCATAGCTGAGCATGTTTGCATGGCATGGTACATTGTTCAGCAGTGCTTAAACATAAGAAAAAGCTATATAAAATGCATAACTGAAATCTTCACAGCAGAGTTAGCAGGATGGTTAGTCACAGCTTCATGTACATTAGGTGCACAGTGTGATTACCAAGACAGACCATTCAGCTTTTACATCGGAAAGCATTTCTATTGTTTTATTGCCCTAGTTATTGATATTTGTGAGCCAGATTAGTGCAGCTAGTCCAGAATCCCAGTGTCAGTGGAGATATATGGTGAAAAGTTCCAGTTAAACACAAATGTCCAATAGAGTTCAGTCACACACCAAGGTACTATAATTAAAGTAAAATGCGAACACATTATAAATTATCAATGATGAGTAATTAATGTCAATATATATGTATGTTATCATGTTGACCTCGTTTGCTATTTTTTCTTAGCTAAATCTTGCTAAGCACTGCTATTCCAAGCTAAGCAATGCTTAAACAGGACCTGTCTGAGCAATAGTTAGCAATGCTTAGCTCCACTTAGTCTGATCATTGCTAAGTAGTCCCATTTGAAGCAGTCCTCAGCTGAGCTAAGTGGATTTGCACAGCACTAAGCACTGCTAAGCATTTGCCACTTTAAGCACTGCACAACTAAGCTTAGCAGGTTTGTGCACTGCTGAACTGTGCTTATCACTTTTAAAAATGGTCCACTGGTGGCAAAGAGTGGGAAAATACCATTATTTAAGCTGCACAGGAAAGAATACAGCCAGAACCTGTTGGAATTTGACCCGTGCAGGAACTATGGCAGGAGCTGGAGAGAGTGCTCACTTCTGGGTGCAGAGCTTGGGCATGTTGGAGTCCAGGGTCATAGGTGGGCTTCTTGCTGAACATCATGATGACAGACTGCTGCAGGGCCAGCACCAGGGCTCCAAATACAAGTCTGAGGCCTAGGGCTGACTGGCACATGACCTCAGCAATGCCACTGGAATCCCCACACTGGTGAATAAGTGCATCATCATTATGATGACCTGAAGTGGAGGAAGGGGGTGCTCTTCACTCAATGGATCCAAGATGCTTGGGATGGGAATGGCCAGCAGTTTGTAAGTATATGAATTATTGCTTCACCAAATTCTAGCATGAATATGTGATAGGTACGTATAATGGTGTGTTTTCCCCCTACAGCTGCAGATGAGAGTACTCACAAGTTAGAGGCCCATGCTGGACACCTAGTGAAGATGTGCTGGCAGTGTGGTGAGTACAGATCTATCTTGCAATATATAGTACAATAACTAAGAAAGAATACATTGTTTTCTGCTAGTACACATAGTGCGCTCTGAGTGTACTGCAATAAATTTGTTCTTAGACCCACATTGATATAAGTGAGTAATGCCAGGTACTTTGCAGTACAGATGAAGACATCAAACAAGCTACTATTGATGAAAGAAAGCTAATATTTTAGTAATGCTGTGTAGGAATAACATAAGTACATACTGTATTAATGCTAAAGATCTTGTAATAAAGTACACCGTGATTGAAACTGTGAAGGTAATAAATGACATTCATTCATCATCTACAGGATATGCAGTACAACTAAAGTCAGAATTTTGAATGTAATAACCCACTGTGTCATGTCACCCTCAATAAAGTTATTTCCAGCAACTGTTGTGTTTATTCTGGTCTTTTTTTGAAGAAATACAGGTGTACAGGTGCTCCACATCAAATATGGCTATGACACCATGAATTGAGTGAAGTTTGTCTGGTAAAGAACTGTCATGCTAATGTGTAGATGTGGAGCTATAAAACAAGATACAATGCAATTTGATACATGTTCTGCACTGAGATCTGAGCCTTGAATAGTAATGTATCATAGTGTGTTCCCTTCAGGATTATCTTATGTTAATCTTTGCATTTCAGCTATATGTATTCCTGAATGTAGGTACGCTGATGCAGGCAAGTATGAGACTGTAATATGTGGAGACTGCAAATATACAAGGTGCAAATGTATATGGGTTGGGTATGCAACCCATCATTCTGCTATGGTCTGTACAGATTGCACATATTCACATCCACTAGGCATTAAATGTGTACAACTGCATTCAAAGTATTAATACACAGTTCACCAAATATCTGTCATGCATGAATCTCATGCATGTAGGTTCAACTGTCACTGCAGTCTTCTGTGACACTCTACTTATATTACCAGGTCAGACTTTGTAACCAAGTGACTTTTAGGCACAAATCAGTAAAACAATTGACAGCAGAGGCTCAGTAGCTCAGTGTGATAAGATATAGATATGCTGTCCATTTTTGCACAGATAGACCATGGTTTGAATCCAGGGACTGGTACTAAGATGTATTTATTATTGCAAACAAGTAGTCCTGACTATTTGTAGAAACACTCATGTAGTGTTAACAGATATTTTCTCCACAGACCTTACAAGTAAAGAAAGCTTTGTATTAGTTGCATGAAGGGTATACTAAGAAACTGTGTACAGATGTACTAGTGTATGTTTGGTGTGTCTGTGAATGTGTGCCGATAGTCTAACCCCATGCCTATAAATGACAGCAGGATAGGTATATACACCATGCACTCTTCCTGATACATGTCTCTCAAGTGTCATGCTGTCATGGCTAGTGATCACTGTTGCCAATAACCTTGGACACAGATATAAATCCAGTTGAAGTATGCCAGTAGCACACTCACACATGAGTGCAGGGCACACCTTGTTAGTCATATATGTCACCATGACATGTACGAGTCCCCTGTAGTTATATACCTATAGTTCTCACGCTTGGCCCATACCATTCCAGGTTGACAGCTAAACCGGTATGTACATGCTACAGAAGCTATAAGACACAAGTAGATGTAAAGTAAGGGCTGATCTGTAGAGTACTGAGCAGTACTCTTATGAAAAATATAGCCCATACACTTGTTAATGGAAGGTTTTTCTCTCCCCCATCCCTTATCTGTATACTAATTATTATTCATATACTAAGGGTATGTTGTTCTCAAAACCTAGCTTGTGTTGTATTATTGTTCCTATATTTCAATGGTTGCATACTAACATACCTTGTTGAAATTCCACTGTGGTTGGCCTGTTGCTGTAACTGTTACAGGCATGCTGTTACAATAATGACTATTATTCCTTTTATGCATATGCTCCTTTTGCTATGTAATTCTATTCAATTCTATTGTTCTTGGTTAATTGGAACACCCATGCATGCTGTTATAACTATCAGTGAAATGTTTGGTTCATTACTAACCAATACACTTTGACAAACCTC
Organism: Protopterus annectens; assembly: GCF_019279795.1. Lineage (NCBI taxonomy): Eukaryota > Metazoa > Chordata > Ceratodontiformes > Protopteridae > Protopterus > Protopterus annectens. The sequence goes on from NC_056732.1 coordinate 1,732,373,102, forward strand.
AACACCATAGCATATTTGGGTAGGCCAGTCTCAGCAGATCCACCAGTCCCTCCTCATCTGGCTGAGACACTGGGTCACAGCATGTCTGGGACCCAACCTTGAGCTGCCTGATCTGCTGGTCCTGCACCACCCTCAGGTGGAACCGCTTCAGGGGATGGGGTCCGTCTCCCCCGGGCACGGGCATGGAGGAGACCCTGCCACATGACACCAGTTCTGAGGTATGGTGTGCAGGGTCATCCATTGGGATTTGGATGAATGCTTGTGCTAGATAGAGGGCAGACTGGCACACCTCAAGGGGCAGGCTGGCCCTGGCACTCTGCCCCCAGCACAGCCACCTTTGGGGCTGTGAAGGGGCAGTGGAGACTGCCCATGGGTGAGGACCTCAGTCCCTCTGTTTCCATCTGGTGGCCCTTGGTCCTCTGATTCCCAACCACCCTCTCTGTCCAAGGTGTTTACCCCCCTCATGTGTCATACAGTGCCTCATCCGGTGTCTTGCCTGTGGAACATAGAGTCCCCATGTTGGTAATGACCAGGTCCAATATGTTGCTCCCTCTTGTGGGAATGGTGACCAGTTGTTCCATTGCATTAGAGTTTATAAATTCAAGGAACCATTGGGCAAGGGTGTTTGGGCTTGAATAGTTTTCCCAGTCAATGTTTGGGTAGTTGAAGTCACCCAATAACATAGTGTTTGGAGATACCTTCATATTCTCCAGTGTTCTCAGGAATGCCAAGTGGGGTTCCTGTCATAGGGAGGGTGTTCTGTAGCAGGCTACAAACTGAAAGGCAGTTTTGCCCGCTGTTAGTTGCACATGGATGGTTTCCGATGCTTTGTGCAGTGCCACTAACCTGGAGGTGTAGGTATCTTTGATGAATATAGATACTCCCCCTCCTTTTGTGCTTCGGTCCGAGTTTTGGGGCCAAAACGCATGCTATGAGTTATAACCTGGTAGTGCTGGGGTGCTCTCAGGAGCCTTGAACCAGGTTTCTGTTACTGCACAGACATCAATTTTCTCCATACTGAGGAGAGCCTCGAGTGCATGCATCTTGAGGTTTAGACTTCTGGCATTGAGTAGCATTACCTTTAGTTTTTTTATCCTTGGGTTGTCTATGGAGGTGGGTTTGTCCTTTGAGCCTTGCCTAAAAAAGGCATTATGGGGGTGGCAAGAGCCTTGGCCAGTATACGAAAGCCTAAGGGTGACAGGTGCAAGCCGTCCCTAGCGAAGCAACGTGGCTTGTCGAGCATGTCATCCCAGGCTGATGGACACTGGATCCCATTTGAATGACACCAATACTTTAGCCAATTGTTGAAACTGATCATTTTGTCTTCATACTGTGGCATCATTCTTGGTGAGGGCAAGATGCTACTCAAGGTCAGGGTCATACCAGCCTTGGCTACATGGTCAGAGAGCTCCTCTATGTCTCTTTTCATGTAGTCCAGGGAGGTACGTCTCAGGTCATTCACACCAGCATGGACAATGATGGAGTCATATTTGTACTTGCTTTGGAGTGACATGAGTGCTTGTGTTATGTGGCGGATCCTGGCACCCAACAGGCAGCTTACAGTGACCTTCTCCTTGTTCAGTCTGGTGAGCAGGATGTCAGTGTGCCGGACAATAGAGTCCCCTATAACAAGTGTATTTGGTGTGTTGTTTGGCCTTAAGGGCTGTGACTGTGAGGAACACTGATTTTGTGAGATATGTGATTCGTGGGTATTGTTGAGGGGTCGCTGTTGCTTGGATATCTGCTTAGAAGGGCTTTGCTGTTTAGGCAGATTTTTATTTTGTGCCTCCGAGTATGTCTTTGTGTGTTTATGTGTTGGGTATGCAGATGCAATAGGTCTGTGTGAGACTGGATTTGTGGTGTGGGTGGTTACCTTTTCCTCCTGACTGACTGTGCCAGTCTTGGGTTGAGAGAGCTCTGCCTCCAGTTTGGCTGTGTAACTGCATCTCTTACATATATTAGAGTTTGTTGGAAGGAGGAGAGGGTTGTCTGTGTACATAAGGCAATTGTAACATTGCCTCAAAATTCCCAGATTCACCAGCTGGACTGGAGAGTAACCTTGAAACTGACCCTTGGACATACCAGATTGGTATAGGGAACTGTTTTTTATGCACTTATATATGTTATGAATCTTAAAGTCCAATGCAAACCTTTTACTTAAAAGGTAAATCCATTGTTTCAGAAAATAAAAGTCCTGCAAGCAGTGAATAAAAGTCACGTGTTTTAGATGTTTTAATTTTAAAATCAGTTTTCCAGGAATTCATCTCACTCTGCCTCTTGAACGATATATTATTCCAGTCCACTTCTTCAGTATTATTAAGGACTTTACTTGTTTTGACCAAAGTAGATGCCTCCTCCATGACCAAAGTAGATGCCTCCTCCATTGTGTCAAATGCTTTACTTCCTTCAGAAAGCAATAATTTGATATTTGCAGGAAATAACAACCTGGCTTTTATATTGTTCTTTTAAGTTCCTTGATCAGTGGTATTGAGGATTTTACTCAGTATTTTATTGGAATAATCATGGTCAGATCTGGTTACATGTTCACTTTCTATTTTAATAGGTGAGCCGGACCATGCTATTTTTAATATTTGATCTTTTTCTAAGCTAGACATAAATTTAACTATAATTGAACACAGTAGTGAGCTTACCTTCTTTGAATGTGCTCTCAGGGATCTATATGCCCTTTCAATTTCAAAAGATAAAGTTTTAGGTGGATTCAATGTTTTATGTAGTCAGGTTGTTAAGAATTGTATTATATTGTTTTGCTTATACTGTCCAGGCATACAATACATTCTGATGTTATTTTGTTTCAGTCTATTTTATAAACCAGCAACTTTATTTTGTTTTTAAAGAAATTCAGTCCAGGAATCACTTTCAGTTATTCTCCCTTCTTGATCCTTTAAAGCTTCTTCCATTCTGCTGATTTGTACACTTTGTTGTTTCATAAGAATTTCTAAATATTCCCTATTCTTTCTGAACAATTCTTTGAAACTTTCTGTTTTGGTATCCAATTTGTCCATTTTAAGTAATAACCCCAGTAAACTAGATATTATTGACTAATTTTTTTTTAACATAAGAATCCTGAGTACCATTTCTCGAGTAACTCATGTTAACGTTTCTTCTCTCTTAACTAAACAGTTGATGTTCTGGCAGGAAATTATAGTTTCTGAAGAACCTGAATTTATAAATCTGACTATTAGTGAATAAAATTAACTGACAAATATCTCCAAATTTTAATTTTTTGATTATATTTTCTATGAGATAAAAGTTTTACATCACAGAGGTTTCATGTGTTGCTGCTCTGCTAGCTATCTTGGCCACCTCATAAATCTACTTACAATGTACTTCTCTGAAAGCAAACATGTAGTCAAAATGTTTTTGTAATCCTCTTATAGTAGTCTCATCACTGAGATGGAAGACTGGTCATGTGGTATAAAATACTGGCTGGACTGATTTGCTCCATCAAACTCAGAGAATTTCCAAGGTCTAACACAACATCCAATAAATAAATAAATACATAAAGCAATCCAGACTATAAAATATCTTAAGTTAATTGCTGAAACATAACATAAAGAGCAAAAAAAAAAAAAAAAAACACACAAGTGATTTAATTGGTAAGGTAAGTGTAACTATAAATCTATTTAAAATGCACTTCTCTTAATGGAAAAAAAATGTCCAAATATCTTAAGTTAATTGCTGAAACATAACATAAAGAGCAAAAAAAAAAAAAAAACACACAAGTGATTTAATTGGTAAGGTAAGTGTAACTATAAATCTATTTAAAATGCACTTCTCTTAATAGAAAAAAAATGTCCAAATTCTTTTACCAGTGCTCAGATGTTGGACTGCATGTGTGCTGTAAAATACCACGAAGGCTAGAATGTTTGACTACAATAATCTCAGATAACACTTGCACAGAGACCAAAAAGCAATGCAGACTATAAAAATGCCTTAAAATAATAGTTTTTACTTCAGCTAGAGAAGTAAAAAAAAAAACAGAACTTAATTAAATGTCAAGGTAAGTGAAATTGTAAATATACTTGAAATTTACTTTACTCAATGCTTTCAGCCTGCAACAATATGAACACAGAGATGGTGAGCTGCTCATGTGTTATAAAATACCAGGGGGTGGGTCTTGGTTGTCTCATTATAGCAAACTCAGAGAAACACCTAGGACTAGCAGCGAAACCAAAAAAAAAATGCAGAGTAACAAAAATGCCCTAGATTAATAGCTTTAAGTACAAATTATAAGCAAAAAAAAAAAAAACACATACATTGATTTAAATGTCAAGTTAATTTCAATTAGAAATATAGTTAAAATGTACTTTTCTGAAAGCAAATATGTAGATCAAATAGTTTTGTTATCAGCCTGCAGCAGTTTCAACACTGCGATGTTTAGCTGCTCGTATGCTGTAAAATTCCATGGCAGGACTGGGTTCATTGGCTGCAACAAACTCACAGAAACACTTAAGACTAGCACATAAATTAAATAAAATATTGCAGACTACAGAAGTCCCTTAAATCAATATCTTTAACATCAGATATTGAGCAAATAAATAAATAACTGGTTTAAATGGTAAGATAAGTGCAATTGTTATATGCACTTACCCTCGGCTTTAATAAACTCCATGTAGGAATAGTGTAATTCCTACACAGCATGTATGGTGACCATGTCCGCAGCTCCCCCTCAGCAGGGCGCCTTGCATATTAATGAAGGTGCACTACTGAGGGATAGCCGTGTTCACAGTTACTGAATCAGTGCTAGGGGGGTGTTACAGTGCTCACTGCTGTGTAACACACCCTCTGCACTGTGAAAGTGCCGTACAGCACTAAAACATGAACAAAAGTGTCCTGAGACACTTATTTATATATTTATTAATGTATTTCACACAGGGGGTGTCTTACAGTATCTATAACAGACCCCTTGCACTGTCAAACTGCCATACAACACTTAAAGGTTAACAAAAGTGTCCTTGGACACTTATGATTTTTTTTTATTTATTTATATCACACAGGGGGTGTCCCAATGTGATTTTTTCCTTTTATGTTTATTTTTTGTTTATTTTTTTTCTTTATTTTCAAGTTTAAGCATAGCTGAGCATGTTTGCATGGCATGGCACAGCACATTGCTCAGCCATGCTTAAACATAAGAAAAAGCTATATAAAATGCATAACTGAAATCTTCACAGCAGAGTTAGCTGAATGGTTAGTCACAGCTTCATGTACAGTAGGAGCACAGTGTGAATACCAAGACAGACCATTCAGCTTGTACATCGGAAAGCATTTCTGTTGTTTTATTGCCCTAGTTATTGATATTTGTGAGCCAGATTAGTGCAGCTAGTCCAGATTCCCAGTGTCAGTGGAGATATATGGTGAAAAGTTCCAGTTAAACACAAATGTCCAATAGAGTTCAGTCACACACCAAGGTACTATAATTAAAGTAAAATGCGAACACATAATAAATTATCAATAATGAGTAATTAATGTCAATATATATGTATGTTATCATGTTGACCTCATGTTTGCCATTTTCTCTTAGCTAAATCTTGCTAAGCACTGCTATTCCAAACTAAGCAATGCTTAAACAGGACCTGTCTGAGCAATAGTTAGCAATGCTTAGCTCCACTTAGGCAGTCTGAGCATTGCTAAGTAGTCCCATTTGAAGCAGTCCTCAGCTGAGCTAAGTGGATTTGCACAGTGCTAAGCACTGCTAAGCATTTGCCACTTTAAGCACTGCACAACTAAACTTAGCAGGTTTGCGCACTGCTGAGCTGTGCTTATCACTTTTAAAAATGGTCCACTGGTGGCAAAGAGTGGGAAAATACCATTATTTAAGCTGCACAGGAAAGAATACAGCCAGAACCTGTTGGAATTTGACCTGTGCAGGATCTATGGCAGGAGCTGGAGAGAGAGTGCTCACTTCTGGGTGTAGAGCTTGGGCATGTTGGAGTCTAGGGTCATGGGTGGGCTCCTTGCTGAACATCATGATGACAGACTGCTGCAGGGCCAGTACCAGGGCTCCAAATACAAGTCTGAGGCCTAGGGCTGACTGGCACATGACCTCAGCAATGCCACTGGAATCACCACACTGGTGAATAAGTGCATCATCATTATGATGACCTGAATTGCAGGAAGGGGGTGCTCTTCACCCAATGGATCCAAGATGCTCGGGATGGGAATGGCCAGCAGTTTGTAAGTATATGAATTATTGCTTCACCAAATTCTAGCATGAATATGTGATAGGTACGCATAATGGTGTGTTTTCCCCCTACAGCTGTAGAGGAGAGGACTCACAACTTAGAGGCCCATGCTGGACACCTAGTGAAGATGTGCTGGCAGTGTGGTGAGTACAGATCTATCTTGCAATATATAGTACAATAACTAAGAAAGAATACATTGTTTTCTGCTAGTACACATAGTGCACTCTGAGTGTACTGCAATAAATTTGTTCTTAGACCCACATTGATATAAGTGAGTAATGCCAGGTACTTTGCAATACAGATGAAGACATCAAACAAGCTACTATTGATGAAAGAAAGCTAATATTTTAGTAATGCTGTGTAGGAATGACATAAGTACATACTGTATTAATGCTAAAGATCTTGTAATAAAGTACACTGTGATTGAAACTGTGAAGGTAATAAATGACATTCATTCATCATCTACAGGATATGCAGTACAACTGAAGTTAGAATTTTGAATGTAATAACCTACTGTGTCATGTCACCCTCAATAAAGTTATTTCCAGCAACTGTTGTGTTTATTCTGGTCTTTTTTTGAAGAAATACAGGTGTACAGGTGCTCCACATCAAATATGGCTATGACACCATGAATTGAGTGAAGTTTGGCTGGTAAATAACTGTTATGCTAATGTGTAGATGTGGAGCTGTAAAACAAGATACAATGCAATTTGATACATGTTCTGCACTGAGATCTGAGCCTTGAATAGTAATGTATCATAGTGTGTTCCCTTCAGGATTAACTTATGTTAATCTTTGCATTTCACCTATATGTATTCCTGAATGTAGGTACGCTGATGCAGACAAGTATGAGACTGTAATATGTGGAGACTGCAAATATACAATGTGCAAATGTATATGGGTTGGGTATGCAACCCAACATCCTGCTATGGTCTGTACAGATTGCACATATTCACATCCACTAGGCATTAAATTTGTACAACTTCATTCAAAGTATTAATACACAGTTCACCAAATATCTGTCATGCATGAATCTCATGGATGTAGGTTCAACTGTCACTGCAGTCTTCTGTGACACTCTACTTATATTACCAGGTCAGACTTTGTAACCAAGTGACTTTTAGGCACAAATCAGTAAAACAATTGACAGCAGTGGCTCAGTAGCTCAGTTTGATAAGATATAGATATGCTGTTCATTTTTGCGCAAATAGACCATGGTTTGAATCCAGGGACTGGTACTAAGATGTATTTATTATTACAAACAAGTAGTCCTGTCTATTTGTAGAAACACTCATGTAGTGTTAACAGATATTTTCTCCACAGACCTTACAAGTAAAGAAAGTTTTGTATTAGTTGCATGAAGGGTATACTAATAAACTGTGTACAGATGTACTAGTGTATGCCTGGTGTGTCTGTGAATGTGTGCCGATAGTCTAACCCCATGCCTATAAATGACAGCAGGATAGGTATATACACCATGCACTCTACCCGATACATGTCTCTCAAGTGTCATGCTGTCATGGCTAGTGATCACTGTTGCCAATAACCTTGGGCAAAGATATAAATCCAGTTGAAGTTTGCCAGTAGCACACTCACACATGAGTGCAGGGCACACCTTGTTAGTCATATATGTCACCATGACATGTACGAGTCCCCTGTAGTTATATACCTATAGTTCTCATGCTTGGCCCATACCATTCCAGGTTGACAGCTTAACAGGTATGTACATGCTACATAAGCTATAAGACACAGGCAGATGTAAAGTAAGGGCCGACCTGTAGAGTACTGAGAAGTACTCTTGTGAAAAATATAGCCCATGCACTTGTTAATGGAAGGTTTTTCTCTCCCCATCCCTTATCTGCATACTAATTATTATTCATATACTAAGGGTATGTTGTTCTCAAAACCTAGCTTGTGTTGTATTATTGTTCCTATATTTCAATGGTTGCATACTAACATACCTTGTTGAAATTCCACTGTTGTTGGCCTGTTGCTGTAACTTTTACAGGCATGCTGTTACACTAATGACTATTATTCCTTGTATGCATATGCTCCTTTTGCTATGTAATTCTATTCAGTTCTATTGTTCTGGGTTAATTGGAACACCCAATCATGCTGTTATAACTATCAGTGAAATGTTTGGTTCATGACTAACCAATACACTTTGACAATCCTCAACACCATAGCATAGTTGGGTAGGCCAGTCTCAGCAGATCCACCTGTCCCTCCTCATCTGGCTGAGACACTGGGTCCCAGCATGTCTGGGACCCAACCTTGAGCTGCCTCCTCTGCTGGTCCTGCACCACCCTCTGGTGGGACCGGCTTCAGGGATTGGGGTCCGTCTCCCCTGGGCACGGGCATGCAGGAGACCCTGTCACCTGACACCAGTTCTGAGGTATGGTGTGCAGGGTCATCCATCGGGATTTGAATGACTGCCTGTGCTAGATAGAGGGCAGACTGGCACACCTCAAGGGGCAGGCTGGCCCTGGCACCCTGCCCCCAGGACAGCCACCTTTGGGGCTGTGAAGGGGCAGTGGAGACTGCCCATGGGCGAGGACCTCAGTCCCTCTGTTTCCATCTGGTGGCCCTTGATCCTCTGATTCCCAACCACCCTCTCTGTCCAAGGTGTTTACCCCCCTCATGTGTCATACAGTACCTCGCCTGGTGTCTTGCCTGTCTTGTCTTTCTGCAAAACCAGCCTCTCCTACCCAACTTACCTCCCCAAATGTACCTACAACCCTTCTCCAACACCCCACTCTCACTGTAAAAAAAGAAAAACAAACAAAGGGCAGCTATCCCATAAATACATTCTGTACCATACATAGCTCTCCATTCTACACCCACATGCACTGACATTAATCAATTTCTCCATACATTAATCAACAAATTTATGTCCCCCACACCCCTCCCTGTGGGGTGTGAGGCTCTAAATTCCAAATTATCCACATTGTGCACAGCTGTTGCTGCACAAGAAATGGAGAGCTATGGTCCTTTCCTACTCCCATCCTGCACATACAAAGCTGCCTTTCATAATGTTTTTCCCCCCTGCTTGCCCCCTTTCACTACTTTCCTATCACTCCTTTTTTCTTTTCTTTTTTTTTTGGAAATAGCATGGGTTTAAGCAGGGATAAGCAACGCTAAGCAAAGCTAAGTGCTGCTTGGCATCACAGTGCAGCTCTCAAACCTGTGCGAACCACTTAAAACTGCTTTACTCACGCCACCTGATTTAGACAGTGTTCTGCCTAGTAACAAAACAACTAGTCCTGGCAAGGCTTGAACCCAGGATCCTTTGATCTAAAGTCAGAGCTATGCACCACTAGGCCAAATCAGCTCTGGGGAATTAGCACTGTTTTTATAAATATACCATGCAGTACCATTAGGGAAAAAAAGACACCACTGGCAAGTATGGACCCCAGGACCCCATGCACTAGAGTCAGATTAATGCACCACTAGGCCAAATCAGCTTTGACAAATTACTACTACTTTTGTAAACATATCATGCAGTACAGTCATGTAACATAAGACACCACTTTCAGGTATTGAACCCAGCACCTTCCAAACTGTAGTCAGAGAAACTTACCACTACACCAATCACAGCGCTGGGGAATTAATGCATTTTGTCTAAATATATCATGCAGTACAGTGGTGTAACATTAGGGAAAAAGACACCACTGCCTAGTATTGCAACTAGGATCTTGTCAACTAGAACACTGTGCATTACACCAGTAGGCCAACTGAGCTCTGGAGAAGAAGTAGTGTTTTTACAAACATATCATGATTGCAAGTGACACACCACTCCTATATATACTGGTACAAATCACAGTGTACTTGAGCCTCTGACTCAAACAACAAACCAGTAGGCAGACAAATAAATGCGGCTGGATGTACAGGAGGCTTAGAATATCAGGTAGAGCATACAACTGCACAGATTGTTGCTGAATGAACACAGTTGTGCTCCCTACTTATGTCAGGGTTGTCATAAAATCTATTCTGTGTGCTGACATACTGGCAATGCAGTGCAGATTGGGGTTACAAACCATGGCAGACAGCTCAGTGTCACACATCATACCCATCTGAACAAACGTGTCCATGCCAATCATGTGTAACACAATGTATGCATGCGCATACATCTTTGAAATACACCTGCCATAATATAATATATTATTAGTAATATATCATATAATATAAAGTATCATAATATAATATAATATAATATATTATTATGATATATATATATATATATATATATATATATATATACATATATATATATATATGTGTGTGTGTGTGTGTGTGTGTGTGTGTGTGTATTATATTATTATTATTAATATGCAATATATATATATATGTGTGTGTTTTATATTATTATTATTATTATTATTATTATTATTATTATTATTAATATGCAATATATATTATTAATATATTATATATAATCTATCTGTTACATTCCTAGCATGTGTCACATCTGGACAACCATAGTCCTTGCCCACAGACCAGTCTGTTGCACAACTACATGCATGTCAATACAACATAGGAATAACTGAGCCATGCAATGTCCAGCAAAAATGGTTGCTCCCACCACAGTCACTGCCACCCACAGTAGCATGTTAAAGGCCTGCAGGGTGGGACACGTTTCACAATTATAAATGTGTTCTAAATGTCACCTAACACTCTCTGAATGGCACTATTAAGTAACATATGGACCAGAGGCACATGCTTCACCTGGACTGTTATAGGTACCCTCAACCAGGCCATGCTGTTACACAACAGCTGACACTGCTCCCTCACTGACAGTAATAGCTTGCTGTCCCCCCTATGTCTTTAAAATCCCTAGTCTGACTCCTGGCCAGAATGCAGCAGCTGTGGTCTGCTACAAATGCAGCAGTATGTCCAGCTACCTGCTACAGATCTAGCATACCTCCCAAACACCTAGAACATTATCCACATGACACCCATACACCAAGGGTTGAGGTGCTCATGTGAAAGGGACATGTGTCACTTTCTCTCCCTACAAACATACACAGCTGATAGAACAGCATCAACTGTAGCAGCATGCACCTTTAGATAAAAAGGATGTATGACACTCACATCTGCCTGTCTCTTACTGACCCCAACACACATTGTTCAACAGTACACTGCTACACAATCTGAAAGTCTGTTAACAACAGCCAGATGTAGCATGCAAAACTGTGGACATAACACATCAATCCAAACAATGGACAGTATTTCTACCTACCCTCTGTGATGCTGTAGCTCCCACACCTCGATAATGTCCTCCTCACAGCCCAGGAAAAGGGGCAAGGCCTACATGAAGGCCTTAATTATACCACAGTGTTGCCATGCCATTGGCTAATGAAAAGGCAACCTAGCTGTTCTAGGATGCAATTAGCAAATGGGAGTCACAGACTGGTGCATAGGCAATCACCTGTTCATGAGGATTACCTACAAAAGGCAAGCTACTGCCTATGGTAAACAGATCTGACACTTTCTTCATGAAGACAGACTGTGAATCTCTATAATACTACAACTGGATTTCTTCTCTCAAAGAAGTGCAGCACTATACCAGGCATGTCATTGAATGAAGCATGCAATGGAATCCAGATGGGGAGATGCAGTCATGAGAAATAAGAAGTTAAACAGTAGGTCTCAACAACATTGTCTAGACTGACATGTTGCTGTTAGTCTGCTGTCCAGCACCTATGGCCATCCCTTACGGCTCTGTCTGCAGTGACATAGGTCACAGCTCTGCCCCCTGAATCACCCCAGCAATGGTCAGCTCACATATGACTGCTACTTTTATTGTCTGTTGTATAATACTGACAGTAAGTACTGGTGGATACAGCTGGCATATGTCATCATGTACTGTCAGTGAGCCCCTCTCAGTCTGTGAATGTCATACAGGCTTAGTTCAAAGATTGTCCAGGTGTCCCTGACCATTCACAGAGTACTCTGGCTAAGTCACTGTGTACTCCACACCTGCATCTGATTGCCTGACATATATGGTTAGCATACCTGGTGACCCATTGCAGCAGGACAGCAGGTCATAGGTACTAGAAGTGGGGTGACATCGGCTCTACCTCAGCAGCGGTGCATACATATTGAGCATACAATGTAAGGGAATGCATACAATACCAGATATTCATGTGCCATTACTGTGTTCCCAGGGGTCTGCCATGTCACAGACACATTCCCCAAACTCTGAGGACAACCATCACATATTGTCCAACTGGTGTCGGGAAATGCACATTTGTCTGGCATGGAGTCTGTATCTATCAGGAACATGTACACATTCCGCAAACAACTGACTACTCCAGATATCAGACAGCTATGTAGGGGACACCCTACACCACATATGCACTGCTGTCAGTTATTGTGTAGCACAGATGTTGCTGGAGTGTCCACATGCACTTGTAATACCACTCACCTATTTGTTGGATGTAGGCTGTATGACATGGTACAATAATCTTGCCCATACAGGACACCCAGCAGTCGATGACAGTAATAGGTGTGTACACATAACAGCACAGTCTGTCACAGCACTCAGGCCATATCTGGTAGTCCTGGTAACATATGAGGTTACTAGGCTATGGGCCCTGAGCAGCCATATGCCTAGTCCAGATGTTATCCCATGTGTACACAAGGCAGCACCTGATGCCCCCATCCAACAGGGACACAGGTGGTATCCCAAGTGTTTATGTGCAGTTAACCATCCAGTTATCCATGTTACACCTGCAAAAGTGTAAATAGCTACCCTGCCTGATGTGGACAAGGGTACCCATTCCACCACAGCCTCATTGTGTGGGTCACACATCTGAGCTGCCAACAAGCCCACTTCATGCCACATACCAGGTTGAGGGTGTGTGTGTGTGTGTGTGTGTGTGTGTGTGTGTGTGTGTGTGTGTGTGTGTGTGTGTGTGTGTGTGTGTGTGTGTGTGTGTGTGTGTGTGTGTGTGTGTGTGTGTGTGTGTGTGTGTGTGTGTGTGTGTGTGTGTGTGTGTGTGTGTGTGTGTGCGTGCGTATGTGTTAACAGACTGGAGTATGTGAAGCCCATGAGTGCCTTGCATGCCCCACTGAGGTCACCCATGATGATTATGTATGAAACTGGGTAGATGGTTGGCTTTATAGCTTATCAGTGTGTGGTAGATGTTTGATGCCCTGGTATTCCCTGGTGGGGAACCTCTGTGATGTCCCCAGCTGCTGCATGTGCTGTGTGATGTCAATGACGAACAGGGAATTATACACATTAATAGTCCTCATTGGGGGGAATGCGGGGATGTTTATAGTCCATCTCCTGTGATGACATACCCTTATGTATTTACTTATTTATTTATTTATTTGCATTTGTTTACTGGGAAATTCCAACTGGACGCAGGTCCCTTTTCAGCGGATTCCCAGGGAGAAAAGCTCCACATCATGTACATGATAAATATAGATACAAAGTTGCAGCAATAGTAAACAACATTACAGGTTGTTGACTTTAATACAATAACAAGATATTGATTATCAACAGTATATACAGTAAATGTTACAAGTTAAGATATTTTCTTATTGTTTATAATATTAGTAACAAAGTTATCAGACAAGATTTTTAAGTATGTAAAGACAACTAGTTAATTCTGACTGTGGTTAGTAGTGGCGGTAGTATAGTTGGGTTAAGAGTCTAGGTGGGGGTGTTATGACTATATTATGTATGACATGGGTCATGTAGAAGGTTTATCATACAATGGAAGCATCATTGTGTTGACATGTCATGTTGCCAAAGACTTGTGTCCATAGCACCCTCACAACTGATTGCATGCCTAGGATGTTGTTCATACTCTGATAATATGTGGAGACATCACTCTCCCCATAGGGGTTCACACTGCATGTCCTGGTATGCAGTCAGAGGCCATGTGTCTGGCAACAGTCATGTATTTGTGTGAGACACTCCTAGGCAGATGTTCACATCACTAGGGAATTTGATGACGCACACAGCATGCAGTCATCTGCAGACATGGTTGGACATAGGCTAATGGCAGTTACATGCACCTCAGATGTGTACATCACACATAACAGAGGCCCAAACCTGGAACAACAGGTTACACACCTACTAATGGGTCAAATGCTTACAGTGCATTTTCCTGTGTGGAATAGTTGGGTCTTGTCAGTGCACTGCTGTTCTACCCCTGTGGTAACGTATGGTGTGATGCATACTTGGGATTGTTATATCCATAATGGCCACATGGGTTATACTGTCACATAGTTTGTCCAGGTCAAGGTGGGCATTTGCTCTATCACCCCCTGTCCATGGCTTTGGGGACTGTGTCATAGAGGTCATCTGACTGTAGCAGACATGAACCCTTCCTTGACAAAGCCTAAGTGTGCATAATGGACTGTGACCAGGTTGCACATGTTCTTGTTAATGGAGTTCACTTGAAGCTGTGGTATGGCCTTACAGAATAACCTAGTTAGGCTGCTGGGTCTATCATGTGACTGAGTGGGGGATGCCCCACCTTAGCATAAAGGGGTGACAGTGGTCATCCATCAAATGGATGGGACAAAGGTGGTACTCAGTCCTCCTTTCAATATGGTTCCTTATGGTGTTGCAAGTTATGCTTGGGGTCAGGCAGGATGCATCCTGTGATGTGATAGGCTTCCATGATAGATGTATACCATGACTTTCACATGGCAGTGGTGACTTGTTCCCCACGTATAGGAGATGGGGGAGGTACTGTGCATATCCTGATATACTGATGTGGAATCTTGTTCACAGTATAAATAAGCATTTCTCTAAAAACACATGACACGATCAACCAATAAAAAATCCATATCAATTAAGTAACATTAATAAAGCTTTAAAGACATATTACTAAATTAAAACATTTTCATCAGCATTTTAATATTCATTATGTTTGTGCATGACATTCATTTATAATCATTTTGTTCAGCTACTAGTATAGGTTTTAAACTAACCATATCATTCAAGCCTGCATATTTATCTGCTTCTAATAATGTTATCCATCTATATTCAGCTATATCTAACTTATTTACAATATCCCCACCTCTCATGTTTACATGTAGTACTTGCAACACTTTAAACTTAAATTTATGTATTCATCCCTTTTCCTTAATGTCCTTATCTAGTGCATTGGTCATTACCATCCTTCTAATTTCTGATTTGTGTTCAATTATATGGTCTTTCAACTGCCTAGAACACTTACCTACATAAAACCCTGTACATACCATGCAGGTAGTCAAATATACTATTAATTCAGTATTACATGTTGCATAACAGTCCACCTTATATATTTCCTTACTTATAGGATGTTCAAATTCTAATTCACTACATATGTCTTTACAGCAACTACAATTATAGCATGGCATTGTGCCCTTTTTATTATCAGATGCCCTTTCCCTATTATTTAAGTTAAAGTCTTTATAACATAAATCTCTCTTTAAGTTCAAACAATTCCTGTGTGCAAATCTTGGCTTTTCACCTCAATAGATCTCAATTCTGGCATAGATAAAAGTATACGCCAATTTTTTTTCTATAATATTTCCTATTTTTTTACTTAAATTGTTTTGAGATGTAATATATCTTAGTTGACATTTACTTTCATTAGTACCCCTATATATTTATGGCATACCTCTCAACTGTACAGATTTTTGCAGAATGTCCAGATTTGTGCCTCATATTTTTGGTCTGTTCCTCATAAAAGTTGTGGTTTTCTGGCAAATCACTGAAATTTGAAGTAATTAAATAATACTAAATAATGACAGACATTTGAGTTTCAGACTTTATATCCTTCAGAAAATACATAACAATGCAAAACCTGTCATTCTAGCAATGTTCTAAGTTTATAGGAGCAATATTTAAATTCTGTCCCTATTTTTGGCCCTTTGTCTCCCCATTCTTTCTGGGTTTGTCCAGATTTCTTGTACTGAGAGGTTGAGAGGTATGATTTGTGGGGTATCACTGAATACAGGGGATGCTCTTCTATCCCTTTCTTCCAATATTTCTCGCATATTACTATACACTAAACCTTCATTATATCCCCTTTCCTTAAATTCATCAGCTAATATTTTCATTTGTTCCTTACATTTTTTCATGTTTGTGTTCAACCTACTTGTTCTTAATAACTGACATTTTTACTATTCCATGGAATACATATTTAGAATGCATACTCCTAGCATGAGTATATCTATTGACTTGAACATCCTTTCTATATACTGTTGTTTCCAATTTCATACCTTCTCTATACAATAATACATCCAAATAACTTATTTTTTCTTTGAAGTAACTCATCTTAAAATTTTAAAATGTTTTACTGTTGTTTAACACATTTTCAACATCTCCATCCCATATTAAAAAGCAGTCATCTACAAAATGCTGATAAAATTGCACATTTTCCTTATACATAATCCTTTCACCATAAATATATTCTTCTTTCTATTGATTTAAAACAATATTAGCATAGGTGTTGGCCATGGGAGTCCCCATGGCCACACCTGAAATTTGCAATTATGGGTTACCATTAAATAGAAATACATTGTTTGTTAGGACATTGCTATCATACTACATACAGTTTCTATGCTAGTTCCATTCATTCTTGTCTTTGCACACAGAAATTCGCATACTGCATCTATGCCATGCTCATTAAGTATTACTATAAATAGCGAGTTTATGTCTAAGGTCACCAACAAATAAGTGTCACTAGTCTCTCTGTATTTATACCATTCATAAAGCTTTTTCAAAAAATCATTAGTATCTTTAACATAACTAGAACATAATGGTAAATACTGTTTTAAGACATTTTGCACAAATATAGATAATGGTTCGGTGACTAATCCCCTACTTGATACAATTGGTCTCATAGGGGGTTCAGTAAGAGATTTAAGCAATTTAGGTATACTGTATATAATGGTGGTGGTGTGGCATGTAACAGTTAGATAGTTAAATAATTCTATAGAAATATTCCCCTGTAGCTGTAAGTCATACATAAACATATTAACTTTTGATATTATCATCCTAATTTCAGCAAAATTCACTTCTTTAAAAGTTTTATCATCATTTAAAAAAAATATTCATAGCTGCAATATACATATATTATTTATTGACATTTGTTAACTGGGTTTGTCCAAGTGGGCTTGTGGCCCATTTTCAGTGGAGACCCGAGGAGAAAAGCTCCAGTAATACATTTTAAAACAAGTACAATTTTAAACAATATTGATATAATAGCAGTTATAGCAAAACGATTCACATATGTTGGGTTACATGCATAAAGTTAAAGTTGCATTAAAAAGAAGCTAAGTAACAATTTTACATTGATATAGCTCAATAGGTCAACAATAAACATTTTTTGTTTGTATAAAATTGTGCAAATGCATAGTAGACACATTGGAGAGAGAGGTATAATGAGGTACTAATATGGTCCTTTCGAGGGTACATAAAGGTAAGGAAGACTAGGTAGGGTCATGGCAAGGGCAGTTTCTGGAATTGAGAAAATAAGCTTTTAGTTCTTTTTTAAAGTGTGAGGTGTGGGAGATTGAACGTAAGTTAAGGGGAAGTTTGTTCCAAGCATGGGCAAGGGAGTGTTTGTAGAGTAGTTTGCCTACTGACCTTTTTGGGTGGTAGATATCAAGTAATTGTTGGTTAGAAGTATGGAGGGTCCAGGATGGGATGTAGATGGAGACTAAGGAAGATAGAGATGGACAGAAGAAGGGTTTATAAAGAATAGAGTGTATCATATGAAATCGATAAGATAGCAGAAACTGGGGTAGTTCAAGCCATTGAAGAAAGTTTAAAGAAATGCAGTGGTGTGAGTTGTATGGGGAGTTAGTAATGAATCTTGCTATTTTATGGTAAGTCTGTTGCAGTTTGTTTAGAGTGGAGGCCTGGATACTAGTAAGAACTGGGGCAGCGTATAAGAGGGAGGGGAGGAAGAGTGCCTGGCCCAGGTTAAGTCTAGATTTAGGGTTGAGAAAAATTTTGTTCCGATATAGCAGACCTAGTTTCTGTTTTTTTTTTTTTTTTATATACATTGGAGTATGTGTAGGTTGAACTTGAGTTCGTCATCGATAATGACCCCTAGGAGTTTTGTGTGGGTGTCAGGTTGCACGTTTGTATTGTTAGAAGATGTAATAAAAAAGGAGGTTTTGTGATGAGAAAGAGAACAGGGAAGGAAAAGTAGGAGTTTGGTCTTTTTGGGATTTAGGATCAATAGGTTGTGAGAGAGCCATTGTTCAGTGGATAGTAGGGCCTGTTGGGTCAGGGAGTGTAGTTCAGGAATGTTATTTGAGATGGATATAAGTGTGGAGTCATTGGTATACTGAATAAGGGAGGATTCTTTGCATGAGGTTTAAAGATCATTGGTGAAGTTGTTAAACAATAGGGGTCCCAAGATGGAGCCTTGGGGAACACCAGTGGATATGGGAAGGAAAGGTTTGGAGGATGAGAGCCATTTGACAGATTGTTCCCTGCCAGATAGGTAACTATTAAACCAGGCAAGTGCAGAAGGGGATAGGTGGAGATTTGCGAGTTTGGATAGTAGTAGAGGATGAGAGACAGTATCAAAGGCTTTGGGGAGATCTAGGAAGAGACAGGAAATGAGTTTATTGTTGTCTAGGGCCTCTGCAATGATATGAGTGAAGGAGAGGAGGGCAGTGGTGGTGCTGTGGTGAGGACGAAATCCATGTTTGATAGGGGTAAGTAAGTGGTGTGTGAGGAGGTGATTGAGAAGCTGTGAGTGAATACATTTTTCTAATATCTTGGAGAGGGGGGACAGAATGGCAATGGGTCGGTAGTTTGAGGGGTCAGTGGAGTTTCCACCTTTATGAAGAGGGATAGTGAAGAAAGATTTCCAAATGGTGGGGACAGTTGATTTCAAAATAGATTGATTAATTAGTATAGATACAGGATAGGCAATTGAGTCAGTAGCAAGTTTAAGGAATGTAGGAGATAGACTGTCAGTGGAAGGAGAGCAAAGTTTTAGCTTGAGTAGAAGAGATTTGATGTAAGTAATGGGAACTGGCTCAAAAGAAAACAAAGTTGTGTTAGTGGGATTTGGAGAGGTGGGTGTTGAAGTAGAGTTTGGCTTAGAGGTTACCAGATTTTGGAGGGAAGAGATAAAGTGTTTATTCAGGAGGGTAGCTGTTTCCTGAGAGAAAGAGTTAGGGTATGGGGAGGGATTAGAGGGCTTTCCAGGATAGAGGATGTTTTTGAGAGTTGACCAAAATTTTCGAGGATTGGATTTGTTGTTAAGCTGAGAAGAGCTATCGTATACCTTTTTGTCATTAGTTGTATGTTTTTTTTGCAAAGTTCCTCAGTTGCCTGTATTTTTGAAGAAAATGTGGTTGTTTAGTTTTAGTTCAGGTTTTCCAAGCATGATTTCTTTGTTTCATAAGGGACCTAGTCTCTTTGGAGAGCCAGTGAGCATGGTTTGATTTTACTCTGATCTTCCTAGAGGGAGCTAAGGAGTTTAGAGTATTCATGAAGATGCTATTGAAAGGTCTTACAGCATTGTTTAGGGGGTGGTGTTTTACGCATTTATCATACTTTAAATTAAAGTATTTTTTATTATTAAGATGCTTATTTAGTTTCCTATATAACAGCCTTAAGTCTTCTTCACATGTATTTAAAAAGACATTCACAATTGGACAATGTACAGGCATGAAAACACTTGATTTTTATGTTCTAAATTCCCCACAGTCATTTCATTCTTAAAAAACAACTTAAGACTTATGTTTCCTCCAAAAACTGCGTAAATCTGTTAGTACATTAACAAGACCTTCACTTCTAGTTGGTATGAACTGTAAGCCTTTCTTAAATAAATTTACATGTGAATCAGTTACAACAAAACTTGAAAAATTTACTATCAGTCCATTGTGTATAATACATATCTTTGGCTCAGTTTGCTGGAAGTTTGTGGGCTGTCATTCTTCCTTTTCATCGCAGTTTGGTTCTGATGCTGTGAATGCCCTCTTCACTCTATCCATTTTCATTGTTCCACCATCTCTGGTAAGTTTAAAGATCCTGGTCTCAGCTGTGAAGCCTCATTCTGTGGCGTTATGGCTGCTGCACCATTATCCACTCTTCCTCGATGTACTGACGTTCTGAGGTTGTACAACCTCTATTTGTTGCCTTACTGTTTCCCCTGTTATAGTGTTATGTTCTCCAGTATCTCCATCTGTTTGCCTCAATATTCCACTCAGTCGGGGCCTGCCCTCCTTTATCCCTATTGGTTGCTGAGCTCAAAGAGCTGTTTGACTTAGTTAAACACTGTCTATCAGCCAAAAAGAAATCGAGTCTATCCATTCTTCCCTTTCTCGGCTGATTATTCATAAATTTACCATTTTGATTATTTTTAAAGTCATTTTTAGGCCAGAAAAAATATGGCCTTGGTTAAAATCATTTATGTCTTTTCTTTATTTTCGAAGTTTAATTGTTTCAAGCCTTTTGTCCAACATATTTAATCTGTCAAGCATCTGTTGATATTAGTTAGAAACATTATTAAAGTCATTACACAGTAGTATTTCCTTTTCTAACTTGATTATTTCACCTTTCTGGTCTTATAGTTTCATAGGTTCATAGGTAGGTACTAGGCTATTGGCCCAAGGGCCTGCATAAGCCTAGCCAACAAGGTTCCCTGGCTTACGCCACCCAAGAAAGTTATTTTCCTGTGCCACTGTTGAGCAGAGACACAGAAGTGATCCCCGGGGTGTATTTCCTATTTCCCATCCTCTCATCAAGATTTTTCTTGAAGAGTGCTAATGAAGAACTTTGCTTGACATAGATGGGTAGCCTGTTCCAGAGTATGGGAAGTCTCTGGGACAAAAATCTATCCCTCCAGCATGTCCTGTTTATTGTGGTGACAATGTTTAGGTCCCTAGAGCATGTAGCTCAGATGGATTGGGATTTTTTTAGGTGTAGCATATCCAACAGCTCTGGGTTTGACATAGCTTTATATGTTAGGCAGAGATCACCTTGTACGCGTTGTGCTATGAAGTAAAGCTGGAGTTCTTTGAGACGGTCAGTGTAGGGCATTTGTTTGAGGCCAGTAATCCTCTTTGTGAGGTACTTCTGTGAGCTTTCCAGCTGCTACAGCTATCTTGTGAGGTACATTCCAAAAGGGGCTTTGTACTCTATAATGGGTCTAATGAGTGTTGAGTAGAAGGGAACAATGACCTCTTTTTTCCTGGATGAGAACGCTTTTATGATGAGGTGTGCCACATAGAAGGACTTCCTGACTACTGTGGCAATGTGACTATCAAAGGAGAGACTACTGTCCACCAGGGTCCCAAGGTCTCTTATCACACATTTGGTGTTAAGTAGATTGCTGCCCATGTGATAGTTCATGGGTACAGAGTTTTTAACAAAAGGGATGACAATGCACTTTTTGCCAGTGAGCTTGAGGCCATGGCT
The DNA here is from genome assembly GCF_019279795.1 of Protopterus annectens. Lineage (NCBI taxonomy): Eukaryota > Metazoa > Chordata > Ceratodontiformes > Protopteridae > Protopterus > Protopterus annectens. The sequence continues at coordinate 1,732,394,708 of NC_056732.1, forward strand.
CTGACACCAGGCATCTGTCTCAGCGAGGCAATTCTGTAGGATGTCCACATCATTTGGGGACTTGACTATGGATCCTAGTTTGCAGTCATCTGTGAACTTCGTTAGCCAGTGACCTTCTGTGTTAGCCTGTACTTCAGAGAAGTAGATACCAAACAGGAGAGGTCCCAGGACTGAACCCTGTGGTACTCCACTTGTCTTGTTCTATTTATTGACGAACTGGCTCATAAGAACCATATAGTCAGTGCTAAGCTTTAAATTTATTTCTTGCCATTGTTTTAACAAATCAGGATAAGTGTTAGCATAAGATGGCATTTTCAATATTCACAACCCCCTTGGAACAACATTCAGCTCCAAATAAGCATCAAAGCTCAGCCGCTGTCATTGGAGCTGCTTAAAAAATTGTACTTTTCTTTCTAGTTTTAACAATAATGTATGTATGGTAATGAACTGTTGAGGAGCGGATCTCGCATTACCTTCACCATTTTCTGTTGCATTAAGCAAAAGGGGGTTGCCAGATAGTTGTAACAGGCTTCGAATAGAGTTCCTTCCAAATTGAGCAGTTTGGCCATCTCCTTTTCCACTTTGCAGAGGTTGTGTCATCTTCTTCCTCACAAGTGTCCACAGCAGGCTCAAACAATACCAAAATATAAATAAACACCAACTGTAGAAAAGTTTCAGTGCTATAATATTGCACTATGACCTCAAATAAAATGAAAAGCAGTAAAGCAGCACTCTCTTCACTCTGTTTTATTCAACAATAACAGGATAACGCTTTCGGGTAACACCCTTCATCAGTATAATGAGACATCTTGTTCGCAGTATAAATAAGCATTTCTCTAAAAACACATGACACAACCAACCAATAAAAAATCCATATCAATTAAGTAGCATTAATAAAGCTTTAACGACATATTGCTAAATTAAAACATTTTCATCAGCATTTTAATATTCACTATGTTTGTGCATGACATTCCTTTATATTCCTCTTGTTTAGCTGCTAATATAGGTTACTAGTATACGGAAGTATAAGGAAAAGGGTTTAACACATAAATGTAAGTTTAAAGTGTTGCAAGTACTACATGCAAGCATGAGAGGTGGGGATATTGTAAATAAGTTAGACATAGCTAAATATAGATGGATAACCATATTAGAAGCAGATAAATATCCAGGCTTGTATATTATGGTTAGTTTAAACAAAAGAAATATAAATGAATGTCATGCACAAACATAATGAATATTAAAATGCTGGTGAAAATGTTTTAATTTAGCAATATGGCTTTAAAGCCTTATTAATGCTACTTAATTGATATGGATTTTTTATTGGTTGGTTGTGTCATGTGTTTTTAGAGAAATGCTTATTTATACTGTGAACAAGATGTCTCATTATACTGATGAAGGGTGTTACCCGAAAGCGTTATCCTGTTACTGTTGAATAAAGCAGAGTGAAGAGAGTGCTGCTTTACTGCTTTTCATTTTATTTGAGGTCATAGTGCAATATTATAGCACTGAAACTTTTCTACAGTTGGTGTTTATTTATATACTGATGTAGAACACAGGAGGTGAAGCCTACACCAACTTAATCAGGCATCCTGTATGCTATACCAACAGCACTGGTATAGTTGTTGTCCTTGCGCACCACAAGTGAGCAGCCGCTACCTGTGCTGTTGCAGACATATGTGCAGTAGGGGATGAAGACAATATAAGCACTGTATTTGTTGTGCAAGTTTGCAGGACCAATCCGATTCTCATGTACACACCTGCCCCTACTTTGTCTCAGACAGCGGTATGCTTCCCATTGTTGCAGTGTTCTGTCCCTCCTTTATTTCCCTGTTGCTCTTTGTTCTGCCCAAATAATTTTTATTTTTCTCTCCTTTCTGTATGGGCATGTTGTTGCTTTCTGTTGTGTTGCTCTGGTTCTACTGGGGCAGTTTA